>NW_005054398.1:2049126-2049604 GCF_000277835.1 Geospiza fortis
CGGGGAGGAGCGGGCACGGATCGCGGCCGAGCTCATCGGCGTCCTCCGGCGTCCTCATGGTGGGACCCAACTTCAGAGTGGGCAAGAAGATTGGGTGTGGGAACTTTGGAGAACTCAGACTAGGTAAGAAGCAGGCATTTTAGTGGCCTGCATTGTGCAAATTTCACCACTGGAATATGAATACATAGAAACTTAACCTGGCTCGAGAAGTGCGTGCGCTGTCTTGTTTCCCCAGTGTTGAGCTGTCTTATCCGAAGCTTCTGACTCAGAAGATGTAACTCTTAGAATGATTTTGATTTGCATAAAGTCAAAGGGAATACACTGGAGAGGCCAAAGATGCAAATTTTGAACAATCCCAACAAATGATGACTGTTCACAGCGCTGAATGTCTTGCCTAAGGTGAAAAAAAAATCTCAACTGTGAATTGCTGATTCTTGCTCTTAATTTTTTGTTTGTAAGCTAGAACACCCATTTAAAG
>NW_005054398.1:2049651-2093692 GCF_000277835.1 Geospiza fortis
CTGGCCTAATTTCAGGCCCATCACTCTCTGCCTGCTCTGTCTGTGTGTTGGGCTTGCTGGCGAGGAGCAGGATGTGCCGAGTGGCCATCTGGCTCCCTCAGCCAGCCCCACATTTGTTCATGGTCTGTTGGTTTCCTGACCACGTCTTGCAGCTGGTTGCCCAAAGCAGATGGTTCCACTGATGCATTGTTTGTTTAGGACTACTTAAGAGACCAATGCAGAGCAGTGCACTGGGCTCTTAAGTCATCCTAAAAGAACAATGGTTGTGTTTTAAATGAGATGGGGGAAGCAGCTGGTGTTGCTTCACATAACTCAAGGGTTGTAACACTACTGATAGTGTCTTTGTAGATTCCTGCTCAGAATCTGTCATCCTAAATGAATCTGTGTGATTTCCCTCTCTGAGGCTGGGTTATTGCATCAATACATGTGCTGCTGTTTCGTGGTGTGAAGATCAACCAGCTCGCTTCTGGTGTGTCTCAGTAAATGGGTATTTTGGTTTCAGCATTGCATCAGAAAAGTTTTATTGATTCATCCAAGCAGAGATAACACTCCTGAGGTGGAGAGAAACCAAGGGCAAGGGTGGAAACTCTCACCTTCCTGCACATGAGTATAATTGGCAGCTAAGATAAATTTGGATCCTTACAGTGACATAACATGAATTGCTCTGTTGGATTCTCAAAGCCCCCCCCAGCAAACGTCAGGATCTCAGGATCCCCAGGGAGATGTTGAACTGCTTTGTAATCCAAGCTCTGCTCTGAGGTTTAGCAGCTGTAGGGGATCCCTCTGGATATATGGCTCTTGAGTTTATTCAGCTGGTGTCCAAATCACAAAATCACAGCCTGGTTTGGGTTGAGAGGCACCTTAAAGCCCATCCCATTCCACAATCTGCCATGGGCAGGGACACCTCCCACTAGTCCAGGGTGCTCCAGGCCCTGTCCAGCCTGGCCTTGGACACTTTCAGGGATCCAGGGGCAGCCACAGCTGCTCTGGGCACCCTATGCCCGCCCACCCTCACAGGGAGGAATTTCTCCCCAATATCCCATCTAACCCTGCCCTCTGGCTGTGGGAAGCCATTGCCCCTGCCTGTCCTGTCCCTCCATCCCTTGTTCCCAGTCGCTCCCCAGCTCTCCTGGAGCCCTTCAGGCCCTGGAAGGGGCCCCAAAATCTCCCTGGAGCCTTCTCTCCAGGTGAGCACCCCCAGCTCTCCCAGCCTGGCTCCAGCCCTCAGAGCATCTCCATGGCCTCCTCTGGATGTGTTCCAGCAGCTCCATGTCCTGCTGCTGTTGGACCCTGGGCTGAAGCAGCTCTGCAGGTGGGGTCTCACCTGAGTGGGGCAGAGGGGCAGAATCCTCCCTTCCTCTGCTGCCCACACTGCAGGGAGGCAGCTCCTGTTTCCAGGATTCTTTGTCACATTTCTCAAAATTTTAGTGATACTGGGTTTGTGACTCATGTAAAGTTTCATGGCATGGACTTTACAGAAGAGATTTCACTTCTGAAAAAGTGAGTTTACAGAGAAAGTCCGTTTTAAATTGCAACACCTGTTAATTGACTGTTTCTTTTTTTTAACAATACATGTGTTGCTAATTCTAGTTTACTAAAAATTTAGGCAATGAGCCACACATACTGATAACAACAATTTGTTGTAAGGTTCTTACAGAAGCTGTATTACTCTCTTTTTTCCCATTTCTCTTGCTTTTTGCCAGTCACTATCACTTTAAGAGTTCCTGTTTGCTCAAATAGCAGCTATTTCTCTTGCACAGCCCATGGTAATTATCGCTGGGGGGAAGGAGAAGCAGCAGCTGAAATCTGAGCACACAAGTCTCTGATAACAGTTTTGTCCTGTGAAGATGAATGATGTGCCCTCTGCTTTTTGCCTATTTTTTACATGGTTTCAGAGCAGTTAAGCACCAATATCACAGGCAGAACAAAGTCATGCACTGAGAAGCAAAGGGAAAATAGGCTTTTCCAATTCCCTGAAGAATTTCTCTTTTTTGAGGTGTTGTGTTTCAGTTTAAGCTGCTCTTGTTTGATTCTTCAGGGAGGAGATGGCACTTACCTAATGAAGCTGTTTGCTGTATATACCCAGCTCACTGCTCAGGGTTCATCTTTCTTCCTGAAAATACAGATCACCCAAGGACATGACTTTTTTGGAGCATGTGGGAGCAGCACAGTTGGATTCCAGCCCTCAAAGAGCTGAAATGGGGAGCTGAACACGAAACTTAGCATTTGATAGGACAGGAGAAATGGCCGCAAGTTGTACCAGGGGAGGGTAAGGCTGGATATTAGGGAAAAAATTCCTCACTGAAAGGGTGAATGAGCATTGGAGCAAAGGGAAGAGATGAGGTCACCATCCCTGGAAGTGTTCAGAAAAGGAGGAGATGTGGTTTAGTGGGGATGATGGGACTTGTTCGGATGTTGGCCTTGATGATCTTGGACGTCTTTTACAAAATTAATGATTGTGTGATCTGGCCCAGAGTAATGCAGTGAAATGGGATAAAGCAGTGGCTGTTTCTTCAGCCAGCTGCAGAGCAGAGGGTCTACAAGAGCTTTGGTTTCCAAAGTGGCTCAGTGTATTGTAGCAGGAATATTGTGCCAGCCCCACATCAGACCCTGCATGGATTTGGGGGTTCACAGGGGGTTCACATTGTACGGAGTGCTGTGATCAGCCATGACATCCAAGATTTGGGTGAATCCCCAAAATCTCTGTGCTGGCTTGCTCCAGACACAGATCTCCCCGTTGGTTTTGCTGTCAGTCTGTCCAAGCTGCAGGGATTTGCTCTCCCTCCTCCTCCCAGGCAGGTTGCACAGAGAGCAAAGGCTCACAGGAGACAGTGCCCTCTGCACTGAAACAAACCCTGACAGGGGCTGCTCCTTCACTCAGCACAACCACAGAGGGGTGAGGGGATGTCACTGTGCTGGCAAAAGCCTTTCAAGCTGAGGCAAAGCTTCTGATGGAGCAGCAAGTCCATGGCTCAGGTCTGGGCAGTTCCACTGACACTTTTGTGATATTCCAAAGGAGAAGGGATGCATCATGCCCCCAGCATTCATGTAGGAAACTTCCCCAGGAGGATTTCTCAAGGCCTTGGCAGTGAGATGTGGTGAATGTACAGATGGACTGGGGGCAGCAGAGAAGCCCAAAAAGATCCATCTCCCAAGGGATGCATCTGCACAGGGACAGACCACTGGGCACTTGGGACATGCCTGATCTGCTGTCCCTTCTACAGCAGGTCTGAAACTAACAGCTCCTGGTGTAGGTGCTTCCCAGGACCTGCTCCTGCCCTGCCTCCACATCTAACATTATTCCACTCAAATCATGACTTTGGAAATACTGGTTATTTCCAAAATTTGGTTATTTTGGAACTACAGCCCCAGTATCAAATGCTATTACCATGTTTAAGTATTTATTTTACTGGTTTGCTTGTTTTGAAGCAGCGTTCCTGGCTTCAGACTGCAACCCAGGAGACAGCACATGGGTGATTCTCACTTTTGGGAGCACCTTCCCAGTTCCAGTGGAACTGCTCTGACCTGGCAACCTACAAAGATGCAGCTTTTCTGCTGGTTTGGGTGCTGCTGCTCTTCTAACAATTTTTCCAGTTTCAAGCAGGGTGAAAAACTGTGTTAACTGCCATTTTTAAATGGTACCTGAAATAATTTTAAAATTATACACTGTTTTGAAAATGCCAGATAATTGTTTCAATTAGAGCAAAAAAGATCTAGGCTCCAGTCTACAGCTCTGGGGCCCCCAACAGCAGCAGGACATGGAGCTGCTGGAACACGTCCAGAGGAGGCCATGGAGATGCTCTGAGGGCTGGAGCCAGGCTGGGAGAGCTGGGGGCGCTCACCTGGACCAGAGAAGGCTCCAGGGAGATTTTGGGGCCCCTTCCAGTGCCTGAAGGGGTTCCAGGAGAGCTGGGGAGGGACTGGGGACAAGGACCTGGTGTGCCACAAGAAGGCGGAATGGCTTCCCACTGCAAGAATAGAATACTGAGAAGAAATTCTTTCCTGTAAAGATGGTGTGCCCCTGGCACAGATTGCTGCAGTGGCTGCCCCTGGATCCCTGGCAGTGCCCAAGGCCAGGCTGGACAGGGCTTGGAGCACCCTGGGATAGTGGGAGGTGTCCCTGTCCATGGCAGGGGGTGGAATGAGATGGGCTTTAGGGTCCTTCCAACCCAAACCATTCTGGGATTTCCATCCAAGGAGAGGAAGAGGCACTTTCAGGGAGCAACATAAAGCTGGAGCTGCCAGTGGGGCTTGTTTGCTGGTAGCTAATGCAGAGCAGATAATCCAAGTGTATTTAGATTTCCTTCCCTTAATGTCCTCGCATCTTCTCCCCACAGCTGCTGGCTGGAGCCCTGGTCTGTCTCAGGGGTGGAGGGGTTTATCTGCCACCTGCTTTTCTGTGGATTTGGCCTGTGAGCTCTTTTAGTGCTTCCTGGTGTCAGCAGGTTCCTGATGAAACTGCAGAATCTCCTTTCTACCCTTAGTTCCAGTCTGGGCATAATATTATGTCTTTTTCTAAAACATGGAAAGAAATACATGGAAACCCCCCCTGTGTGTCAGGGGTTAGTACTGGGGCTCAGCTTTCAGCTCTGCTGGCAGAAAACACCCTCTGAAGGTATCTAACCTCACATTTAAATCCCTGTCCTGTGCATCACCAGGCACCTAAACAGGTTGGAGCTATGATGTCTTCTATTACTGAGGGATGTCAGAAAAATCTGCTTGGTGCACACTGGGCCTGGCAACCCCCAGTCACAGATTTAGAGGCCAGAAATACCCTGAGTGATACAGCAGGGAAAGCATCAAAAGAAGTTAAATGCAGAGAACATGAAGCTGTTATAATGTAAACTGAATTTCCTCTGATATTTCAGGATTTAAAGATGACTGTATGTCTTTTCCCATGTTCATAATGTCTTTAATTTTATTGAGTCTCCCTGTGCTGTTGTATCCTGTGCTGAGGAGGACATGGAAGGTTTTTTAGTGCTGTCATGTGGATATGGAAGAGCTGCTCCAGCTCCTGCCTGCTCTGAATGATGTCACTCCATGTCCTGGGCTTTCTCAAGAGCTGGGCTCTCCTAGCATCAATATCCATTACAGGAATTAGAAAATAAATGAGTAAGAGAGCTGAGCAAAGCTGATGCTACAAATAAGCCTTGATAACTTCCCTCCTGGATTGCTCCTGAATTTTGGAGTTGCTCAGTAGAAGCCTGACTTGTGCTGTGGTACTGATGGCAGAAGTCAACATTTCCCTAAATAAATCCACAGGGAGCTTTTGTGGTGGGGCTTCCTTCCTCCAAGGGGACAGTGGGACTGGGACAGAGGGGTCCAGGGACTGCCCAAGCATTTTTCCCTGTGGTATCTCTTCCAGGAGAGTTTGCTGTGAGGCATGAGCCCGGTGGAGGTGGAGGTGGAGGGGAGTGATTGCTCCAGTTCCCTGGCAGGGGAAGCAGAGGATGCTGAGTGATAGGATAAGTGGCAGTGTCAGAGCACAGGGAGAGAACCCCTGTGACACAGAGCTGTGCCTCACTGCCTCTGATCACTGAGGAGGCCCAGGGCTGCCTTCAGACACCAGACAGGCTCCTGGAGGAGAATTCCCCTCCAGCTGTGGCACACGTGGGTCCCAGCTCTGGTTCAGTGCACCTGGATTTGAGCTCAGCTTGTTGTGCTCATCTCACACTCCTGCCCTTCCTGCTTCCCAGGGCATGATCAGCCCAGTGCAACTCCCTGCACACCCCAGGATGGAATTGTTTAGTGTCCAGCAGATCCAAGGCATTTCCAAAAGCAATGACACTCTGGCTCTTCATTTTTTGTTCCCAGACTTTTTTGGCATCGTGGATAATGAAGCCTAGTGTGTCTGGGATACCTCATGGAGCAAAAGTGCTGCCATAAAATACAATTACCTTGTGCTGAGTGGAAGGTGTTATTTACCTGCCCTGCTAAACTGCTGCAAACTGTTCATTATTTTGATTATTTTCAGGCAAATGCTTTGTTAAAGGCAGGAACTTCAGGGGGAATTGGGAAAACAGCCCTTTGGCATCAGTGTCATTATTTCTCATTGTGCCTCGAGCTGCAAGTGTTGAATGTGGAGCTAAAAGATTTTTTTTTCTCTTCTTCCTTTGCAGGTAAAAATCTCTACACCAATGAATATGTAGCTATCAAACTGGTAAGTAGTAGCTTCAGGTGTCTTTAAATGACTTATACTTCATCTTAAAAATTCAGACCAAAGGCAAGTTTTTCAGTTTGGGCTCAGTGCTGCTCCCACCCTCTGCTGGGAATGATTTGTTAAAACTAAAATAAGTTCTTAAAAGCAGAAAAAAAACCCCATCCTTCCACCTTTGGAAGGTTTTTGGTACCTAAAGGATCTGTAGCTGTCTTGGAGCAGTGAGAGCCCTGTTCCTCTGCCCAGGTCCCAGGGAAGGGCACTGCTGGTGGGTTTGCACCTCCTGCTGCTCCATGGCTCAGACTTTTCCATTCAGGACTTCAGAATGTTTGGCTAGGAGCGTGTCACTGTGCAGCCTGGAGGTCCATGTGTTTGGAGTCAAGAGGCAGGAAAGAGGGTGTTCCTTTGGTTAAAATTCCCTGGGGGAGCAGAGTACAGTTCTGTCTGGTGTGGTGCTGAGAGCCTGCAGATGCAACAGGCAAAACAAGATCCAGTTTGGTGAAGGTCAGTCCTTCCTCTGGCTGCCTTGGGTTGCAGAGAAGATACAGTCTCATCATCTGTGGAATCTGGGGGATGGGGAACTCCCTAACTTGTTGCTCTCCAGCATTTATAAACTCACAGCCCAGTAGTTTGTGTTTAGGCACTAACTTTTCCTATCTGTAAACTCAGACTTTAATTAGTTCCTTGGGGTTTCAGATTCCATGTCTTCACCTGATGGGCTGAGTTCTCATGTGAACACTCTGTAAACATAACCCAAGCCCTAAAATCTGAAGTTAAAGTTGTGGTGCTATATTGACACTGCAGCAAACCCCCCCAGTTTGCCCAGTTGATGGGATCTGGCAAAATGACAGGAAGCACTCTGGTGACAGAAAATCAGGATGGATTTGGTGTATTAATTGTGATCACATTTGGGTGCCTCAGATTCCATATCTCTGGCATTCCCATTATGATGTCTAGTAGATGAAAAATAATTGCAGGAGGGACTTGTTTTCACACCTGTTAGCAAATGCCAGAAGATGTTCCCTAAAATAAATCAATAAATGTCTGCAGAGGAGTTCAGGAACATTGTATCCCACACAGGTTTGGGTATCCTGGAAGGGATCTTAAATTTCTTCTCATTCCACCCTCTGCCATAGTGGAGCACCAAGGACATCTCCCACTGTCCCAGGTTGCTCCAAGCACTGTCCAACCTGGCCTTGGACTCTTCCAGGGATGGGGCAGCCACAGCTGTGCTGGACACCCTGTGTCAGGGCCTCACCACCCTCACAGAGAAGGATTCCTTCTCAATATCCCATCCATCCCTGCCCTCTGGCAGTGGAAGCCATTCCCTGTGTCCTGTCCCTCCATCCCTTGTCCCCAGTCCCTCTCCAGCTCTCCTGGAGCCCCTTCAGGCCCTGCCAGGGACTCTGAGCTCTCCCTGGAGCCTTCTCTTGTCCAGGTGAGCACCCCCAGCTCTGCCAGCCTGGCTCCATAGGAGATGCCCTTGATATGGATGCACATCAGAAAGGAGAATTGTTGCTTTTAAGCCATAGAAAATGTGCTGTGTACACAGACAAGGTGTTTTATTGAGGCAATAATGCTTCTAATTTGCTTCCATGGATAATCCCACAAAGTTGTTGCATTGGAAACCATAAGTTAAAACACAGCTGTACCAGTCCAAAGGGTGCTTTTTTCTCTCAGAAAAGTGGCTGCAGTGACACCTCTTAGTAACCTGAAGCTTTTCCATATGGCAGGACTCAATGGCATTGTCTCATGGCTGCCTCAGCCTGTTTTTCTGGTCACATTGTTCATTTTTCTTACTATTTTTCCCCCCAAATAACTGAGTGTTAAAGCAGTTACACTGCACCACTCTCCAGTTTCATGTGCCCTGTTGTGATCCAGGCTTAAAAGTCTCAGGTCCTTCTTGTGTAAGGGGCTGGAATTGCCATCTGATGGCCATCCAGGTGTCCATATCCAAGCTCTGTTTTGGAGAAGTTTAAGGAGGGAGCAGTAGGAGAAATGGGGTTTTCTTGATCTCCTCATCTTAGACAAAATTCCACAGGAATAAGAATGACTCAGCCTCCTCAGCAGCAAATACACTTTTCTTACATGTGGACTTAACTGCCATTTTCTTTATCCTTCAAATAATTTGTGGATTAGTGGTGGAGAGGCTGTAAGATGTACTTATAGGCAACATTTTCTTTTATCTTCATTGTTGGACTGACTCAAAGCACTGCTCCAAGTCCCTCAAGCTGTGAGATCCTCTCCCAGCACTGCAGCCCTGCTGTCTCAGCTATTCCTGCCTCCTATCATGACATTAGAGCTGGGAAATGAGGGAATTGTGTGATGGATTCCAATAGCCCATCACAAAGTGCTGTGAAATTCCATGCTAATACCTCATGGTTTCTTTTTGGCGCTGAGGCTACACCTTGGAAAAGTGCTGGCAGTGGAGGCTGGTCCTTGTGGTGATTGGTGTGGTGTCACCGTGTAGCTTCTGGTCCTGCTCTTCGGCTGACTTACTTGGTCAGGGCCATCTGGTTTATTCTTCTGAGGGTTTTCCAAGCTGCTCTGCCCACATGAGGAATTTCTTCCCTGGGAGCAGCCAGCCTGGTGCCCCCCAGCTGCAGTCAGAGCGCAAGCACCAGGCCATCCCCTCGCAGCAATGATGACGCCGCTGGTTCCAGCTGTGGATTTTCTCTGTTAGGCAGCAGCAATTCGGTTATTTTTATTACAAACACAAAATCTGCCATCATCCCTAAGCCCTTGGCCTACAGGACAACCATCTGTGCTGGTATGATCTTCTCAGAAGCTGCCATGACTCTGGCAAGTGTCCAGAGCTCTGGCTCCAGCAGCTCCCGATGCAGAAGCGGCTCAGGGCTGCCTCTCCTGATTTTGTCACGAGCAGCATCACATCCTGCTGCATCAATCCTTCCCCTCTGCGTGTTTGGATAAATAAACTACTCCCTGAACATGTTGCCCTGAATCCCTGTGCTCTGCAGGTTCTGTAGACCCTCCCTCAAGCCACCAACAATTATCTTAATTTTTATATAACAGACTTGTTTGTGTGTTGCTTTGTGTTTGCCTTTGGTGCAGGTTCAGTTTTTCCTCCAGAATATTTTTTCACATTGTTTGCTGAGTATTTGGTCATATTTGTCTTCTGGAGCTTTACAACATCAGGAATTTGGTGACCTTGGAGGCCTTTTCCTACCTCAGTGATTCTATGATTCGGCTGGGAAGTAACCAGGAGCATTCATTGCCCTTGCTGGGAAATGGATGGGATGACTTGAGCTGATGGGGAACAGCTTGGCTACAAGTCAAATTGCCTGAATTCCTGTACAGAATTCCTTCTGCACACTTAGAAAGAAGCCTTGAGTGTGGAGTTCACAGCCAGTGTGGAATCAGTCTTACAGTGCAGACTAGAGGTCAGCAAAAATTGAGGCCAGTATGAACTCCTATCTCCAGGCTGCCTGGGCTGTTGGTAAACCCACATCCATGCCTATCCCAAGTGCACAGTTTTATTGCAAATGTAATTACTCCAGTCTCTTAATCCTCTCCATATTAACTTTATATTTTTAGAACCTCTGTAATCTTGCACGTTAATGCCTTGATGGATTGTAGGCATTAAGTCTTGTATGTAAAACACAGATGAGTAACAGTTAATGAATGGGATGGTTTGGGTGCATTGCAGACTTACCATTTTATTTTGTTGTATTTTATGGATAGAAATAGAATATTATTGAGTGGTTCAAGATGTTTGACTGACAGCTGCCACAAGGAGGGGGAGACTTCTTCCTTTTTCCCAGCTGGCTGCCCTGTGGTGCTTGCTGTGAGCCACTGTGGTCTGATCTAAAACACACTTGTATGGCCCAACATTTTTCAGAAACACAGGCTGGAGACCAGCAAAAGCACTGTGGGCAGTCACAGTGCCCACACTGAACTGGGGCTTGAGCTTCTGCAGCCTTGACTTCCCTCTGCCAATGTCCAGGGTTGTTCTTCAAGCACCAGGAGCTCTATGGAATGATCCTTGAATTTCACTGCAATGAATGAGCTTTGTATTTAAATGAGGATGCTACTTCTCCTCCAGAAAGCAAATCTTACTGGTTTTTGTTCTTTTCTTATTTAAATGACATTTAATGGTGAAGTCTGTTGCTAGAATTTCAATTTGAGGTGTATTAATACTGCACAAATCTTCAAGTATAGGACAGAACTTCTTTTAGTCAAACTGATTTTAACCAATTTATTTATTTCTATCCTAGGAACCAATTAAATCCCGGGCACCACAGCTTCATTTAGAATACAGATTTTATAAACAACTTGGAAGTGCAGGTGAGTAAACCTACCTTAAGCTTATCAAAAGTTTTATTAAATTTCTTTAATAAAAGGATTTCTTTATTAAATCAAACACCACCACAGTATTTGTTGTGTAACTCTGACTTGGACTTAGGGATCTGGGCCAATTCCTTTTAGCCTCACACAAGTTTTGGAAGCGACTTGGTGACAATGGGATCATAATGATGATATTGGGTAATTGTGTGGACCTAAAACCTTGAGTTTGTGAGGATTTGCTGATATGGAAATACTCCTTTAAGTGTGTTTGTAAAACATAGGAATTGTCAATGGATGGAAAGTTACTTGTGTATAGAGCAACACCCCTTAAGTAGGTGATCTAAAGTCTAAAGCTAGGAAATGGTTTTCATTTTTACTTGTTAAATCATGAGAGTGTCCACAAGCCTCATGGCTCCTCTGTGCAGTCATGGGCTACAGCAAACAGGAGAAAAATAGAGCAGGATCAGCCAAAGGTGGAATTTTTTTCTGGCAGTCTCTGATTTCCCTGATACAGAGCCTGAGCTGTGTCTAATAGTGTTTGGATTTTTCTTCCCTGAATTTATGGTTGTTTCTTAAGCCTGCAGAGCCTTTTAGCATGTGCTGTTTCCCATGCCAAGGATTTCCACAGCCTCATGCAGGATGTTCCACTGCTCAAGGAAGCCTCTGTGAAGCAACAACCTTCTCTTCTCCTTCTGTGCCTTGAACATGTATTGACTTTGGGTTTTGACAAGTTTCTTACATTACTGTAGTGTTTTTATACTTCTGATTTTATTTTTCCTGTTTTCCCTGAATGGACCCAGCTTCCACTTGCAGAGGATGTCTGATGGACATCCAGAAATACTTTGGTAATAATATATTACCAAAATACTTAGTTGAACTTCTGCTGGAGTTCTGTTGGTGCTTGTGATTTCAGGGATACCCCAGCCCACATGTCTTGTGACACATGAGTGAATCCCAGCCTGCTTTTTCTACACCACTTGGCTTCCTTCCATGCTATAAAGATGTTATTACAGAATTATAAAATGATCAAAGTTGAAGGAGTGGCTTTATTTTGGTCAGATTAAGTATTTTTAGGTTTTCCCCTGTTCCTAAAGAATTTAAACTTTCCATCCTGTAATATTTACCCACTCAGAGCATTCATGGAATAGTTTGGGTTGGAAAGGACCTTAAAGCCCATCTCATTTCACCTCTGCCCTGGGCAGGGATGCCTCCCACTATCCCAGGCTGCTCCAAGCCCTGTCCAGCCTGGCCTTGGATCCTTCCAGGGATGCAGGGGCAGCCACAGCTGCTCTGGGCACCCTGTGCCAGGGCCTGGCCACCCTCACAGGGAGGAATTCCTTCCTAGTCCTGGAGCATTTGTCCAGGGGCTGTTGAGAAGCCTCCTGAACACCCTGATTGTGTTTCTGTCTCTGTGGTCCCACGGGTGTCACACACCCAGCTCTGATGAGCTGTTGGATGCCTTTAGAAGCTCTTGTGCTGCAGTTTTGCTAAAGCAACTGGAAATTGGTCAAGACTTGAGTGGAGGATATGAACCTCAATTCTGGTCTCACCATGAAACCTGGAATCCCAGCAAAACAAATTTTGGTGGAGTCAAGCTGCCAGGAGCAGGGAGGCTTGACTTGGGAAGAGTGTCTGGCTGGAAAAACAGATAAATAAGTGCCAACATTGGGGTAATAGAGGGGTTTGTTCTCAGTGATGTTGCTAGTAATGGTCCTTGGTCTGGAGCTGCTCAAACAGCCAGGCTTGAACTTCCAGTAGGGATGTCTGGTTCCTTGGAATTGTCCTACACCTGCCAAAGGAAGAGTGGAAGTGTCCGAACACATGGTGTGCATGACTCAGAGAGAGCAACAGTAGCATTGCATGTGACATTCTGCTCAATAAATTAGCCAATTAATCCTGCCAAATGACGTGTCTGGCTGCAGCTCCCACTGCTAGCTGAAGGAGGGAGAGCAGAGGGAGCCTGGTTGTGACACCGCAGGAGCCACCTCGTCCCCTCGTCCCCGTTCAACTGCCTGTGCAGCCAGATGGTCCCAGTGAGCTCTGAGATGTCAGAATCCTCATCACATGCAGCTTTGGGAGAAAAATGGAGGATTTTTTCCTAATAAGAAAAGTTTTAATGCTGATTTCCTTCTTGGATGTTCAGAATCAACATTTTTAAAGGTGTTACTCTTGGGTGTAGTCAGAGTAAAACTTAAACTGGAAGGGACTGACCTACTTGGCCAGTGCCTGAAGGATGTATGTGGGTATCAATAACCTGCTGCACTTAGCATCATCAAAAACTAGTGAAAAGTCTTTTTTTTTCCTGTTTCTAAGCTATTCAGTCAAGTTTTGCATTTTCCTTGGTGCAGCTGGACAGAATAGCAAACAGCCCAGTAATTCAGAAGCTAAATCCTGAGATGAGTTTCCGTGTGAGATGTTTCCACATGAACAGAGGATGTGATAACTGCCTGTTCCTTAGCAGTGGCTCTGTGGCTCCCTGTGCCACGTGCTCCATCAGCCTCCATGTTCCAAGACTTTCTGACAGGGCACTGAAGTTGCATCTGTTCCCTCCCAGCAGCTCCAGTTCCTCTGCCTGCCGCGTGGCTCGGATGAGGATCCGCAGTCAGCTTGGATTAGCAAAGGAGCAGACTGGATTTCATGTCTCAGACATCTTAAGATGCTTCACACTAGATTAAGTGATGGAGCAGGGAGAAGTTTGTCAAAGGGATCTAAACTGCAGGAATGGGACTTTTCTTGGTGCTTTTCAGAACTGCTCAGTACTGGTGGATGGATCCAGTGGATTCAGAGAAAGTCCTGAGTCAGGAGTAACCAACTCACAGATATCTCTGATGTGCTGCTTTGGATGTTTGATGCTGTCTCTGATGTTTTAGTGCCTCCTTGTTTTAGGGAACTCAACAGCTCCCCTGTAATTCCCTTCCTCTAACTGGAGGAAAGTTTTCACACAGAAATGGATTTTTGTGATTCTTCCTTGAACATTTCTCCCTGCAGAAGTCGAGCAAGGCCCTGCTGCACAGTGACCATCTGCTAGCTTCTTCCTTCTCACTGTGGAATTAAATATCTAACAGCCTAAAATAGTGTCTGAGCACTTTGCCTTCATGTGAGCAGCAAAACAAAGCAGCAAAGCTTGGGCATGGAGTCAGAGACCTGATGGTCAATCCATAGGGTGTCTCAGGAAAGCACATCTTTCCTTTAGGAAATGTAATTCGTTTCGGGTTTGGGTAGTCTGGGATATGATCCATTTGCTCACCAAGGTAATTGAAATAGTTTTAATCAGCTCTGTGCTAACTAGTTGCATTGCTCTCATCAGTCCTCTAGAGCCAGTGTTGTACCGAACTGTTTAATGATTGGGTTTTGTCCTAAAAGCCACATTGCTCCAGCATCCTGACTGGAGTCAGGATCATTCAGGTCTCCAACATGTTTCTGGTACTGAATAAATAATTTGAGCATGTCATTTGTCCCCTGTACTGTGGAGTTTGTGAAATAAACTGAGTTATTTGTCCATGGTCTAACAGACCCAGATCCTGGAATAATTCAGCTTCTTGGGCAGTTACCAAAGGACAAAGCTTTGGCTTTGCTTGAACTGCCCCCTGCACAGCCAGCAGCATCCCAGGACCCTCCTGCTTGGTTTGGGATGAGTAAAAGCCACTGCTTTTGCCATGGCTTGCAGGAGTCCTGCAGCTGCTGGGTCCTGCTGGTGGCACACCAGGGTCTCAGTGATTCCACTGGCTGTGTCCCGTGGGCTCTGTGTGCCTGTGGATAACAGAAATGGTCTTTTTGTTTTGAGGCTGATTCCAGATTAGAAGAATGTAATCTTCTTTTCAGGAGCTGCTGGAACAAGTGCAGAGGGGAGCACAGAAATGTTTCAGGGGCTGGAGCCAGGCTGGCAGAGCTGGGGGTGCTCACCTGGACAAGAGGAGGCTCCGGGGAGAGCTCAGAGGCCTGAAGGGGCTTCAGGAGAGCTGGAGCGGGACTGGGGACAAGGGATGGAGGGACAGGACACAGGGAATGGCTCCCACTGCCAGAGGGCAGGGATGGATGGGATAATGGGGAAGGAATTATTTTTTGTGAGGGTGGTGAGGCCCTGGCACAGATTGCCCCATCCCTGGAAGTGTCCAAGGCCAGGCTGGATGGGGCTTGGAGCAACCTGGCATAGTGGAAGGTGTCCCTGCCCATGAGGGGGTAAAATGAGGTGGACTTTAAGGTCCTTTCCAACCCAAACTATTCTGGGATTGTTACTACATTTCAAAGCACCTCTGGCATCTCTCCCTGAAGCATCACATTTGGAAGGTAAAATGGAAGTAAAAACTTCCAGGTTTCTTCTGGCTGCATGGAGCTGATGCTCAAGCTTCCACATAGTGACAGCTTCTGCCTGTGCACGTCGTGTGCAGAAGTGATGCATTTTTGATTCCGTAGTAGTTTATTTTTATATCAGCTGGCAGATGAGTCACACCTTCCCCCACCCCTCACAGTCCCACCTTGGCACATGCGATTGATTCATTCACACACGTGGCAGCCGTGCGTTGTGCCACTGCTCCGGAGCCAGTGGTCATTCCCAGCATGGGCAGGTGACACTGGCAAGTGGCTGTGGCACGTCACAAGCCTCCAGAGTGGCGTGGTGAGGAGCAGAAGAGGAGTGTGATAGGCTGGAGAATCCCAGGAAACCGAGATCTCTGCAGTGCCCAGCCCACGCAGGGGATGAGTCACGGTGTGGGAGCAGAACGTTCTGAGTCAGGGAGGGCTGTGGCAGTGCATATAGAATATTGACGGATTCTGTGGTTTTGTTTTAATTCCTGCTCTGTAAACAAGTTCACCTCTAATGAAGTATGGAGTCTGTGTGTTTACTTTGGGATCTCTCTGTGTTGCACAACTCGCCAGAGCGCAGCAGTCTGTTTACTTGTCAGGAGGTAGGACTGAGGGAAATGAAGGTGTTATAAATAACCAATCCTTTGCATAGTCTAGTCAATATTTGCATATATATTCCTCAGTGTGGCTGAGCTGTCTGCTATCCATGCTGCCTATGGAGTTCTCCTGTTGGGATTGCTCGTGCTGAGCACCTTTCCTGTGTTGCTCTTGCTTTACCCACACAACACTTTGTATGTATCAGTGTGCTTTATGAAGAAATTCTTTCCATGCCAGTTGCACAATGCTGTCATTCACGTGGCAATTACGGGTCATTTTGGTGAAGCTCGTTACAGGATGGATGTAAACAAGTCTCCGTGGTGGAGCTGCCAACACCACAATTTTATGGGGAGGTCATTGAGCACAACTCTCTTCCCCAAGGGAGCAGGAGTAACTCCAGGCCATGGCAGGGAGGGTTAGTGCAAGTGGTCCCCACCCTTGATTAATTAAGAAGTGTGAACATACCCATTGACAATGGCTATGGTGTCTGTAATCCTCAGAATTCCCACTGATGTTTGCCACCTGGATGGAAACATTGCTGTGGCCGGGAGCTGAGCCAGGTCACCCCTCAGCAGGGAGCTGGTTTGCGGGGCTGATCATAAAATCATGGAGTGGTTTGGGTTGGAAGGGACCTTAAAACTCATCTTGTGGCCATATGGGCACGCCTTCCACTAGACCAGCTTGCTCAGAACTCTGTCCAACCTGGCCTTGAACATTTCCAAGGGTTCCCCTTTGCACCCCAAAGTCAGTTTAGACTTGTGTGGAGCAACACGTGGCTGTCACCTGAGGTATTTTATGTCCTATTTATTGTATGGGTTTGTTCATACCTGACCCTCTGGATGAGCACTGCAGCCTTCTCCTTTGAAATACTGGAAATATATTATATTGCCAGTGTTCAGTGACTGTAAGTATTTAATAAGTGACTCATCTGTGCAAGGTGATACAAAACTGACATCTCTTTGCAAGGAAACAGCTTTGGGACACGTCTCATGTCACTCATTCCCTACCTCAGATGCCTGCAGTAGACCTGAAGGTTTTAAGATGTTGGGTTAATTTTCTACCAGTGAGGAAAAATGTCTCCATTCTCAGATTCTGCACAGAAGTGTGCCCTTGGCCAGAGGTGGGAGATATTCAGCAGTGGAGATACATTTTCATTCTGCTGGAGATGTTTTTAGGCAAAAATTGGAGACCCTAATGCTGAGCTGCATATTAAGGAATGGTGATCAGCAGCTTCATTGTAAAGTCAGAGTAGTCCAAGGAGCTTGAACCTGAGGGATCCTGGACTTCCAAGCTTTTGAATTGCAGAATGAAATGTAGTGGATTACTGTAAAGTGCTCAGTTAGACCCTGCTGGTTTCTGGGCTGGCTTGCTGTTGATCTCCAGAGAATTATGTTTCACTATTTAAAAATACATGGCTTTTCTTTCATGTGGCCATTCCCTTGTTAGGAAGGGCTTCCTGAATGTGCACATTTCAGCATCTCAGCATCAGAAGTTTTGACTTCCTTGGGCTAAATTTAGGTTTTGTCAATTGGAAGTTATCAGATGCTTTTAAAGCAAGGCCATTAATATTTGAATATGAGATTAGGGCAGTTTCCTTTTCATGTTCCGAAAAGTCCTCGTGCAACTCCTGCTCTTCCGGTATTTGTGGCAGTAATCACAAATCAAACACCAGCAACTCCAGGCAGCAGCTCCAAATCAAACACCAGCAACTGAAGGGGAGCAGCAGGATGCTGGGAAGCTGGAAAATGCCTTTCCTGGAGACACTGTTCCTTGAAGCCTGACATGGCCGTAAACCTGGAGCAGCTGGACTCATCCAGGTCATCCCAGATGCCCCACTGGGTTCTCCTCATGGTCAGCAATGCCCACTGAGAGCAGGCTGTGGGCTGTGGGATGTGCTGCTGCCCTGAGGACCCAGCAGGACTCGAGGAGAGGAACAGACATTTCATCATCTGTGCTGCTTCTGGTACCTTCTAGCAGAGCCTGAGCTGAAATAAGCCTTGCTGGCTGTGCTTGGGAACTGGAGTTCCTCAGCCATCAGAGTGAGGAGGTGGAGACCACAGAACCACAGACTGGTTTGGGTTGGGAGGGACCTGAATGCTCATCTCATTCCATTCCCTGCCATGGGCAGGGACACCTTCCACTATCCCAGCTGCTCCAAGCCCTCTCAACCTGGATTTGAAAACTTCCAGGGATGGGGAGTCCACGTGACACGTGATGTTTGAAGATAAACTTTGGAATTTATATTTACATTGAATGAAAAACCTAGTTTGGCAATGAGAGCCAGGATAATTAATAAGGATTAGGAGCTGGTTTGCTCTTCTGCTTGTTCCATTTTCTATGAACATTCCCCTTCTATGAACATTCTTTGAGCCATGGGGATGCTGCACTTAGGAACTAATTGAGGTTTAAAGCTACAAAATTAGTGTTGAGCACTGCCTTGATCCAAAGCTCTTTCCCCTTTGGAAGGTGGGTGCTGGATTTAGTGGGATCCCTTCCAGTGCAGCAGAGACATGCTACACACACTGGAGGTTTCTGAGGTGAAACACTGAGCTGTGCCAGGGGAGTCCTGTTATGGAGGGCTGCCCACCTCCCAGACAGGCTCTCCAATGGGTTTGGAATTTGTGTTTTGGAGCTCTGCCATGCCTGCTATTGAAAAACCTCCTCTCATCACTCAAAGATAAGGCACAGGCTCTGCCTGAGTGTGGTGGGTCAGGCTGGAGTTCTGAAGTTTTGTAATAATTTTGCTGTCTGAAAGTTCCTACCCGCTCTCACTTGACTCTCTTAAGGTGAAACAGAGATGGTATCTGGAGGCAGGATCTGATTTGGTGCCTCTGAACTTCTGTTGGCAGCAGGTTCTCCTGCCATTAGAGGGAGTGGGAGGTTTTCCCTCAGGCTGGAAGGACTGTGTGGGTAACACTTTCCTACTCATGTGAAAAATCCCTTTTTCCCTCCAATCCTACAGTAGTGATGGGACTGATGGGAGCCAATGTCTTGCTTTGTTGTGGAGAGTTTACATTATTTGATTGTTATCCATCACTTTCTACTTGGATGCTGCTGCAGGGGCAGACCTGCAGAAATCCACCCTCCCAGTGGGACCAGTGGGAGTTCTGGGGGCCCGAGCTGCACCCACAGCTTTGCAGGAGGATCCCAGCACAGCTCTGGGGTGACACATAGGGTTGTGCTGCCAGAAATGGCCCCAGATTGTCCCACCACAGTCTGCTGGGAACCTGGCCTTCAGCTGCCTGAGCAAGGCCGAGCATCATCTTCCTCCTGAGCACCCAAAGCTACGTGTCCAGTACCACATCTGCTTTATCCAGCTGGATCTGACCCTGATCTGCCATCCCAGGTAAAAATGCTGCTGGATCCAGGACAAATCCTGCCTGTCATGTGCCAGTTTGGCCTTAGGTGGCTGTGCTGTGCTGGTGACCCTGCCTGTGGCCCCTGCTCAGGGCTGTGGCTGCAGCTCAGGCTGGCAGAGCCTCCCTGCATTGTCATCCTGCAAGTGTCACCCTGTGTGCAGCTGGGGAGGAGGCAGGGAAAGGCTCTGCCTCCAGCCAACAGATCCAATGGAGATGAGCTGAGGAAGAGCAGGAGCCACCTGGGACTTGCTGTGATCAAACCAAAATGGTTCTCTGGGCACCAGAGGAGCAATTCAGCACAAGCAGTTTGTTTTTGCTGCTTTTGTGGCATTTTTTTCATCTGCCCAGAAGTAGCTTCTTCCCTGGCACTGCTTCTGGAGTTAAATTTGAGTGCTGCTGAGCAACCAAGAGCTCTTGTTGTTGATTTTTCTCGAGGTTATACCTGTAATGCCATTAACCACATCACTTCATGTGCATAACATGTTGCCAAGGGACAGTTCTGATTTCTGCTCCCTGTCACCAGGAACACCACCTGAGGGAATAGTTGGAGCTGTATTAGGGAGGTTTAGGATGGATTTTGGGAAAAGGCTCTTCCCCCAGAGGGTGCTGGGCTCTGAACAGGCTCCCAGGGAATGGTCACAGCCCCAGGGCTGCCACAGCTCAGGAGTGTTTGGAAAATGCTCTCAGGCACAGGGTGGGATTGTTGGGGTGTCTGTGCAGGGACAGGACTTGGACTTGTTGGTCCTTGTAAGTCCCTTCCAGTGCAGGATACTCCATGATTCTGTGTACTTGTTCTCAAAAGAAAAGAAAATTACCAAGGGACCCCATGATTTCATCTCAACTCCCTCTCAGCAGGTGGAGCTGAGCAATTGCACAGCAAAGGAAAACTGATCAGGAGCAACTTCCAATTGCTCTTTTTTTTTTCTTTTTTTTTTTTTTTTTTTTTTGAGGGGGAGGGGATTTAGTTCTTTGTTGGTTTCTTTCTCTCTTTTTGGTTGGGTTTTTGTGGGTGTTCTTAAACAGCAGAGCCCAGTTGGCCACCCAGAGCTCGCACAGGTATGTGACCTGCAGTGGAGCAGAGTCACGGAATTGTTTAGGTTGGAAAAGAATCCTTCTCAAACCATCAAGTCCAACCACACCCCAGCACTGACAAGGCCACCATGACCCCCTGTTCCCAGGTGCCACATCCACGTGGCTCTTAAATCCCTCCAGGAATGTTACTGAGTGGCTCCACCACTGCCCTGGGCAGTTCCAGTGATTTTCTTTCATCCTTGTCCTTGTATTGCAGGTGTGTGGGAAAAGGTAATAAGGATAGAACTTAAGCTAGAGCTTCTTTGGATGGTTTGAAATAACTCTTTTAAAATTATTTGCTTGTTTTATCCTTCTTTTAAGGTGTTGTTCTATGTGCCAGCTGCCATCATCACTGGAGCAAGACGTTGTGTTGGATATAAAATCCAACAGTAACGTGGAGATTTGAATGCAGTCGTTTCTCCCAAGCCCAAGAAATGTGAATGCAGTCTTTTGAAACTCGAGAAAAAAGCAATTTACTGTTCTGTGCTTTATTCTTCTGTGTTTGTCAAGAACAGAAACAATTTCACTTGACTGATTTAGTTGTTAGAGCTAAGAAACTGCCTGTGAATGGGTGTTTCTGGGTAAACTTCCCAGATTTTGAAAGTTTTCCTGCATTTGACCTTTCCAGATAGGGTTGATTCTCCTTCCAACCTTTTTTTATCTTTATGAATACAAATATGAATGTCTCCTTGGTACCCCCTCTTCAAGTGCTTCTTGCTTTGTGGATGTGAGGAGTTGTTTAATTGAGAGAAGCCATGATGTCAGGAAACCAGCTTGTACCACTCAAGGAAGATGAAATGCCACCCTGTTCTAATAACACAACGATCCTGAGATTTGTTTTTCTGCAGCTGAAGTAAAAATCAAATAGTTTGGATTTTTACCAGCATCAAGAACAAATATGTTCTTCCTTCTGTCCTTCCCCAGTCTGTTTTTCTCCTGTTCCTTTTCCCCTACCTTTTCTTTTTGCAGGTTCAAATATTACCACAATGAAACAAAACACAGCAGGGTTTAAATACATCCTGCATAATCTGAAATAAGCTGGAGTGAGGCTGGAGTCTTGGGGTCCACATGGAACTCCCAGGAGATGACAGTAGCTCTGTCTCCTCCCAGCTCATGCACAGCTGTTGCCTTACACTGTGCTCGGTGTCATCTCTTCCATGGAAAGCTCAGCTCTTTGCAATCATCAGGGAGAAGGTGTTGATCCAGTCCCTTCCTGTGGCTTTCCCATCCCTGGAAGTGTTCCAGGCCAGGCTGGATGGGTCTTGGAGCAACCTGGTCTGCTGGAAGGTGTCCCTGCCCATGGCAGTTTTGAGGTCCCTTCCAGCTTCTGATGTTCTCCTTTGAGTTATTTCCTCTCGATTCAGAGAGTGTTTGAGCTGTGCCTTTTCCAGGTCCAAGGCCAGGAGCAGGGCCTTGCTCTGCCTCTCCTCCTCCTCACCCACTGATGGGCTAAAGCAGAAGGTTCTGCTGCGGAAATTCCTGCTAGGTAGTGGTGCAGGAGCATTCAGCATTGCTAGGAGGAGTGATTTATTGCCCAGACAAAGCAGGGAAAAGATGCTGTGAGAAGCTGGCAGCAGAGTCTGGCAGCAGTTGGAGCACACAGCAGGAGATGTGTGAGGAGTCTGGACAGGTCTGGCTGCTCTTCACCTTGTTCAGGTGAGTGAGAAAGAACTAAAGGTAAATTGTGGGCTCTCAAAGCACAGTATCAGAGCTTGGGAGAGCAAGGAAACTGTTCAGGAGCGTTACAGGCTGGAAGCAGTCTCAGCATGGTGGTGCTCTCTGTGGATCACCATTGGAGCTGCCACAGTGCCAGCCTTCCTCCAGCTCCTCCAACCCCTCTTCTCCATGAGGATGTTTCTGTGTGTGGTTGTTGGATCAGATCCCTCTTTTTAGGTTCTTTCCCTAATCTTATGCCACTTCAAGCTTTGTGAAGCCTAGGGGTGGTTGGTGAGATTGTGGCAGACCTTCTCCACCACCTCTTTTTCCACCTGCAGGTGAGCTGGTGCTGGAGTCACAAATTGCATTTTCTGCTTGTTTTCCTTCACATCTCAACTGCTGTTTCTCAAACAAGAGTAAACACTCAATCACCCAAAATCTCTGTGCTTCCCTAAGCTCCTCCAGGGAATATTGAAGGTGAAGAACTGTATTATAAAGCTTTTGCAGCTGTACTTTGAAGGAAGATATCTCTGAAAGGCATCCAATCAAATGTATAAAAGACCCTTAGGACCAGGTTATTCCCAGTAACAAGCCCAATCTCAACTTTTGTCCCATCTTTCTGTTTTTGAAGCAGACTATTCCAAAATCTGAAGGGCAGGATGAGTCTTTTTACTTGCAGCTCACAGAAATAACCTGTTAACTAACGTGCTCAGGTAGATTTACATGGGACATGTTTGAGGACATTAAAAGCTGAGATCTTGGCCCAGTCAATGTTGATCACAAATCTTCTCTTTCAGCCAGGATTTTATTCCGATTTGAAAATTAAGAGAAGGGTAGATCCTCATTAGTGTAATCAGCTTAAATGGGTTGACTACTCTAAAGCAATTTGTTTAATTTGTTTGGAACATGTTTAATTTTAGCTATAGATATTCAGCCCTCTCACAGTTGCTATTTATGGTGTTCATCGTGTAATTTTGTGTTCTGTGATTTGTAAAAATAAACTTTCTGCTCTGAATGAGAATTTTGTGACAATCTACGGCCCATTCATCAGAGCCTCTTTAAAACCACACAGAACTTTCTGTGCACTGATCCTTCTGGTGTGTGTCTGCATCTCTTTCAGTGAGAAAGAGTTCTTGCTGCCCACACAGAGCGTGGGTTTGCATCAAGCATCAGCTTTTTGCTGGCCTTGGATTCCTCCCCTCTCTGGGTGTGGAATTTGGGGCTCTTCAGGAGTGTCTCCCCTCTGCAATAGAGCTCAGTGTCAAAACCTGCGTGAGGAGAGGGGCTGAATTCTTCTTGAATTCTTGAAATTGAAGACATCAGCTTCTCTATTTGGCTACGCCTCATTGAAGAGCAGATGAAAACAACTCCCCATGGGAGCAAAAGCCATGGGTGGTTCAGAAACGCTGGTATTGATCACAAGCTCTGGATGTTTCCTGGTGATTTGCTGTGTGGGGACGTGGCACTTGTCCCTCCATTGATGCAGATGCCACGTGCATATTCCTGCACTTGCTCCCTCATTCCTCCTTGGGTGTATTTTACTTGCTGTTGATGAAGTTTATTCATCGCCTCTCGTGATGCTCACACAGAGCCTCAGGCTCTTCTGGAGCAGGTGGGTTCTGCTTCCTGTGCCCTCCATGCAGGGCAGGTGCTGCAAACTCTGATTGCCCTCGGGCATAACCTTAGATTGGCATCTCTGCCCCTCTCCATTTCATAACCAGTCCTGGAAATGGCTTTGGAATGTCTGTGTGCCTGAACCAGTGTGGTTCTTTGGAGTATGTTGGATGTCTGAGGAGTTTTGTGGCCATTAGTCATGCTGTAAAAGATATGGCAGCAAGATAACATTACTCAAATCATCCAGGGCACTTGGTCTTGCGGTGGAAGTTCCTGGAAGGTGTTGCTCCGGGTGTTAATGTGATCCTGCTCCTTGTTACTGTTCCCATTCTTGTGTTCAAGCTCAAGCCAAGTGTTTTTTGGGTTGATCCAACATATTGCTCAGCCTCAGAGCATGAGGAAGGATGGGAAGTCCCATTTGGTGGCAGCCCAGGAGCTGTGAGAGTTTAGCATCCCCAGAAAGCCAAGGCCAGTCTCGGGAGTGTGGGGGAATCAAAGTCTTGAGTTTTTGGCTTTGATGTCTGCATTTGCTCTCATTCCAGCAGTGATGCTTTAATCTACAAAATGCTTTGCTAGGTTTTCGCTGCGCTCAGCTTGAATTTCTTCCAAGACATCACTCTGCTGAAATAGCAGAATTTGCCTGTGGATTCCGGTGCAGCAATCAGTCTGTGTTTATTGGGGTGATAAACTTCCTGTGAGAGTGAGGGTGGAGTGGGCCCTTTTCCATGTGGCTGAGCCAAATCACTCAGCAGCGAGACCAAAGCCGTTAAGCAAATTGAGATGATTTCTGCTTGCAGCAGTCTCTGCTGTAACAAACTGGTTTTCCTCCAAAGGAGAACCTGCACATATCATGCCTATATTTTCTTCCCTTAGTGTATTGCTCTTGTTTGATACCATGGAGAAATTCCTGGTTCTGATGTGATTTCATGCATTAATTGCATTAAACAGATCCTGGTTTGTACTTCAAGTGTTGAGTTGTACCTTTGAGTCCTCAGTATGAGGCTCTGCTCTGCTGGTGGCTTTTCATCTCTGTGAATTCAGAGCTGCTCACCTACAGCATGACACCATGGCTTTGTGTGACCTTTCCTGTCCTCTCCCAGTGTGATTACTTTCCATTAAAAACCTCAACTCCAACTGCCCAGGCAAAAAAACGTCCTTTTTCCTCCATCAATCTCTTCAGTTGGCAACATCCTTCTTAAGTATTTACAGATCTGCTGGTGATATTTATGGAGTTCCTGTGGTTCACTGTGACAATGGACTCAGCACCAGGACACAGTGCTTTTTGCTGAAATAGAGCCAAGCTGCATCATAAATTATGCAGATGGGCTGTGACAAAATCCAATTTTATGCAGATTTTCTTCAGCTGACTCTTTTTACTGTTCAGAGTGGCTCTGGAGCTGCCTGTATCTCAAGTTTCATCCAATTTTGTCTGCCAACACACACTTTAATATGTACATCAAGTTCATCTTTGGAGCTTTTCCTCTTCCCAAAAAGATGGTGAACATTGAGTTGAGCTTGAGTGAGCTGGGGATGTGTTTGCTGAGTCCCTCCCAACTTTATTTCCATAACTAGTGTGGAGCTGAGGATCCTTGCTGTGGGCTGGGAGCTCCACAGGGCTCTTCAGTGATGCTCCTTTGGATCCAGGACCCAGCAGTGCAGCCTGGCTCTGGAATTCAGAGGGGTGTTACAGCAGCTTTATCCTGGCAAAGGCAAGAGGGAAGTCCTTGACTGCAGAGCTGGCAGTCAGAGAAAACCCTCAGGGAAAAATCGAACCCTAAAAATACGCCTGAAGCCCATGGTGTCTCCTGTATTCTGACATTTAGGATGCTTTTTTGTGTTCTTCACTAAGGCCTCACTTTGCCAGAGCTCCCACAGAAAGCAGAGCTTTCCTGGGGGTTTAAGACAGAGAGGGTACTCCAGGCTCTGGGCTGTAAGCTCTGAGTAGGTAAAGCTGGAGGGATTGGGATCCCAGAGAGCACTAAGTAGTGTTCCTTCCTTCCCTACATGAAATCCCCACCTTTTGGGTCTTGCTGCAGTCTGTCTTTCTGGGTCTTATGCCCAGTAGGAAATTCATTTTGATTGCAATGCTTGCCCCTTACCAAGTAAGGCTGTAAATGTTCTCATATTCCCCATGGAATATTAATATTAAATGGAATCCTTCACCTTCTTTAAGAGCCTTTCTACTATTTTATTCTCCTGCATGCCTTAGTTAGCAGAGTCCTAACCCTAATTCCTTCTTCAGTTCCACTATTTGAGACTTGTAGAAATTGTGGTAGAGGCACTCATTGTCTGTCTGTATCTAGAATCTATAAGGGGCTCAGGTTTAAACTTTGCATAAAATATTCTGTTACTCTCTTCCTCTCTATTATTATTCTATTATTCTCTAAAAAATAGAGATGCTTATCTTGGTGTTAGAGGTGACTTTGTAGGTAAGTCCTCATCAGACTTCACTGAAAACCCAGTGGCTCACCGTGAGTCACTTCAAGAGCTGTTGCAATTATTCCAGCCTTCAGCACTAAGCTGATGACATTAAATTGCCATTTGTGTTGATTTGGGGATATTTGAAACCATCTTGGAGCTGCCTGGATCATATCCCATCATTGTTTGGCGTTCTGAATTGCTTCTGCATCAAACCATCCTGTGTTCCTAGAGGATTTAATGAGTGTGACAGCTTCCTGAAGCATGGAGCTCTAATGTTAGGAGCAGCAGCCTCCCAACCCCAGGTGGGGTCAGTGTTTTACATGGGACACAAAACACTGGTTAGGCAGGGAATTCCTGCAATGCTCTGTAATATCCCATTAATGCATCCTGCTGACAGATTCCCTGAGCATGTGAATTAATGAGATTAAAACCCTCCTCAGGTAATCTTTGTCAAACTGCAATTTGTTCTTTTGGAGCAGGACTTGGGAGCACAGGTTCTGTGATATTTACAGTTTAGGGATCTCAGTGCTGCTTTGTTACGTTGTTGGCAGGTTGCACAGTTCTGAGTGCCATTGGGTGGATTAGCAGGGTTTCCCTAAATCTGGAGTAGGACTTGCACTTGTTGTGTTGCTGCCATTCTCTCCAGCCTGGAATGTTTCACTGCCTGAGCACCTCACACCAAACTCTGCACTTAATTAGTCAAGTATTTTGCTATATCTAACATTGATCACTTATGCAAATCCAGGTGCATGCCTGCACTTGTTTAAAACATGCCATAAAATTAGTAATCACAGTGCTTTCAGGTCCTGTGCACTATAATTTGTGGATCTCTGTGGGGAAAAAAACACAGCAGTGCTCCCCGTGCTCAGCCTTTACACTGAATAGCAGGACGCCGAATCTCTGGGCATTCGAGCAAATATTTTGTTTTGACAGAAGACAAAGCCCTGTATTTCAAAACAAAACCTTTCTGTTGTGTTTTGGAGCTCCTTATGAGGTGTAGACTGGAAATACAGAGATATTTAACCATGCTACCCAGCTTGTAGGACGCCAAGGGCTGGTGCAGGTGCTGATTAGCAAAATGAGCACTTGGGCTTGTGCTGAATTCCTCCTGTATGGGCTGCTGTGGTTTCCTTTTTGACTCAAAGGTAATTCCAGGAGTGCTGTGCAGCTCTCTGAGTCTTCCAACATCAAGGCTGTTTTTTGCCCTCTCCTTCTGATGCCTTTCAGAAAGCTGATCCACCCAAAAATGCCCTGCCAGCTGAGTATCAACACTGCACTCCCACAGAGCAGTCTGTTGGGTGGGAAGATGGGCTCTGGCTCCTACCAGTTCAATGTTGATAGTTGTGTTGTGTGCACATATGCTAATGACCATGATCACCTGTTTTTGGGTGGTGATTGGTCAAAATTTAAAACTTTTCCCTATTTTATAGGAAAAGGGTTTTTTCATTTTTCACTGAGCGTAAACTTTGTGTAAGGTTGTGCTGAAAAACAAGGGCTGGGTGCTATTTTGGTGACAAAGCAGCCCTTTTTTGGCCATGCTTCATTTTCTCCAAGGACTGTCATCTTCCTAACTGCTCCAGCAAGTGCCAGCCCAGATCTGGAGCTGTTCTCTGCCTGGTTTTTAGTGGAACACAGGGAACTTTGTGTCATGTTCCCTAAATCCAAGCCTTTAAGCTGCCAAAGCTCGATGCTTTGAGGTGGACTTGTTAATTGCTCTGAAATCCCTTTTGTCTGTGCAGGGGTGTAGCTGAGCAGAGCCTGCTCAGGTTTGGCCCTTGGTTCAGTCACAGTTTGTGCTGGGATTTATTTCCTTGCTGGGCAGCAGCAGATAGAACACTCAAGGAGTGACAATAAAACTGCCTAACAAAAGGTGTGCACGCAGCGGGAGGGGAATTAACTTTGTCCCATTGACTGATTCCAGTTCTTTTCCCTGTTCTTCCAGCTGAAGGGCTCCCCCAGGTGTATTACTTTGGACCCTGTGGGAAGTACAATGCCATGGTATTGGAGCTGCTTGGTCCCAGCCTGGAAGATCTGTTTGACCTCTGTGACAGGACCTTCACTCTGAAGACGGTGTTAATGATTGCCATTCAGCTGGTGAGTGCTGGCAGGGTCCTGCCCTGGGGTGTCCTGGGGTGTCCTTCCATCCTAGGGTGGGCACAGTGCAAGGTTCAGGGCTGAGAGAACCTTCTTCCTAAAATCACCAGGTTTGAATTGGAAGGAACCTTCAAAGATCTCATCCTACCCTCCCTGCCATGGGCAGGGACAACTTCCACTATCCCAGGTTGCTCCAAGCGCTGTCCAACCTGTCCTGGAACATTTCCACAGCCACAGCTTTTCTGGGAAACCTGTGCCAGGGCCTCCCCAGCCTCACATTCTCCCCAGTGTCCCATCTAACCCTGTGCTCTGGCAGCAGGAAGCAATTTCCCCTTGTGTCACTCCAATCCCTTGTCCAAGGTGCCTCTCCATCTGTCCTATGAAAGAAAACCTCTCAGGGGTGAGGAGGACTCCTGCCCAAGGAGGGAAGGTCGGATGGTGTTGATGAGGAGCTGGCTCCCTGCACAGCAGAACCAGTGCAGCCGGATTCCTACGGACTCGCGTCCCCTGCACGCCCCCGCCCCGTACCTGCCCCAGCTCCCTCCCTCTCTTTGGACATCCCAGGAACATCTCATTTCTCACCCTCTCCGTGGGACACACAGAGCACAGCACCCTCCCACACTCCTACCAGTTCTGCTGGTTTGGTGCTGCTGGGCTGCCCATAGACTGAAACCTCACGGGGCAGTGGGGGCTGAGCCCTCCCCAGCCAAAATAGCAGCGTTTGAGAGCTCTGCTTTTGTCAAATGTGGCCAAAAATCTGGTCAATCAAATGGGTTTAAATTCCTGACACTTGGGATAGAATGGTTCTGTGGGCAACATCACAGAGCCTTTAATGTACCTGAAAAGGAAAGGAAGTCAAGCTGGAAGGGATTTGGGTTTGTGTTAGAAGTGAACAACATGAAAGATGAACATACTAAATGTGGTGTGGATACTTCCACAAGTCAGTGGGGCCAGGCAGTCAGTTTGGCTGTTTTGGTTTTCAGACTGGCTTGCAGATTCCCAAGTACCTAAATATCTGCAGATACCCAGATCTTGCATAGCTGGACCTTGGGATCACCCAGATGCTCCACAGCAGAGCTGGAATTGTATATTCACATTAATATCTCTGTGGATAGAAGCGTGGTAGGGAAGAGGAGATGTAAGGGATGAGGAACACAATCCTTTCCAGGTAAACTGAAGTTTGACACAGCAGAATCTCAAATGGAAAACTGAGGTCAGAACTGCAGAAGTTTGAACAGCACCTGCCTGGTACTGAGGCCTCCCCAGCAAAGCAGTCAAGTTCTCTTGGTTTTGAGTGTTTCTTTATCAATGGAAAACCAATTTATAGTATTGGCTTTGATTAAATCATGTGGCAACAGCTGGCAAAGCCTCAGATGCAGCTTGTGTGACCTTTGGAGGCAAAATATAAACATGTAAATTCATTCCCAAGGGACTGCTGGGGAAATCAAGACTGTCACAGCCATGGCTGTGTCCTGGGGCTGCAGCTCAGCTCTGGGCTTGGATGTTCTTCACTGGCATCACCTGTTGATCTTGTGGCCAGGCTGCAGCTTGCCAGGGCACTGGTGCCAGGTGGAAAACACGTGCAGGGGGACAGCAAAAGCAGTTGGAAATGGGGGAGCTGATGTTCTCCCAAAGGATCAGGTGCTCCTCTGGCCATGGGGAGATGTTGTAGGGCCTTCTCAGTCTCCTCAGGGGCGTTACATGAGTTGCCACCTTGGAGTGTGCACATCTAAGGGGACACATCAGACATGCTCAGGTGTGCCCCATCACCTGGCCCTGGGAGAAGTGTTTTCCAAAGGGTCTGGCACTTTCTGCTCAGATGAAATGAAAACCCTTTGCTCTAGCCACAAGGCTTTAGGGAAAATCTTTCTCCCTCACTAAATTATTGCAGTCACTGTGTCACACTCCTGTGTGAGACACATAGAAAGGAAAGCTGGACTCAAACTCCTTGGGCTCACATCCATGAATTACATTTCATTCCTGCTTCTGACTGGCCAAGTCTGCTTAAGCTGTAATTCTAGCCATGGGCATTTGTCCCCTGATCTTTCTCCTCATACTTAGGATGATCCCCATGTCTGTAGGAGCATCCAGTCCTGTGGTCAGTTTTTAACCAGAGGCATCCTGGAAGGATATTTTTTAATAGGTATTTCTGCTTGGCTGGTGTGAATGAGCTTGACAGGCTGCAGCATCTCAGGACTGGGGTGGATCCTTTCCAGATGTCAGAAGAAAGAGGAGTTTCTCTAGGAAAAACAAGGGCAATGTCTCTTAAGAAGTGCCACGTGGGATTACAGGAGAATTCAAACATAGTTTTACATCAGGAAGGCTCTCCTGGGGGCAAGAGAGACTGGATGACAATGAGTGTTCAAGGAAGGCAGCCTGTTTGGGAATTGTTCAGACTCTAACTGCTTCCTCCATACTCCACATGCAGCTGAAGCCATCCAGTAGTTCAGATCCAGTGGGTGAAACTCCTGAACAAAGCCAAGCTTGGCAATTAAAATGTGGTCACTGTGTCAGTCCCCACAGCCCATAAATCAGGGGAGAATGTTTTTTATTCAGACTCCTGTTTTTCACTCTTGGCCAAGCCCAGCCTGTACAAAGCTCACTGACAGCTTACAACAAGGTCTGTTGTGCCACCAGGCAATGGAAAAATACTCTGGATGTGATCTGGACCAAGTTATGGCAGGATCTTTTTCTACCAGTGACCATCAAAATGGCCTTTGAACAAGATTAATTTCATTCTCTGCTGATCTGATCTATATTTAAGCAGCTGATGTGTGGAAGAAGGGCTCAAATTTATCAGGAAGGTCTAGAGATGGAACTGCTGTCAAGACCAGTGTCTTAAGAGTTACCTTTCTGGGATAAGAGGGTTTGTTACACTTGCTGCCTTGGCAGGAGGAAGGCACACGAGAGCACGGGTTTCTTTGGCACCTGCTAAATGTCACAATATCCTCTCATTTCTCCACCACAGCACAGGGGTCCTGCTGTGTGCCAAGGGATTCCCCCCCCCCAAAGGTTTCTCTGACATCTGAAATGGAAATTTATGGCTCCAAGGGCGGACTCAGCCAGCCGTGGCCATGGAAATCCCTCTGTAATTCACAGCCTTCCACGTACCCCAGTGCTCCCCTGCTTGCTGTTTTTCCAGTGTCAGAGCAATTCCAAGTTCGTCCCAGTTCCTGGAGTGATTTCTCTGCCCCTAAAAGAATTCATTCAGAGTGTTTTGAGCCTGTAGTTCAAACCCAAAGGAGTGAGCACTGCACCTCTGCATCCAGCACATTTCTGGAGTGGGAGCTCCACGTCCCCTCTTCTTCAGCAGGGGTTGGTGCCGAGGTTGTGCCCCAGCACTGCTGCTCGTGTGTGCTCAGGCAGAGCCTGGGAGGGAGATGCAGCCCAGACACTCCACATCACAGCAGCCACCAGCAGGGACAGTGGCTTGTCAGGCTGAATAAAGCATGGAAGCTACTCCAAGAAACATCTTTTTGACTCGGGGAGTGTCTTTCAGCTGCCATGGCTGAGCAGAGCTCTCCAGCATGAAGCGTCCAGGCAGGTGGAAGTAAAGAAGGAATATGAAAGACCCCACAGCAGCTGTGTGTGTGTGTGGTGGAAGCAAAAAAGGCAGGTGGGAGGAAAAAAGGCAGGAAAATAAGTACCCTTGATTGCTGCTGGAGCATAATGGCTCACCTGACACCTCAGCTGTCCAGGTTGTTGTCCTGCCTGCTGCAGCTTGCAGAGAGTTTTTAAAGAAGAAAAAAATGGGCCCTTTTCAGGCTCTCTAATTGCTGTTGGGATTTCAACAACTGAGCTGCTTTGGTAGCAGGAACAAATCAAATGAGCCAGTCAGGCTCCACTTGGAAGCTTGTTATGTGTGGAGAGGCGAGGAAACTCTTTGTTCCACTTTCAAGGGTTGCATCTTCATTTGAATTGCCTCCCAACGTGGCTTTTTGTCTCACGACCTGCTGCTGTGTCCTGTAGGTGATTCAAAGTGTGAAGAATGACTGAAGAGCATCTGCTCTGCTCTGCACCAGCCTGTAATTGATTGGAAATAATGGCTGTTAGCCGTGAAACCCGTTTTCTCTGCACATTGGAATCAATCGCTGCCTCGAGGGGAGGGAGCAGCAGCACGTGCTGTTCCCTTCTTTGAAGAGTCTTGGAGCAAATTCTGTTTTTTAAGCCTGATTCACCTGCAGCCAGTTTTTTCCTGTCTGCTGCCCTCCCTGTACAGCTGTTTATTTTATAAGGAGGGCTGCCCCCTCCTGCCTGCTCCTTCTTTCCAAGAGGTGGAAATGCAGCAGATGTTCCTTTAAAATAGGGTGCACGATAAGGGCCTGGGAGTGTGGTGGAGGATCACATGCACGTGGACTTTTAAAACCAGATGTGGGTCCAAGATCTGTAAAGAGAAAGAGTGGTGTGGGTTTGCCAGCTGGGGGTGTGCCTGGATTCAGTGAGAAATGAAGGAGCAGTCAGGGTGTGCCAGCCCCACAGAGTGAGCAGGGGTTGGAAGGGCTGATGGGGGGTCCCTGCTGCTTGGCTGGGGGAGAGCTGCCTCAGTGAGCCAGAGACTCCATCCTGCAGAGCTTTGCCAGCAGTACCCACCCAGTGGGGGTGACCAGCTGGTGGCCCTCACCCTGGATGTCCCTGTGCTGTCCCTCGCAGCGGTGTGGCAGTGACCTCTGGGGACTGAGGCTCGTTAGTGCAAAACTGGGAGTTTTGCAGAACTTTTGTAGCATTGCCAGCCCACAAATATCTGTGGGAATCCCAGCAGGCTTTCCAAAGAAGCATCTTGTTTAAGCCACTGTGCCCTTTGGCATGCACGGCAGCTGCGACCAGGACAGCCGTAAAGGGGGGTTCTTGTGTGTTCATTTGAAACATCTAAAGGCAATTAAAGGTAATAAATTAAATTAAATTGAGAATTATTTTCCTTTGGAATCATCTCCTAAATTCAGGACTCAAGGAAAACTGCTTGACAATACACCTGCAATACGTTTGTTTTCAAAAGCAATTTTAATGATGATCTTCTGAGTAAGGTGTGTTGTTAGAGGCACTCTGTCACCTCAGAAGTGGGGTTCCTGCCCTTCCACCTTCCCATTCCGTCAAACTTCCAGAAAAACATTAGTCAAAAGCTGAAAAATATTCCAGCTATTCCTAGTTGACAGCAATGAGATTAATTATTATTTTAGTCAGCTTTGAAGATTGTAAAGCTTCTGCCTGCCCAAAAATCCCCCTCCACGAAGAATCTGGCACGTCTAAGACAACATATGGGTCGAGGGAGGAAGGTGGTAAGACACAGAGCAACAGGGGAAGGAGGTGGGCAAGGGAAGAGCTCTTGGTAACCGGTTTAGTATGTTTAAAATCAATACAAAAAGGCTGCTGCAGCTCCCTGTGGCATCCTGCCAAGAGCTGCATCCCAGTGGTAACGCCTCAGAACCAGCCTTTGCCATTTCCGTGGGAATAAAGCAGGGAGCACAGCATGATAGCCTTGGAAAGGAGGGGATGACACATCCCTCTTCCAGCCCTGCTGGGAGCCAGGGCTCTGCTGACAAGTAGCATTTCCCTCCTTTTTGCAGATCTCTCGGATGGAGTACGTGCATTCCAAGAACCTCATCTACCGCGACGTCAAGCCGGAGAACTTCCTCATCGGCCGGCAGGGCAACAAGAAGGAGCATGTCATCCACATCATCGACTTTGGATTGGCCAAGGAGTACATCGACCCTGAAACCAAAAAACACATTCCCTACAGGGAGCACAAGAGTCTCACTGGAACAGCGAGATACATGTCCATCAACACACACCTTGGCAAAGGTTTGTCTGTGTGGGGGGAGCTGGCAGAGTGTCCTTCAGGCTGGAGGAGCTCTCTGAGGTCACTGAGTCCAACAAGTGACCAGCACTGCAACGTTCCCCTCTAAACCATGTCCCCAAGTGTCACATTCACACGTCTTTTGAACGCTGGTGACTCCACCACTGCCCTGGGCAGCCAGTTCAATCCTTGACAACCCTTTCAGTGAATTATTTTCTCTAATATCCAACCTAAACCTTCCCTGGTGTTGCTTGGGGCTGTTTCCTCTTGTCCTTTGTTCCTCTGTCCTTTGTTCCCTGGGAGCAGAGCCCAACCCCGCCCCCCTGGCTGCTTCCTCCTGTCTGGGAGTTGTGCAGAGCCAGAAGGTCCCTCCTGAGCCTCCTTTTCTCCAGGCTGAGCCTCCCCAGCTGCTCCTGGTGCTGTAGCTCCTTCCCTTGCTCCAGTCCCTTCCCTGGACACATTCCAGCTTGCCATTTGAATCCTGCAGACTCCCATAGCATTTTGGCTGAGCTCTCTTGTGTCCCTGAAGCTATTTGTGAACCTCCCAATGCCTTTTACAGTTGTGTGCATCTTTTTTTTTTTCTCCCTTCTTTTGAGGAATTGAGCCAGCTGAAATGTTGGAAGCCTCATAATTACAGTTTTTATTAGGAACTAAATAACTGGGAGCAGCCCTGCACTGATAAAAGACAAGCAGGCAGGCACTGATTGCTGCACTGGATGATAGACAAATAGATTTTTATAGCACAGCACTGTCCCAATGCCTTCCAGTTCCAGGTGTTAGAGTTGGATGTTCCCTGACCTAGTAACTGGTTGGAGAAAATGAATGATTTAAATAACTTTAAACCTGGCTTTCATCTCCTCTCCTCCCTGCTTTCTTTCCTACCAGAAGATTACATTTCTGTGGCTGAAAGGCAAAAAATAACTTATTAAATGTTTATATTCTCTTAAATCCATACAAGCAGTGAGATAATGGAATATTTTCCAGGAGGCCTCCTAGCATGTTGGCTCCCACTTGGAGAGCTCACTGTCTTTGGGGAGTAAGGAGGGATGAGCCTGGTTTCTAATTTTGGAAAGTGAGGAGTCAGGCAGGGATGGAGGAATGGGAGGTGCAGTGGGAGCAGGCTGGGAAGCTGCTGGTGAGGGTGATGTGGAGGGAAGATGTGTTTGTGTTTGAAGTGCACCACGTGCCTTCCTTAGGACCCATCTCCCGCAGGATTTCAGCTCCCACCATGGCTCATGCAGGGGAAGGGTCCAAACCAGTTCTGGGGGTGTATTTGAGGTTTGAGGGGGCTGTCCCTGCCCAGGACGGTTGTGAGGAGCTGATGCTTCGCTGGTGAGACCAGCCCAGGTGGAATCAATCTTTTCATGTTTGAAACACGGAAGTCTGACTCCAGTTTTTCTGAGAGACAAGTGCACTCAACCATCTTCCTAGAAGTCCATCTGCATCACTGCACTAAATTACCCAGGGCTTGCTCCTTTTTTACCCTTTTTATCAGGATAACTGCAGGAACTGTCATTTCAGTTCCCTTTTCCTGAGTGTTCCCACTCCTAGCATCTCCTGCACGTTAGGTGGCTGCAGTGTCGTGGGCTGGATCTGCTCTGGATCATGGATCATGTTGTTTGGAGCAGGTGGGGTTCAGAGGAGGGGAGGGTGCACCAAATGAGTCCACGAGCTCAGTGAGCCCAAGAGTGCAGCTCAGCCCAGCCCAGTGTTGCCTCCACATCTGTTGTTCTCTTCTCTCCTCCCCTGGGCTTTTGGATACTTTTTGGCTGCTTGTTTTAGGATATTTTTCCTTTGGCTCTGTGCCCCTTTCCCCCCCCCTTCATTTATAATTACAACATCTGCATGTGGCAGCAGCAGCAGCAAGTGTTCCATGGTGCTGGAAGGAGCTATTTTTGATCTGCTCTGATGAGCAGCAGAGGAAATTGGGAAAGGGTTGGCACTGTGCAAGGGTAGATCCCTGCAGCTGGTTGTGAGTATCCTATTCCCATTTAGTCCAGAGGAAATGATCCAGCACCACATGGCAACATTGACCCTGCTAGGTCAGAGAAGAATTGAGGCACTGCTTTATTCCTCTGCAATTAAGAGTTGTCCATTCTGCCTCGGGCTGGATTGTGCAGTTCCCATGTTACCTCATGGCTGATTTTACACATTTTCTGGCTTTCTGAAACAGCTTCTGGTTTTGCATAAGGTCTGAGCTGCAGACAGTGAGTGAATGTCCCTGTGGTATCTTTATCTCAGGTACAGGTGTGGCTGCTGCTGAGATCTCAGAGCCGTTTCTGCTTCTGCAGCAATAATTTGTCATCTCTTCTCTTTCAGAGCAAAGTCGTCGAGATGACTTAGAAGCCCTTGGCCATATGTTCATGTATTTCCTCCGAGGCAGCCTGCCCTGGCAAGGATTGAAGGTAGGTTCAAGCTTCAGGTTTTGTCCTTTAAAGCTTTGGCTAGTCTCTACCCAGAGGAGAATCCACTGGGGAAACATTGGCAAAATCCAGCCAGAAACACTGTCCTCTCCTGTGTGTCCTTGCAGCCTAACACCCAGGCATTGAGTTTGGCTGCAGGGAAGATTTTAAGGTAGAAATACTTTACCTGGCACTTTAAATTGTCAGATTTTGGAGAGAAGGTTGAACAGGGAGACAGGGACAGCAATGAGAGAGCTGTGATTGGAAGCTGCCCTGAACTGGAGCGTGACTGGGACACAGTGATTGTTTATGAAATTCCAGTTACAGCAACACAATCCCCCAGCTGCATCTGTGATCCCTGTTTATAATGGAGCAGTTTGATGGCTTTAGATGCACAGATGGACTTCAGCTTGAAAAACTGGTTTTCTGGCACAAGTATTGGACTTGGCTTCCCTCCAGAGACACTGGACACTCAGTGCTGGGGAGTTTATGAGATGCTGTGTACAATGTGGAGAGCTGCAAGAAATGGAGTTGCTGACTGCCGCCAACATCCATCAGCTGAGCTAACAAGGAATAAGTCATCTGCTGGCTCCAGAGCTGTTGGAAGCTGCATCTTCACTTCTCCATCACCTCCCTGATGATTAAGCTACTGTGTTCAGCTTTGGCACTGAAGGGAGTGAAGGGACTGATCAAGTTAGGCTCGTCAGGAAAGACAAGAGCTCCTGTTGGAAAAAGGAGCCAAGGCTTTGGGTTCAGGAGCTGCTTGGCAGAGCTCTGCATTGGTCAGTGGGTTCCAATTGGGTTGATAGAACTTGTCCAGCTTTTTTTTACCACCTATCCAGAGTTAATCTCAGCTCAGCCTCATCAGGCATATGCCAGAAATGTTGGCAACAGCTCATAAAAGCAAAGAAAGGTTTTTCAAGCATGAAAGGGATTGTGAAAGAAATCAGGCTCTCTGATTTTATGTCCATGCCTCTCTGTAAGTGTGTTATTCTAGTATGTATTTTCTTTCTGGCTTAGTTGAACTCATCTGCTTTAAATTAATCCTGTAAATTATTCTAAAACAATTCCAAGTTTATACAGAGTTCTACAAAAGTTCCTCATTTCAGTGTTAAACTTGATAAGAATTAGTTGACTCCTTTTGGAGGTCCAGGGCAAACACAGACTCTCCAGCTGGATTTAGAATGTGGCATCTTTGCCCTGCTAGGTCTCCTCAGCTTACACTTTTGGTCTGCACTGTCAGGGCTGTATCTGCAGAGAATGTCTGCAGTGCTAATTATGCTGCTGCCAGGTCTAACTGACATATTTTGAAATGGAGCCAAGAAACCCCACTTTTAGGGTGCCAACTGGAGCAGAGTTCTCTGCCTCAGGTTGATTTAGGTGGGAAATCCAACTGCAAATGGTTTCATTTTCTCGTTGACCAGATAGTAAACCAGTGCTGAGTGATGGATGCTTTGGGAATGAAAGAAAAGGCTGTGTGGGAGCAGCCTGGGATTTGGGAGAAGTGCACTGATCTAGAGTCATATTCAATGTGGTAACATTCTGTTGCACAGAGGAAAACCCAAATTGCTGTGCAGTGGGTCTGTGAATTTCACCCAAATTGCTGTGAATGTGCTGTGCAACTGCTTTGCATTTGTTTGTGAAGGCAGCTGGATGGCTGGGGAGGTCCACATGTGCCATCACAGTTCATGCACCTTTATTTCCTTCTCCCATGAAACCTTCCCTGCACAGTCCTCAGGACTGGGCTGTGAGAAATGAGCCTTGTAAGACACTAATAAGGGTCCTGCCTTTCATGAACAAAGATGTTTTGAACATCCTTGGATGTTCTCTCCTGTAAAATATTCCCACTGGTGTAGTCCAGCATGCTGTTCAGTTACAAGTAGCATCTCCTGATGCCGCCCAGAATGGGCATTAAATACCTTGTTTTTCTTCCCATACAGCATGTCCTTTCTCACATGGTTGAACTCTTTCTCCACAACTGTTTTGTCTTTGTGCGCTGCAGGCTGACACCTTAAAAGAGAGATATCAGAAGATTGGGGACACAAAGAGGAACACTCCAGTTGAAGTTCTCTGTGAGAACTTTCCAGGTAAAGCCCTGATGGGATTGTGTGAGTGCAGCTGGAGGTGACCATACCTTGTTAAATAGGATGGGCCTGCACATCTCTGACACTTTCTCTGTCAGAAAGTATTGGGTGACGTGTATCCATCACGTCATTCCTCAAGCTGGCAAACAACTGAAGCTGCTGCTATAAATTAGCAGGGCCTGAGGTCTTAAAATGAACAAAACTCTCCTCATTAAGGAGGCTGGACAGTGCTCAAGGGCCTTGTATGCCTGTTTTACTTATTAGCTTCCTTCCAAAAGAGCTCCTTGTTATTTTCCCTCTCCCAAGTGACCGTGTTGGAACTACTAAGTTAATTCTTTTCCAAATGGAAGGTTTTGCAGGTGTTGCAGGTGTAGGTGGCCAGCTTGGAAGATGGAATGGTGTGTCTGTCCATGAATCCCACCTTCTGGGAGCAGTTTTAAGGAGAGTGTTACTAAGGAGTGTTTCTAGCCAAGCCCAGCACCTGATCTCCAGTTTACCAGACCTTGGAGCTGGGAGAGCAGGGTAGAGAGTTAGTGCCTTCCCCAGGGTCCCCTGGCCACAGAGTGGCCTTGGGAGGTTTTGTGGAGTGTTTCTGAAGGCCTGACACCAGGGAGAGCACCCACAATTAATCCCATTCCTGTAGGAGCTGTTGTGCCACACGTCTTTCCAGCATGAGGAGCAGCAAGCCTGGAATGGGCTCATTGTTCACTCAAGTCACTGTAATCCCCCAGATGTCTCATTCCAAAATCCACCTGGTTCCAAACAGAACAGCTTCAGGTTGGCTGTTCTCATCTTTTTGCCGGTACTCTTCCTCACATCTCCTTCAGGTCTGGGCTGATAGGAGATGAGAGAACTGAGTTCTGTCCCTTCCTTGCCTGAAACTGGTTGTTCTCCACCTTCTGGAGGTACTTAAAAGAGAGGATTCTTTCTTCTCCTTTCTTTTCCCCCTCTTTTACCTCCATGAAAGCCACAAGCCACAGACAGAGTTAAGTATCAATAAGCAGTAATATTCTTATTTTTGTCAGCTGAAGTCAAGGCCATGAGCCAAGGGAGAGCTGGGAAAAGGCAGGACATGAGACCAGGACTCAATATTCTGTGCATGCAAAGTGTGACCCAGATGCAGGAAAGCAATTAATTATCTTAACACCAAACCCTGCTCTGTAAATTAACCCTCTTCAGGTAAATTAACCTTGAAGCCTCCCCCTCTAGTCTAGTTTTGAATATTCAGGCAGTGCCAATGTCATGATGGGACACCTTCCGCTATTCCAGGATGCTCCAAGTCCCATCCAACCTGGCCTTGGACACTTTCAGGTATGAGGCAGCCACAGCTTCTCTGGGCAAGAGCATTCTAAATACCTGTGAGCAGCCTGTTGTCAGGTTCAGTGAGCTTATTTCTCACTCTGTTTATTTTTATACAAATGTATAGAATAAATCAAGGTGTGGAAGTCAGATTTGAGCAGAGGTGGGACTTCCATCTTTGCTTGAATTGTTTTCCATTGAGGACTGTTGCTAAAAACCAGGAGAAAAGCCAGAGGTAGTGCTGGCAGCCCAGACATTGGTTTCTAAGAGCTCATTTGGAAGATTCAGGATAAAATCTGCTGCTTTTTGCCTTTTCTGACAGAGGAGATGGCCACGTACCTCCGCTATGTGCGGCGATTAGACTTCTTTGAGAGACCAGACTACGATTACCTGCGGACCATCTTCACGGAGCTGTTTGAGAAGAAAGGCTACACCTTCGACTACGCCTACGACTGGGTCGGCAGGCCAATTGTGAGTTGTCCCTGCCAAATCCCATGCCTTGCCTTCCAGGTGCTGCTTCCCCAGCATTGTGTTTTTGTTCCCAGTAATCCCAGTTAATGCCAGTGAGTTTAGGATCGAATCTTGTTGAATTTGCAGGCAATCCCGACATGGGAAGAGACAAGGATCTTGACTCCATGTTTCAAGAGGCTGATTTATTATTTATTATATATGTTATATTAAAAGAAAATTATATCTTAAAACTACACTAAAGAATAGAGAAAGGATTTAATCAGAAGGCTAGCAAGGAAAAAGAATGGAATGATAATAAAATCTTGTGACTGACCAGAGAGTCTGAGACAGCTGACTGTGATTGGCCATTAATTAAAAACAACCACATGAGACCAATCACAGATGCACCTGTTGCATTCCACAGCAGCAGATAATTATTGTTTACATTTCATTTCTGAGGCCTCTCAGCTTCTCAGGAGAACAATCCTAGCAAGAGGATTTTTCATAAACTATGTCCATGACAGAATCTTTCAAATCTCAACACAGTGAGATGTCCTGACGTTGTGTTCAGGGGGTTCTTGCAGTGCCTCAAAGTTTTCCTGAGGGACAGAGGCCCCATCCACCTTTCTGGACGTTCAAGCCTCATTTTCCCATTTGTGACAGTGATCATGATGAGACTGCTAGACCAGTCTAGCACGGGATTGGAGACCAGTGTCTAAAATCCATCTTAAAGCAGGAGAATCACAGAAACCCCCTATAATGGTCATGTTCCCATCAAAAAGGTACAGGGGATCAAGGCAGGTTTCTGATGGATGTTCAGTGAATAGTAGAATCACAGAATGGTTTGGGTTGGAAGGCAAGATCTTAATGCCCACTTTGTTCCAACCTCCTGCCATGGGCAGGGATACATTCCACTGTTCCACTATCCCCGGTTGCTCCAAGCCCTGTGTCCCACCTGGCCTTGGACACTGCCAGGGGTGGGGCAGCCACAGCTTCTCTGGGCAGCCTTGCCAGAGCCTCACCACCCTCACAGGGAGGAATTGCTTCTCAAATATCTAATCTAAACTTGCTCTCCTGAACTCATAATATCCTGGAGGACACTCAGAGGCTGAACCAGCTCTGTACAGTACATGAAAAGGAAATGTGGGAGAAACCAACCTCCATTTAGCAGTTCCATGACTCCATGTACGCCATCAGCCTGATCTCATTGCATGACTTTTACCATCAAAACCCAGTTAAACTCAGGAAGACCTTAGCCAAAGGATGTATCATGGGGAAATATGGTAGAAGAATCTAAAGCTCTTTGTTTTGGATCACTGGCTCATTCTGCTCACAACCTACCCCAAAGAGCAGTAATGACATCTGTAAATGAATTGTCATTGGTGCCAGATCAGATGCCCTCAGTGCTAAACTTGGTACCACTGCTTTAGTGTCCCAACTATATTTAGTGTTCCCCATGCTTACTGTGCTCAACAGAGTTCCTAAGAAATCATTCCCTTTGTGAATCAAGATTTTCTCTTCATTTTTCTTTAATTACAAAGGCAGTTGATAAAGAGCACCTTGTAAGACAAGTGTGCTATTGCTGACAACCACGGTGGTTGCCATGGAGATCTCGATGTTGGGAGCAGGGATTATGACTTTGGTGAGAAGAGAGCAGATGAAGCTTTAATTTTAACACGTCCTGTTTCTATGCAAGCGTGATTTTTACAAGTGGTGAGACAATGGGATGAGGAAAACAAGTCTGTATATTTTCAGTTGTAATAATTCTGTGTGAGACACACTAGGTGTGATCTGACATCGCGACAGGCACCTAAATGTATCTTCTTAATTAATTTCTACACAAGACATTCGGCGCTGGTATCCACCACCAAATTTCATGTCTGTAAATCACAGGGATTTTATAGCCCTGGCTGTAATTCTCCTTTGGGCAGTGATTTGATGTTTTTCTTCTTCCTACTGGCTTTATAGGGTGGGTTTGTGCATGTGAGAATCTTAGCCCTAACCAACGCCTTATTTTCCAGCCTACTCCCGTGGGATCTGTCCATGTGGATTCTGGGACCTCTGCAGTGACCAGAGACAGCCACATCCACCGGGACCGACCATCCCAACAGGCCCTTCGCAATCAGGTGCTTTGCTTGGCTCCTCTCCCAATTCCTCTGGCACTGGACAAGCAGAAGCCACATGGCATTATAGATAGCTGGGCTGATTCTTGGTCATAGCAGGGACAAATCCTGCTTAATTCAGAGATGGTGATTTGAGGAGAATGTTGTCAAAGCAACAGGTTGTTGAAATAAGGTGTCAACCAGTGGAATTCCTCAGTATCGTGAGCTGACCAGAGTCCACTTTGGAATGGGGTTGTTTTTCTGTAGTTTGTGGGTAAACAGGTTAAAGTTGATCATCCAGCATGGTTAGACTCTGTGACTACCACATTTTTGAGGTGCTTTTAATGACAGTATATGGATTGTGGAGCAGACTGAGAGTTGTGCTGATAGCAGCCTGTTCCCAGGCTCCCTCTGCCCACAGAGCTTGTGGCTGTGACAGGGATGTGTGTCCCAAAAACATCCCTATGTCCTTCTTGGAGTGTCCAGTTCACAGTGGGAGGGCTGCAGAGCACAGAGGACAGGCAGGGCAGAACCCTCAGGAAGGCATCACAGTCTGGATGAGCTGCCATGGGAAAATTGAATTTCCCATTTTTTCCTTTCTCCTTGCACTGTTTTGTTGGTGTTGAGAGTTTGGGTTTTCTGTGTTAACAGCATTCTCAGACGTGCAGTAATTTCCCAGCTGGAGCTGTTGCTGCTCTTACTCCCAGGGAGTGATTCCAGGCTTATTCTGCTCCCCCAGCCTCCAGGTTCTGCTCAGCTCCTCGAGCTGGGGTTTGTGGGTACAGAACCAAGCCTGGGGTGTAACAGCCAGTCTGGGCTCAGCCTTCCTGGGCTCTGAAGGGTCACACAGCTAACACAGGGTAGGACACATCCCAGTCCATCAGCTACAGTCAGGATAACCCCTCCTTGGGTAGTGTGGCTGTAGGAGGCCGGGTTGTTTGCAGCATGTGTGCATGGTGATGAGTGTGGGCTGGTGTGTGAGCCCTGATGCAGTCATCTGCTTTAACAAATACCCTGATGGATGCAGCAACCCCCTGGTTTTGGGGGGATTGTTCAGCCAGTCTCCTATTGTCCACCTTAACCACAGACCTTCACATAGTGTATGTGTGAGGCGTCGTGTTTCCTTGACAGCACAGTGACACCTGGCTTCGTTTTCGGGCATTTTAGTTCACAAAGGCACAAAGAAATCCCAAAATATGCATGCAGCCTGCAGGCCTTGTTCTTCTGAGCTGCTCAGATAGTCCACTTCTGGATTGCACAGCAGTTTTTCTCATATTTTCACCTAAACATTATAGGATGATGAATTATTTAATATGCCATGGAGGAAATCAGGTTCTTCTCACCAAAACACAAACAATTCTCTTCTGAAGGATGTTCCCTTAAAGTCTTGAGCAAAGCATTTCTCTAAAGGAAAAAAGCAAAAAAATAAATGTCTCGAGAAGTGAATTGGAGGCATGGGTTTGGGTCTCCAGATTTAATGGCCTCATTTTTGTTCTTGGGTCTAATAATGCAGATTCTCTCTTACAATATTTGACTCCTAGTAAAGAGCTAATGTGGAATCCTCTCTTTGTAGCCTTTTCCTCTGGAAAGTGAAGTGTTTTAATCAAAGATGAGTGAGCTTTTCCCCCCTCTGTCTTTAGTTTTGCCATGTGATATGGGGGTTTTCTGAAATCTTTCCCTGGGTGCATTTTCACTGCTCACAACCTCGGTTTATCCACTGGATCCTCTTGTTTCCTGGCCAGATCCATGGTGGCTCATTCAGCTGAGGCCTGGGGCCAACACAGAACTGTTTGTCCCACACCCAGACCTGGGAAGCATTCTTCCCACTGGTCAGTTGGGTTCAGGTGTGCTGAAATCCTCTGGGCCTTAGGTGAGCACTGCATGTGTTGTCATCAAAGCTGGGTGCCTGTCTTGGTTTGAAAGACAGGTGTCTGCCAAGGAAGGTGGGAACCTCCCTTGGAGTGGAAAAAATGTGACCCCCTTCCCTCCCAATTATTGTAACTTTGAAATGAAGGGGCTTTCAGTCAGAGATGGGGAAAGGATGAGCAGTTCTTTAGCAGTGTGTGTGCATAACAAGGCACACAAAGCCCAGCTCTGGCATTCACCCCAAACCCAGCACAGTCCCTGTCACAAACCCAGCACAATCCCAGCCCCAAACCAGCACAAACCCATCCCCAATCCCAGCCCCAAACCCAGCACAATCCCAGCCCCAAACCCAGCACAAACCCGGCCCCAAACCCAGCCCCAAACCCAGCACAATCCCAGCCCCAAACCCAGCCCCAATCCCAGCACAATCCCATTCCCAATCCCAGCACAATCCCATTCCCAATCCCAGC
>NW_005054398.1:2094117-2107508 GCF_000277835.1 Geospiza fortis
CTGGGCAGTGGGAGCCGGGCTCCTGAACATGGCCATGAGAGGCTCCCTTGGAGCAGGGAGGAGACTTGCAGTCCTTGTTTTTCCTCTTAGGCATCCCACTAGATGTTAAGGGTCCTTTCCAGTTTGATCAGATGTTAATAATGTCTCAGTCCTACGGCTTCTTTTACGAGCAAAGGCTCACCCACTGTAAGGAAGAAGCAGTACAGGGCTGGGCTCCAGCAGTGGCAGTGAATTTCCCCACAGTAAACAACAGCTCAAATGTTCTCCCCGATGCTGACAGCGAGAGGGGAGCTGCACCCAGCCCCTTCCCTCAGCCTAAAATCTCATGGTAACTCTGCCCTTCCCCAGAGAAACCCCTCAAGTAAGAGAGTAGCCAGCTGCACACTTTCCTCACCTCCTCCTCCCAGCTGCATCTTTTGTTCTCTTAAGTATCTTAGCAACAGATGGGACAACATTCCCTGAAAGAAAGAAGCAAAAGGAAAAACCCTAACCCCCAACAATGACCCACCTGAGCTTCACGTGCAAGTGCAGAGTGACTCTTCTAAGAAAATAAATGAAGTTCTAATAATTTAAATCACCTGGTGTTCTTCTGTTGGGGGCAAAGAGGAAACTTATTAGCCAAAGCATCTTATCTACTTTTCTGCAGAAACCCAAAAAGCCCCCAATCCTCTCTTCAGTTAAGCAGGTGTGGATGTTTCCTTCTGCACTGCACAGGTGAATCAGCATGTGGAACTGCCTTTGGGTGAAATTAAATGTTTGACTTCGGTTTATGTTGCAAATTTTAGTTTGAAAAGATGTATTTGAGGGAGGTTGAGCTTTGTGAATCCCATCTTGCTGCCGAGCCGAGTGCTCTGCTGCGTGTGGCCTGACAGACATAGTTAAATACTGTCAGTGTAATTGTGGCTGTGCTGAAATCCATGGAAGGGAAGCTGTTCTAAAGAAATTATTTCCAGAATATATCTTTCCCTTCATTCAGCAGCTAAAGGAGATGAAATCCATTCCCACAGTGGATCACTGCAGCCACTACGGAAGGAAATAATGAGGTGCACTTGGTAAAGGGGAATTTTAGCCCAGCTAAAAGTGTAAATGCCTTGCTTTCTGCAAAGAAACTAACTCACTAACCAATACACCTTTATTTCTTCTCCTCGTTCACCTTTTGCCCTCCCTTCTGTTTCTTTCATGCTCCTGAACTCCTGAGCAGGCGTCATCGGATCGCCGAGGGGAGTGGGAGATCCAGCCGAGCCGGCAGACAAATACCTCGTACTTGACATCTCATTTGGCTGCAGATCGACATGGAGGATCTGTGCAGGTACCTCTTCCTTCTGTTGTGTGCAGCTCTTGTGTTAAACCCCCTGAATTCTCCTCAAATTGCAGCAATGTTGTGGTCAGGAGAGCAGTTTCACTGGTGCTGTCCCATACGTCATGCTCAAACCATGGTTTGGGAGGGACCCAAGCTGTGATGGCCAACACCATGGCTTTTACTGTTTCAACAAAGTTTTTTAAGCTTTTTTGAAGTTTTGAGCCTAAATTTGTTAAAGTGAAAACAAAAAGGAGTGGCATTAGTAGATCTGGTCTATTAAGTACCCTCTATTCTATCTTGGAGATGCTCTAGGGCAGTACAAGCAGCTGAAGTAGGATTTGTTGTACATAGTCCCCGTTAATATTGGGAAGAGTTGAGCTGTTCCACAGCAGATCACCACCAGTTTGAGGGCACGGTGGGCACAAGGTGGATCTTCAGAGGGTTGCACTGCCAGGAGATGAGCAGAGGATGTGCAACAGACAGTGCTGGAGCTGGCACTACCAGTGTTTTTAAATTCCTGAAAAATTCATATTTGTGAAGCCCTACATGTCCTGGTTGTCACTCAAGCTCGCTGAGGGACTTTCTGGCACTAAAGCCAGAGTGAGCTGGCTGGACAAGCTGGAGAGAAGGTGCAGGAGTCATCCAAGCAGACAAGAGCTCTGCTATCGCTGCCTCTTTGGCACAGCTTTGCTGTGAGAGCTGGCTCTGCTGTCAGACACAACACCCTGAACAATGGCTCTGGTGAAATGGGAATTAGTGCTTGGAGCAGGACAGAGCTGAGCCAAGGAGACAGGTAGTGCAGGATGTCCCTAAGGAAAATGCAGATTAGGTTGACATTTTTACTCATTCTTGATATTTAGCTGGGTTTAATGTGGTTTTGGCTTGATTAGCCTCGGTTCTCTTTTAATTTAAAGATATTTTAGTGAGAAACAGAAAAACAAAAATCAGGAGAACCTGATGAATGTGTAGCTCTGCTCTCAGATGTGAGCAGAGAGTAAGCTGGAGAAGTGTCCAAGGTCAGGGTAGGTGGAGTTTGGAGGAACCTGTTCTAGTGGAAGGTGTCCCTGCCCATGTCAAGGGGTTGGATTAGATGAACTCTAAGGGTTCTTTCTGACACAAACCAATCTGTGATTGTACAGCTTTAGCACTCAATACAGAGTACATATTCTTATTTAATTTTTTTTATGTGAGTGTCCCGTTCCACAATAAAAGGAGCTTAGAAGCAAGCCTACAAGTCCTACAAGTGAGCCCCCACTCCCTCCTAGCAGCCCAAAGCAAAATGACCCTCCTTGTGTCATAGTTAGCTGCTTTTATGTGTTAATGTTCTTCCCACAGCCTGAATTCCCTGGACATTCTTCATGGGCAGGTGGGGAGAGGTCACTCACAGTCCGATCACGGAGGCTTTCTCTGCCCTGACTGGCTGTGAGAAGCCTCCCCAGGGACAGGGCTGCTAGCACAGCTCTTACAGGAATCTTTCATCTCATGTATAACATATGTTGAGGCATGAATAAAAATCATATTGGTCCCTCTTAGTGAGGGGAATGTTTCCTTGTGACAGCAGCACTGAAGCAGCCCTAGGAATCGGATGGGAAGAGTTGCCAACCTGAGCAGTTTACAAGCTCCTTGTGCCACTGTAAGCACTAAAATTCTGCTTATCTGCAGTTGAGAACAGGAAATGTGCTGTGTGTGGCTGCTAAGCTGCAGAGGCTGGAATTGTTCCTCAGCAGACACCCCAGCTCGTGCTGGACTTTGGCAGGTCAGCAGCTTCGAGTCCCCATTCCCTTTAAGGCAGAATTTGCCACATGAAGATGAAGTGGCGGCATGTGAAAAGCAAGGAGGAAAATCAAAGCCTTTTGTAACATGGAATTTAACAAGCAGCTGAACAAAGTGTGGGAAGAGCCCTGTGAACAACACAATTAAGTGCCAGTGCTCTGCAGATCTGCATGGGAAGCATGGGGGTCTGGAGAACCCAGGGCAGCCGAGGCATGATGAGTAAGGAAAGGGGTGAACACCAAGGAGTTGTCACTCGAGGAGAGCACCATGTGAGCTGAGTTCTAACCTGTCCTGGCAGAGCCCAAGGGGACTGTTTGACAGAAACAGCAGCTCCTTGTAGGACTGAAGTGTTCAAAATTAACATAATGTGCTGACTAGGGGACATCTGCTGCAAGGGCTTCCTTCCCTTCATCCCTGGTGCTCAGATCATCCAGAGCCACCAGGAGTTCTGAGTGCCACCCCTACCCCCACCCCATGGGAAATGCCTCCTTTTACCTTGTAGAAAGGCTAAGAGGAGGTCCTGTCAGACAACAGGACTGAGCTGCTCACCTGTAAAAATGTCAGGAGGAAACAATCAGCATGGTACAGCTCGTGTGTGTAGATGGGACTGGCAATCAGTGCTCACACCAGTGCCTGCACTCCCAGAGGGGCCTCTCAATGCAAAGTCGTGGGCTGGGCACAGGAATGTGAGCAGGGGAGCACACACACAGCCCCTGCCTGCTGCTCTGCCTTGGCTGCTCCAGCCTGGAGACTCCAAGGCACCCACAAAACTCAGCAGCCTCCTGAGAGGGTGAAAAGAGACAGGAGTAAATGGTGATTTGCCAGCTTTCCCATTCCCTCAGCAGCCCTTGCCAGGCAGCCTGGTGAACGGGATGTTCCTTTGTGTTGCAGGTGGTGAGCTCAACCAACGGGGAGCTGAACGTGGACGACCCAACAGGAGCGCACTCCAACGCACCCATCACGGCGCAGGCGGAGGTGGAGGTGGTGGAGGAAGCTAAGTACGTTTGCTTTACACCAGGCTTTCCACTGGTTGGTCATTATCCTTCTCCTGGGAAGCGAGTGGGGACATTTTTCTGTGGCAAAGTCCTCAGTGCTCGTGTCCCATGCCCTTTTCCTTGCCTATTGCTGCTTTTGTGCATGGTGCCTTCAGTGCTGCTGCTGCTGCTGCTTCTCTTTGACACTTGTCATGCCTGGAGAACAGAACTCTTACTCAGAGCATGTATTGCCAGATAGACATTTCAGTAGCACAGATACCAAAATCCTGGGAGCTGATCTCAGGAATCCCAGTGAGCAGCCCCCATTGCAGAGGGAGAACACACTGTGCTTTTGTGCTGAGAGTGTAGGAGTAGCTTGAGCATAGCTCAGCAAAGAGATCCTTGGTCTGAGAGTTGTCACTTCATTTCTGGCTGTGAGAGGTGTGTGACAGGTATCCAGAACAGGCTGGAAGTAACTCTTGCAGGGATGGGTTGTTCTCCCTGGGGGTTCTCTTGGTCCAGCCCTGAGAAGCTGAGTGAGAGGAACCAGAAGTAGCTTGTTGAGGAGAAAGTGCTCCCTCTAAGCTGACCTCTCCTGTAGCTTGTGGTCAGGTGTGAGAACTGCTGTCAGAGCTGCTGCTCTGACCATTTTGGCTCCTGTCCTGTATCCAGCACCATCATGTCACCTTTTGCACCTTGTCACCACCTCTGAACTCAACTGAGACCTGTCACTGCAGGGTCACCACAGAGTTCTGGCACCCCCTGAGTGAGGGGGTGAGCACTGAACTGGTCAGTGCTGAGACATGGCCCAGCTGCCTGGTTATTATTTGACTGGGTGATCCTGGTGCCACTTGTCCCCCATTGTTTGCCTCAACCTGTGCAGGCACTTCTGTATGAAGAGGAAAAGTGGCAGGTGTAATACAGGAAGGGTGTATGGATGGAAAAGGTCCCTAGGTGTGTGTCATCTGTGCTGGTTGTCCTGAAGGTCTTCTGCTCTCTGTTCCCCACTCCCTCAGGGATTCCCCAATCCCTCGGGAAGCCATGTGTGTGGGGTCTTGCTCGCTGGTAGCTGGCCTGGCCTTGATCCCAGCAGCCACAGGCACACCTTCTCCTCCCAGCCCAGGAAGCCTCAGATTTGCTGCAGGCTCCTCATCAAGCTGGGAGGGTGGGGGAGATCTTGAGGAGCAGCTTCCAGAGTGGGCAACATTCCTGTTAGACGTGGTTTGTGTGGCCAACAGAGACCACCAGCTTGGCATCATGGGCTCTGAAGGGGGTCCCCCTGGGCATGTGTCTCCTAGGATGGGGCAGATTGTCATCCTCAACAGTTCTGATCCAACAACCCAGTGCAAGGAAGAACCAGGAACATCTCCAGCCCATGTTTGTGCAGTGAGGCCAGGTCCAGCCCCACTCTTGTGTACTAGGGAGATGTCAAGCCAGGTGGGAAGGAGCTGTGCCACCCAGGCCCTATCCCACTGCACATGGAGCTGTCCTGTCTCTCTCCAGCCCTTGTTTGTGTGCTCCCAGATAGGTTTTGGAGGTGCTGGGAAGCAGAGCATATGCTGCTTTGCACTGACAGGTTTGGGGTCTCTTGTAATTCCCAAGCATAGATCACTTCATTCTGTTTGCCACAGGGAAGGCTTTGTCTTTCCTTACGTCTCTGATCACACATGGACAAAGGACTTTGGGATTCTGCTGTGCAGGAAAGGGTGCCAGAGAGAGCTGGCAGGAGCTGGAGCTGGGCTCTGTGTTTTGAGATGCTGTGCAGTAGCAGGATGGGCTTTCCCTGGCACTCCACAGGCAGAGCTGTGCCAATGCTCCTGCTTGGAGCGTGCTGGAGAACAGCTCCGGATTCTGGCAGTGGGTGTCGCTGGAGGGCAGGTCCCAGGTGTAGATCCATCATCGGGCCCTTCTGCTGCTGCTGGAGCTGCAGGGGACAAGAGCTGATGGTGGCCTGGGGTTCCTTTCTGACCCCAGCCCCGGATAAGAGCCCGAGGGCTGTGGTGCCTCCGTGGAGCGGGCGTTGGTCGGAGCCCCGTGCCCTGCAGAGGTGCGAGGGCAGAGCAGTGTGAGTGCTGGGGCGGGCGGCGGGCAGGCCTGCTGTGTGTCTGCCGCTCTGCACTGCATGTTTGCATGGCTGCAGTGACTCGCTTCCATCCCACCTCTGTGAACTAATCGCTCTTTCTTCCTTTCTGTGTTTTTTCTCTATACTCTCTGTAGCTGCCTGAAAATGCTCAACTTGTGGTGAGTCCCTCTCTCCAGTCCACATGCAAGGGGGAGCGGACCAGACTAGACTGGGGTTGGCAAAACCAAACCCACCAAACGCTAAAAAGGCACAAAGTCAAAGCCAACCCAGAGCCGTTTTGATTTTAGGACCATTTGCAATATTGGGGAGGGCATGGGCTGTGTCTGACCGGCCACACTAGGCTGAGGGATTTGGCTGATCTCTGAATGGATGGATGCAAAATCAGATTTGAATCCTTTCCTATTTGGCTTTCCATCTCCCCCAAAACGTTTTATGTCTGTGAGCAGATGATGCCTGATGGAGTTGGGCAGAGTCAGGCCGAGGCTGGCTGAGCCTCTTGCAGGAATTCCTCACGCAGACGGTCACAAAGCGAAAACCCTGCACTGAGTGTTGAGGAGAGGGGCCACTCACTTCCTTGGAAAGTCTCCTCTCGGAGAAGCACAGGCCAGAGAGGATGGCAGGACGAGGCCAGGGAGTCCTCATTAGTGACAGAGCCCCTACTGAGAGAGGACAGGTGGAAGGTGGCTCCTTTCCAGCCAGCTAAGGTGCAGGTGAATGGGCTTCTCCAGGAAAGAAGGGGTGGAAAGGTTGGGATTAGCACTGGTCCAAGCCCAGCTTGGTGTTTTATCAGACATTTGAAGCTGTAGTGTTCCAGTCTTAGATTGTCCCAGGAGATGCCCCTTGGGGAAACCACGTACCCAGTAAGTGAAGGGCCATGCAGACACTCAGATGAGTTTGTAGGTTCCAGGATGGGCTGATGGGTGGAACTTGCCACAGAGCGAGGGGGCCAAGCCCGTGTGTGGCGAGGAATGTCCTTGTTGGATGAGAGACTGACTCTGCCCTGCTCTCCATAGGCATTGCCTCCAATACCTCTGGCATCTCTGGCTTCTCTGTATGTCGTAGTCTGGGGCTGTTCTCTTGGGCATCATCTGCATGCAGAGAGATCACGTTCTGTAATTGTCAGCCTGCCTTATCCTTTTATTTTGGTGTTTTGCCTCTGCCTGTCTGAACTGCCAGGACTTCCTTTCCTGAACCCTTCCCTGGACCTTTGAGTAAGAGCCTAAAAAGACAGTCACAAGGAAAACCAGCCAGAAGTCAGTCAGCTCCCTTTGTTCGGTGCCCAAGGAGTCGAGTGCTGCTCAGCCCCTTCTTCCCTTACCCGCTGCATGCCAAACCATCACTCGTGCATCCTCCATCCTCTCCCTGTGACGTGCCCCTTACTCACCATCGCACAAGCCATGAAGGAAGGTGGCTACTGTGGGACAAATACTGCAACAGGCTAAAGCAGGACATGGTGGCAGATGGCCCGGGACAACAAAATGCCAGAGCAGTCCTGGGGTGGGGGTTCCAGCCTGGGATGGGGGTGCTGAGGTGGCAGACAAACACCTCAGGGTGGGTGGGCAGCAATGGAGGCATCACTTGCCCTGCAAGGACAAGGGCTTTGCATTTCTCCTCGTCCCACCACCGAGCTGGGCCTTTCAGGAGCCTAGAGACAAATCATGGACATCAGTCCATGCACTGGGAGGAGTCCCTCCTCTTGAGGGGCTGTGGGAGCTCTCCATGTCACAGGGAGAGTTGTTTATTCTCCCAAGCAGTCAATCTGTGCTGGCAGGCTCAGCTCATGGCAGGTTGTGCTCACACATCGCTTTTGCACCCCAGAGTGAAGCTTGTGCACCCAGGGACAAGTATCTGGGTGAGAGTTCCTCCAGCTCTGAGAGGACAGGGGTGTAAAGCTGACACTCCATGAGGGACCCAATGAAAAATAGTTTGGAGAAGATGGTAGAATGGTTTGGAATGTTTTTAGCCTACAACAGATGGTTGTAGGAAAAAACAGTCTTTGCATCCTCATGTTTGCCTGCCAGAGCTCAGGGAGCATTTGAACGACACACTCAGGCACATGGTTGGATTCTTGGGGCTGTCCAGCCAGGAGTTGGACTCAGTGATCCTTGTGGGTCTCTTCCAACTCGGGATCTTCTAAGACTCAGTGGTCTACTCTGGTTGTTTATGCAAGCATCCCTTCCAGCAGCCTGAAAGAGCAGTCTTCCAGCATCACCCAGGCTTCTCCAGGGACAGCTGTCCCAGCAGATGGAGAAAGACACATAGCTTAGGAGGACTCTCACAGATGTGCAGAGCATTCCTGACAGCGGGCTCAGGGTAGAAAGGTAGATACATGTTCAGCACCAAGGAATTCTGCAGGAAGCCAGGAGGAGTTTAGGCTCTGGATGACTGCTCCCAGTGTATCCCACAGGGAACCCACCGCTCCTCACGGTTCAGCTGCGTTGGGCGTTCCTCTCCCCACCTCAGCCTTCACTCTCCATCCTTCTTGCTTCCCCTAATCCTGTGCACCACCCTCACATCGGATGGGGGAAGAAGCAGGGGTTCTGCATCCCGGCACTGAGTGATTGATCCAAGGTGGAAGCTCTGGTTGTCATGAAAGGTTCAGTAAAGAAACCTGGTCCCTGAGCCGAGGTCTCTTTGGAACTCGTTTTGTTAGTGAACAGTAGTGAAAACCGTGTGTCTTGTGGCTGGGAAAAGCAGCCAGAGCTCACCTCCCCAGTCCAGTTCCTCTGGGGTGGGACAGAGGGAGTGCAGCACCTGGGTCCCTGTTTTACTGCTTTCCCAGATGGCTCCTTGCCTTCCAGCGGAGCCTGGGAGGGTCAAGCCTAGCTGGGAGGGAGAAGCCTGGCTGGCACTCTGGGGCCTGGCAGTGAGACACCCCAGCTGGCCATGCCTGGTCTCCCAGGCCAGGCTGGAGGTGTCACCCACCCACCAGCACCTGCCCCCCATCCCGGCAGCGTGGTGGGGCCCAGGCCGGGCAGGCAGAGATGCTGTTGCATGAGGACAAGTGGGGGGATGGCAGGGACATCATGGGGACATTGTGGGGATATCACAGGCTGCCAGGCATGGGGCTGACTCTCCCTCCTTGTCCTTTGTGCCCCAGGTGCTGCTGCTTCTTTAAGAGGAAACGGAAGAAGACGGCTCAGCGTCACAAGTGACCGGTGCCTCCTGGGCCTTGCAGGAACCACCACGCCTGCAGCTCCTGCCCTGTCTTACTGGAAGGGGCTTCTCTTTAGGAGGAAGGAGGAGGAGGCATAGGAGGAAGAGAGAAAAACGAAAACAAAAAAGAAAAAAAAAACCCAAGTGACATTTTAAACCAAAAAGAGAAGAAAACGTTCCAAAACAAACCACTCTGGGGTGGATCTGCTGAATGGTCTCCCTCATTCACTCCAAGCCTGAAGCTCCTTTTGGGACCAGGACTGTGGCTGGCTCAGGTCTTGGTCGCCCTGGGAGGGGGGCTGGCTGGCTGACCCTCCTTCCCATTGTTTACGGTGAAGGCATCGTTGACGCAAACCTGAGGACTGTGCTTAGTTCCTGCTCACTTTCCTCCCCTCCCTCCCCTGCACTCTGCTCCTCTGTCCTCCTCCCTCCTTAATTAAGTGAAGAAATTCCATAGGCTCGATTGGCTGTGGAGAGGGCAGGAGGATGCGGGGCAAGCAGGAGAGTTGCTAGGAGAAGGGCCTGACTGCTGCAGCAGGAAGAGACAGGTTCTCTCTGTGGCTCCTTGGGAACAGTTACACTGTAATGTGCAAGCTGTGAGAAATTTGCAATCTACTGTTCCAGTTAGGGTTTTTTTTTTCCGGCTCCCTTGACACCTCCCTCCTGTGACAGTAACAGAGCAGTGTGGATTGTTTTAAAGAAGCTGAGGTCGTTGCACTTTTTATTATTTTTAGCATTTACAGATGCACATTGTATCTGTGGATCTCTGCGTGGCCACGCCAGCGCAGGCAGACATCCAGCGGGGAGGATGGCGGGGTGCACGGAAATGCCCTTGGTTGAGTGGGGATGTCCACAACCCTCGTGCCAGTCTGGGGCTCCTGACGCCCACCTTGGGCCGCGCGCTGAGGAAAGCATACTTGAATTTCCAATCACCCTTCCTAGCTGCCAGTGAATGTCCTTGCCATGGTTTCCTACACCGTGCCTGACCCAGCATGGGCCGGAGGGAGCGGCGTGGCCTTTGCCAAGCCAGAGAAATTTGTGCTGGTCTGAGAGGTAGATCAGGATTGAGGTTCCTAGGAAACAGCCATTTCCTGAAGCGTGGGCATTTCTCGGTGTGGGTAGCCAGGCAGCCTTCCCAAATCCCTCCTTGGGCTGGTTGGGAACCTTCTGCAAGAACATATTAGTGGGAGGAAAGCATCCCCAGCAGGGGAGAGGATACTTCATGCCTTAACACTGATCCCATCTCCCGGTGGTCAGATAGGTTTGACTGGAATCGCCTTCACATCCTCTCTGTGAGCACGGGGCACCATCCCACCCCTGCAGCAGCCACGGTTCTCCTGCACCACTTTGAGCCAAACCAATAGCAAGGAAAGGGCTTGGGGTGCTTTGCACACCCAGAAAAACACTGAAATCATGCATCCAACTGCAGTGTTTCCCAAATTGGAGATGAGGCTGCCAGGGGTAACTGGAGAGGTAGCAGGGTATGTGGGAGAACTCGAGCAGCTTTGGGGAGGTTATAAGTAGTTCATTGGACTTTGTCTTTCCAAGTGTGACACCAGATCAGGCTGGAATAGTTCAGTTGTCATAAACTTGGGCCTGGCTTACCCAAAAATCATGGAGAGCATGAAGGGAGGAAAGGGAGAGACTAGATCTCATTCTTGTTTATTTGATTTAATGCTAAGCTGTGTAGCTTGGAGTTCACAGAGCAGCATTGCCAGGAGGTTCAGTTTCCCTGGCTGGGTAGGAGCAGGCTTAGAGGGCACGAGATCAGCCTGGGCAGCAAGCTCCGGGCTTGCTCCTCATGCATTCCTGAGCCAGGCAGACACTGCTGTGGTGCCAGGGTGGAGAAGCCTCCCTCCTGGCCAGGATCCCTGCAGGGCATCTCTTCTCCATTCTCTGCTGCGTTCTCTCCATGCCTTATCCCCGAGAGCGCGACGGAGGCGCAGAGCCCTCGGTTCACACATGCACCTCCTTCCTTCCCCCTCAGCAAAGCGCTTTCCTCCAGCCAGGCCATGGGCTGGGGTGGGAACAGGGCAGGAAGGGCACCGCTCACCTCCCACAGGCACACTGTGCCAGGTGTGCAGCCCACGGGCACATTCCACCTTTCTCCCTCCAAACTCCTCCGCTGCCAGTGGTTCCCAGGAGCTGCGTCTGTGGCACAGGCATTCCTCTCTCTGCTGTAGGAAACCATGGTTTGGCATCTTGGGAAGGTGTCCAGGGGCAGGGGCGCTCCCCGGGAGCCGCCCTGCCCACTGCCCACAGAGCTGGCCCTGAGACACTTGCGTTGCTGCCCTCCCAAGCCCCACTAAGTGCCTGTCACCAGAACTCGATTCCTTCTGCATCTCCTGCCGTGTTTGGTCATTCCTCGCTGCCTCCGCTCAAGGAGCAGCTTGTAGTTGCAGCATATGTAAGTGTTTGCAGGGTGAGGGAGGGCGGGGGGGAAAGGGGCCATCTCAACAGGTTTTGTTCCTAAATGTTTTTGGTTTCTTTTTGTTTCGTTGTTTTTTTGGGGGTTTTTTGGTTGGTTTTTTTTTTTTTTAAGTGAATGTATTTGATCGTTTAGAAACTTTCCTGACCTTGTTTTTAAGTGGGTTGGTTTGAAAGCTGTTTCATGGTGACCCACTACAGGTTCTCTCCAGAGATACGGTGTTCTTTTAATCCTACAATGATGTGTTTGTAGGGGAGGACTGTCCCCCCACGGCATGCTGGTAATGCTCACTTGTACCAAGCCCTCTTGCACTATAATCGTACGTTGGACTCTTCAAAAAAAAAAAAAAGGGCAAAGATGTGGGGTGGCTTTTTAACAAAAAAAAAAAAAAATTAAAAAAAAAAAAGAAAGAAAAGACAATAAAGCAGGTTACCAGCAAGTCCTGTGCTTGAGGGAACCGCTGTCCCCGGGGAGCTCGGAGGTGACAAGGAGAGCAGCCAGACTGAGCCAGCCATGCTGTGGTAGGACGTAGGGCATTAACCTGGGCAGTCCCTCCTCTCCCTGCCGGGAGCAGTTGGCAGCCAGGAGACCCCAGGCAGGGGAGGGCTCCTGGGGGCTCCTGGTGCAGGTGCCTCTGACGCGGCTCTCGGCCCTCCAACGTTGCGATGCAGTCTTCTGAGGTATCAAGTGAGATGATTTTTTTTTTTTTTCAATAAAACATTGCACTGCTGCATTGTTCTCCATGAATAGAAGTATTTATTACCTCAGCCTGACCACGGCACTTGTGTTTTGTCTTCCTTTGGCTCTGCTGGGCGTTTGTGTCACTCTCTGTTCCCTTTGGAGGGGACAGTGCATGGGTGGGACCTTGTGAGACCTTCTCAACACTTCATGCTTTACAGCCATGGGTGGTTCAGCCTTATGGAGCTCAGCCAAGGCATGGTGGTACTGATTTCCCTTCTCCCTGGGCACACACATTCCCACTTCAGCCATCCTGGAATGCAGGATGCCGTGTCCCTGAGGCAGAAGGGACCACAGGGAGAGGGGTACTGGGAGTTGCCCCCTTGGCAAGGCTGTGGGATAAAAACTGAAGGAAGGAGTGAGAGAAGCCCTAATTCCTCTTAAATACCTGGAGAGGCCGGGCTGGAAGCCCACAGGATTTTCTGTGGTGTTGCAGATGCCGATGTTCAGCTTAGCACCATCACTGGAAGTGTCACTGCCCATGGCAGGGGTTAGACTCGTAAAGGTCCCTTCGAACCCAGACCGGTCTGTGATTGCAAATCCTGCACTTAGCTGAACATGTGGGAATGAGGTTTTCATCAGGTCTGGGGCACTGTCAGTCCCCACAAAGATAAACCTCAAAGATGGAGATGTGGGTTCCAAGGGTCAGGCAGGGAGCCTTTGAGGTTCATCTCCTTCTCAGAGCGCACGTGTCCCCGGACAAATTTTTGGGACTGAGAAATGAAAGATCATACTAAAAATAGTACATTTAAGGCTGGGAATTAGGGGGAAAAATGCCACACGAGAGATCAGAGTGTGGAGCAGGTCCCAACTGTGGGCACACTTTGGTTCAGGTGTCTCTAGTTTGGCTCTCGGGCGGCATCTCTCCAACGCGCCCGCTCAGCCATTGACCGCAGCCATTCAGCTCGCCGGGGGCTCGGCTCGTCCTCCCTCCGCGGG
>NW_005054398.1:2108213-2113794 GCF_000277835.1 Geospiza fortis
CCTGGGGAGATCTTGGCCCAGCTCTGGGGAAGCTGAGGGGGGCCCGGGCTGACGGCCTGGGCTGGGGGCTCCTGCTGGGGGGGATGTAGCCAGGGCTGTGGGGCAGCAACCAACCTCCCCTAGTGAGGGTTTGGGCCTGGTTGGAGTTGGTGAGTTGGACTTTCGGGGGTGGGTTGGCCCAGCAAGGTGAGTCTGGCTCCCCTGATCCCCCCTAACCTTCCTCCGCCGCCCCAAGGTGTTTTTCGACCTGCGGATCGGTGAGGAGGATGCAGGCCGTGTCGTCATCGGGCTCTTCGGCAAGACAGTGCCCAAGACGGTGGAGAACTTCATGGCCTTGGCCACCGGAGAGGTGAGGGGCCCGTGGCACCCTGGGCCTCACCTGCCCCTGCTCGGGTCCTGCTCGGTGCCCTGGGGCAGCGCTGGGGCCATGGAGCTCTGGTCTGTCCCTTTGCCTCACTCCATGTTCTCCCCCCACACCCCCAGAAAGGATTTGGCTTCAAGGGCAGCAAGTTCCACCGTGTGATCAAGGACTTCATGATCCAGGGCGGAGACTTCACCCGTGGTGATGGCACTGGAGGTAACTTGGCGGATCCAAGCCACTGTCTTGGAGTGAGACAGCAGCCACAATTCCAACCACGGCAGGGCTGTCCCTGGCACCAGTGTAGAGCTGGAGTGTGGTGGAATCAAGTGGGCATGGAGCTCACAAAGACATGGGGTGACTGGGAGCCTCCTGCCCCATTCCCTTGGCACGACACCCCTGCCCACCCCCTGGGGTGTCCAGCTCCCTGCAGCAGCCCATGGCTCGTGCATCCCTGTGGCATCAGTGCTAGTCCCTGCTCTGGAATTGCTCATTCCCCCACCCACCTCGTGTTGGAGCTACCACCAACCATCACCCCTACCTGACATATTCCATGAAACCACTGTGGCCTTTTTGTCCCCCCCTTTAGGAAAAAGCATCTACGGGGACCGTTTCCCTGACGAGAACTTCAAGCTGAAGCATTACGGGCCGGGCTGGGTGAGCATGGCCAACGCTGGCAAGGACACCAACGGCTCCCAGTTCTTCATCACCACCGTGAAGACGCCGTGGCTGGACGGGAAGCACGTGGTGTTCGGCAAAGTGCTGGAGGGAATGGTGAGGCACGGGAGGAGAGGGAGAGGGGTCGGTGCTCTGGGAAGGGCCTGGCCGAGCTGGGCCAGCCCAATGTCCCACTGTCCCACTGTGCTCCACCAGGACGTGGTGAGGAAGGTGGAGAGCACAAAGACAGACAGCCGGGACAAGCCCCTCAAGGACGTCACCATCGTCGACTGTGGCACCATCGAGGTGGAGAAGCCTTTTGCCATCGCCAAGGAGTGACGGGACCAGGCCCTGCCAGGCTCTGAGGGGCTGTGGGACGGGGCTGCTGTGCTTCCCCTGCCCTGGGGCCACCGGGTCCCGCTGTGCCCCAGTGCCAGCCCCTCTCCCTGCTGCCTCCAGCCAGTGGGACAGGGCACAGGCTGCTCTTCCATCACTTTTGTAAGGAGCACATGCACCAATAAATGTGACCAAGGTGTTTTTTAAAGAGCTGCCTCTCTCCTGCCTTTGGAGGGGTGCAGATCACTCTGCATCCCTCAGCCAGATGCACCCCTCAACCTTCCAGCCCCCCTTCCAACCACCTTCTTTTTTTATCATCTCATCCAGCTGGGAGCAGTGCCACAGTTGGCCCTGAGTTTGCTTTGGAGAATTCCACAGCACAGCACTTTGCCAGTCAGTCAAATCCAACAGATTTATTGCACCAAAGCCTGGATGCAGAGAGGTTTTCCAGCACCAGTCAGCATCCAAAGGCTCAGACTGCGAGCCCACAACAGCAGGGGGAAGGCAGAGCTCCTGCTCTGCCAACAAAGGCCCTTTGCATGGTGGTGGGAGAGCAGTTCCCAACATCCCTTCAGCTTCTCCCAGCAGGAAGGAGTGAGGTTCACCACAAGGATCCTTTCTCTCCCCACTGCATCCCTGGGTGCTGCGTGGAACTCCTCATTCCAGAGGCTGGGGGTGCTGCCAGGCCGGGACATGGCTCAGGGGGAGGTAGAGGCCCTGCAGGACCCCGCTGAGGACGGCGTTGGGGAGCAGCTCTGCGGGGAAATGGGGGTGCTGGAACAGCTGGGTCCCTCCTGGGCCCCAGTGAAGGAGAAGCACCTTTGTAGGGCCCAGAGGAGCTTCTGGCAGGTTTTGGAGCCCTGCTCCATGGCCCTGCACCTTACCGGGGCCGTGTGGCCGCACGTAAGGATCCGAGCAGAAGCCGACAATGGGGCGCTGGGGGGGCAGGAGTCTGGTGCTGCTGTGGGAGAGGGGACACCAGTCCTCAGCCTGTCACCACCATCCCCACCCCCAGGTACTCGTTAGAGTGCCTAACAAAGGGCAGGGCTGTGTGGGATAACCCTGGTGCCAGCAGAACTCATCTACTCACGGGGGGCTACTGCCCTTGGGGCTCTGCTGGCACCACCGCACCTTCAGGAAGTCCAGGATGTCCTGGGGCAGCTCCTCGTTGTGGTACAGCACACCCTGCAATGCTCCAGGGGGTCAGCACCCCAATAAACCCCTCCCAAGCCCACTACCGTGTGTTCCTCACCCCTAAACCCCAGCCTGAACCTGCCACGTACGCCTCACCTGCAGGTAAAGCTCCAGGGCCTGCCGGCGCTGCTCCAGCGCTTTGGGCATCCAGTTGGGGACATGGCGTGGGGGGAAGTCGGGCACCTTGCAGCTCTTCTTGATCTGAGGAAGGTGTGGGGGGATCAGGGCAGGCCAGAGAGGGTGAGGCCAGGCCTCCCACGTCCTCTCCTGCAGAGCTGGGGCTCTCACCCGCTTGTGCAGCGCCTGGAACTCGCTGTAGCGCTTGGTCACCGTGTGCCGCCGGCCATTGCACAGCACCTCCACCCGGAACACCTGCATGAGACAGACAGACAGCGCGCTCCTCGGCAGCCCAGCCTCACCATGCTCATTGTTCTGTCTTCATCACCCTCACCATCCCTCATCATCCTCACCATGCTCATTGTTCTCACCATCTTCATCACCCTCACCATCCCTCATCATCCTCACCATGCTCATTGTTCTCACCATCTTCATCACCCTCACCATCCCTCATCATCCTCATCATCTTCATCAGCTCCAGCCTCGTCATCTTCAGCACTCTCAGCATCCTCACCATTCTCATCAGCCCCAGCCTCACCATCCTCGTTGTTCTCACCATCTTCATCACCTTCATCATCCCTTGTCATCCTCATCAGCTCCAGCCTCATCATCTTCAGCATTCTCAGCATCGTCATCATCCTCATCAGCCCCAGCCTCGTCGTTCTCACCATCTTCATCACCCTCACTATCCCTCATCATCCTCATCATGCTCATTGTTCTCACTGTCTTCATCACCCTCACCATCCCTCATCATCCTTGTCAGCCTCAGCCTCACCGTCCTCGTTGTTCTGTCTTCATCACCCTCACCATCCCTCATCATCCTCATCAGCTCCAGCCTTATCATCTTCACCTTTCTCATCATCCTCACCATTCTCATCAGCCCCAGCCTCAGCACCCTCACCATCCTCATTATCCCCATCACACTCACCAGCCTCCCAGGGGAGGTAGGGGCCCCTAACTCACACACCTGTGGAGAGCACCTGGGACACTCCACCTCCACTTCTCTAGGACAGGCAGAGACCCCCAACCTCCAGGGCAGACCCCAGCACCCCCATGGCCAATAGGGGCCCCATGGGACCAGGCAGGACCCCCACAAGCAGATGGGACACAGCAAGGTGTGACATCCCAACCCTCACCAAACCCCACCAGACAGGGATCCTGGGGCTGGCAGGGACCCCCAACACCTTGGGGTGTGCAGGGACACCAGGAAGGGACACGTGGGGACATCAAACCAATGGGACAGAGGGAGACAACCCGTCTTTCCCAAAGGCAGGTCAGGTCCCCTACCTAGCGATAGTCATGGATCTCCATCCTCCTGGGGAAGGCAGGAGAATCCCTTCTTTCCCCCACGCCAAGGGGTTTCCCCCAGCTCCACTCCCCAGGGCCAGAGGGGATCCCCCAGGCCAGGGACAGCCCCTGATTTCAAGGGTGGGCCCCTGAGGACAGACAGACATCTCCATCCCACAGGGACCTCCCAGGCCAAGTTAGAAGGGCAGAGGACCCACCTCAGACCCACCTCAGAAAGGAACCCTATGGGGACCTCTGCCCAGCACCCCCTGGGCCAGGGACCCCCATCCCCTCCCCTTCAAGGGCTTTGTGTCCCCCTTCCCAGAAAGGGATCCATGAGGACAGCTGGGGACCTCTCCTCCTCTGGGCAATGGTCCCATCTGCCCCTCTCTCCCCCTGCCTCCTCACTCACTGCATAGCTGGGACCCCTGGGAGGAGGTAAAGGCTGCTGGGACCCCCCCCCCGAGCACTTGGAGCATGTGGGGACACCCCGGTGGCACATTAAGAGCCCCACACCCTCCACCACCCAGGGCAAGCAGGCACCCTCAGGCCCAGGGCAGAGGGGGCACCCAGAGACAGACAGACAGACAGACAGACAGACAGACAGGGACCCCAACACCCTGGCCGGGGGGAGTTCCCCAGTTACACCTGGGACCCTCAGTCCCTGACTCACACGGAGAAACCCTCCCGGGCAGGTGGGGACCCCATGGGAGCGACAAGATCCCCAGAACAAGACCCTGGGGTGGGCAGGAAGAGCCTCCAACCCCTGGGGCAAGTGGAGGCACCCCTGGGGACAAGGCAGGACCCTGCACCCCTGGGGAAGCTGCGGGACAGACAGACACACTCCCGACTTCCAGGGCAGAAGGTGCCCCCAGCAGGGCCCCAGGGCAGGCAGAGACCCCCGGGGCAGGCGGGCACCACCCAGGGGCACTTGAGGACCTGCAACCCTTGAGGCTGGGACACTTCAGAGTGGCCTGGGGGAACGAGGGGACCTCCAGTCCCAGAGCAGGGGGGGCATCCCAGGGAAAGAAGGGAACCCCCGGCCAGGGGGGCTACAGGGACCTCTCCCCTTTCAAAGGTGAAGGGTCTGTGCTGCCCCGGCTGGGACCCTGCAGGGACAGGCAGAGGCCTCCAGCCCCTCCCTCCTCCCCAGGCCAAAATAATCTCACCTTGCCCACGTCCCCCATCCCCTCCTTCAGGGGCAAAGGGTCCCCATCGGCAGCGACCCCTGTGGGATCTCCGCCCGGACCCCCGGGTCAGGGCTCCCGCTGTGGCTGCCGGGGACGCTCCGAGCCCGGGGACAGAGGGCAGCGCTCGGCGACGAACAGGACCCGGGGGAGGTGGGACAGGAGAGCCCTCCAGCCCCTGGGTTAGGGTGGAAGCACGGCCGGGCAGGGAGAGCCCTGGGCAGAGGCAGAAACCTGCAAACCCCGCAGCCAGCGGGGACAGCGGGGACAGCGGCACGCAGGATCCCGCAGCCCCGGAGCAGGGGCACCCCCGGGAGCAGAGGGCACCCCCTTTCAAAGGCAGGGGTTCTGTGTCTGCCACCGGGACACACAGCGACCTCCATTCCCAGGGCACGTGAAAGACTCCCGGGGCAGAGAGCGACAAATCCCCCCGGGAGCAGCGGGG
>NW_005054398.1:2114106-2122401 GCF_000277835.1 Geospiza fortis
GGCGCCGCAGGGAGCCGGCTCCAGGGATAAGGGGAAAGGAAAGAGGGAAGTCAGCCCGAGCTGCCTTCTCGCTTTTTGAACGGGTATCGGTTTTGATAAAGCGCACACGCGAGGCTGGGAAGGAGCGAACCCGGGTAAGGGACGGGGTAGGAACACCCTGAGAGCTCCACCCTGGCTTTCTGGGGAATGCCACCAAGTGGGATTGCCACAGAGCCCCGCTGAGCTCAGATCCTAAAAACGGCTTGCACCCGAGGAAAGGCAGAGAGCCAAAGCCTAATCAAGAGCGGGGACAGGTGGCCAGAGCAGCGCCCAAGGTCACCTCTGTCCCGTCACAACACGGGGGAGGCTCTGCTGCCTCCAGGGATGCACCCTGACCGCTCCCCACTCCCACCCCCAACACCCAGAGCCTGTTTGCCCTGATAGAAGTTTTATTACAGAACTTTAATGGCACTGCAGGAGTAAGATAATTCATTAGAGCCTTAAAACCCAGCCTGAAAAATAGATATTTGCCAGATCTCATGAACCCCCTGGCTGTGGGTCTGGTCTGGAAGCAGGAAACTAGTTTCTCTTCAGTAAGAAAATATATGTTGCTAAATGAAAAATATACAGTTAGAAGAGTTACTGGCTCACAAGCTGTTCTTCTGGGGGTGACACCTCTACCAGCTCCAGCATGTGGAACGAGGGGTCGCCCACGTGGAAAAGAGGAGGAGGTATAGTGTATATAAAAAAAAAAAAAAAAAGGCAAAATTCAGGTTTGTTTGCTCAGTCCAATTAAGAAATGGCCTTGGCTTCAGGCAGGAACGCTTCCCAGTACTTCACCAGCTGCAGGGAGGAGAGGGAGAGAGTCAGGAGCCTTGAGGATGGAGCTGCAGTGCAGGGGGTCATGCTTGAGAGATTCACAAGCACGGCCTGAACTTGGACATAAAACCACATCAGGGAGCACTCACCTGCTGCTGAGAGTTCAGTAAGGTCTCAAGGTATTTCGTGACGTGGTTTCTGAAGTCCTTCGATTTCTCTTTCTGCAAGAGATGGGCATGAGGCTGGAGCAACCACCAAAACCCTCCAGAGTCTGGGAGGGGGAAGGAGAAACCAGCAGGATTTTCCTGTTCCCCCTGGGGCCCCGTGAGGAGAGCAGCACATGGGACACAGAGGATCTTGGCCCACCCAGCTCCATTTTAAGATTCCCTGTGGGGAAGCCCCCTCAGCAAGACCCCAGCTCACACATGCTGGGATTCAGGGATGCTGCTGTGCCAGGAGGAGGGGCAGGAGCCCAGGCCAGCGCCAAGGGCTGCCCCAGCGTACCTCAAAGCGGATCACCTCCTTGCGGATGACGGCAGAAATGCGCTCAAAGTCCCTCTCGTACTGCGTCACCCGCGACTCCCACTGCAGAGACAGCAAGGGCACCTTGGGCACAGCAGCAGGAGCTCCTGCCCCCTCTCCATGGGGCTCTGGAGCCAGCACTGTGCACGTGAGAGGTGCTGCTGGAGCAGAGCCCAGCCCCTGGCACCACCTTGGCACGGAGGTCGCAGGAGGCAGGAGCACCAGCAGCCTCGCTCAGGGCTGCCTTGGCCCTTGGTGTAACCTGGCCACAGACACCTCTCCCTCCCGCTCAGGAGGCGCCCCCAAGCCCAGGAAGATCCTTCCCCAGCCCAGGAGGCTCCTTCCCCACTGCAGCAGGGAGGGCAGGAGCAGAGCACAGACCCCACGCTCCGTTCCCTACCTCCGAGATCTCATCCTTGGCCTGCTGCAGCTTGTCGGGTTTGTTTGCCCACAGCAGCCTGGCCTCCATCTCCCTCTTCTTCTGGAGCATGGTCTGGGCATCCTGCCACCGCTGCCAGGTCCTCATGCGCTGGTCAAAGGCTCCCTGGAGGGAAGGAGGGGCACAGCTCTCCTGACAAGGAGGTCCTGGACCAAAGCTGAGCCAGAACACAGACTGGGTCCTGCTCTGGAGCATCCACAGCTCCTGTATGGACCAGTGGACCAAGGACATGGTGGTCTGGCCTTTGGGGCAGGAAGGGGTCAGCCTGCTGGACTTGCTCCTCCCATGGGATTGCTTCTTCCCAGTGCACCAGATGGGCTGTGTGGATTTGATGCCCAAGCTCAGGAGCACTCAGGCCCTGCCACAGCAGGCACTTGGCAGGTCAGTTTTCAGCCCCTGTATCACAGGTTACACCTTCACCTCTGGAAGGGCTGGGTCACCCACAAGCCATGAACCTGCTCCACATCCCCTCTGGAGAAGAGCAGCACAGCCAGGCCTCACCTACAGCATCTTCCAACCTTCCCAGGGCACACCTGCCCAACCAGCAAGGATTCCCTCTGCCTGAAGGGGCCATGCCCTGCATGCCCTCTGCTCTGCCCTGTGCTTGAGTTTGGAACACCTCCTGGCATCCCTAAGCCCTAGATGGGTACAAGGAGCAGGAGCAAAGGAGTCCTCACCTTCACAACCGAGAGCAGGCGGATGTAGTCCCCCAGGAGCTCGGCCAGGAGGAAGAAGTCATTGTTAGCCTGTTCATGGTGCAGCTGCTCAATCTTCTCCTCCACCTCAGCCAGCTGGGACAGGGCTCGGGACAGGGCTGTGTTGTCCTCTGAGCTCCCCAGCATGGCCAGGCTCTTGGCAAACTGGGCTGTGTTCAGTGCCAGCTCTGGGGAACGGGGTGAGGGTCAGGAGATGGGCCTGGCTGCACCAGGAGCTGCCCAGCAGAGGGTTCAGCCCTTGGAGCTGCCTTCCCACAGCTCCAGGAGATAGCAGCAGGAAGGGCCAGCAGTGGCTCAGAGCCAGCAGCTTCCAGCCATGAGGAAAGGGGAAGCAGCTGAGCCCAAGGACAGGCACAGCTTTGCAGAAGTCAGTGAAAAATGCAGAGGAAGGAAAACATCCCCACTCCCAGAGGTCAGGTTTGCTACAGCAGCCTTCAGGCCCATGAGGACAGGCTGAGGGAATTAGGGTTGATCAGCCTGCAGAAGAGAAGGCTCCAGGGAGAGCTCAGAGCCCCTGGCAGGGCCTGAAGGGGCTCCAGGAGAGCTGGAGAGGGACTGGGGACAAGGGATGGAGGGACAGCACACAGGGAAATGGCTTCCCACTGCCAGAGGGCAGGGATGGATGGGATATGGGGGAAAAATTCTTTTCTGTGAGGGAACTGAGGCCCTGGCACAGGATGCCCAGAGCAGCTGTGGCTGCCCCATCCCTGGCAGTGCCCAAGGCCAGGCTGGACAGGGCTTGGAGCAGGCTGGGATAGTGGAAGGTGTCCCTACCCACAGCAGGGGGGTGGAACAAGATGGACTTTAAGGTTCCTTTAGCCCCCAAGCCATCCTGGGATCCTGTGATCCCACAGGACCCCGGTTCCCTTCCACACTGCCATGCCGAGCTTGTGGAGCTGCACACAGGAACTGGGGTGAGCATTTCTGGTCTCCCAGGAGGAAGGGACAGAGAGTCCTTTACAGCACTGTCCCAGCTCCTTGGAAGTGTCCCTGGGACAATGGTGACCCCCTCCAGGCCCAGCCCAGGTGTCCCCCGGTCACCTTTGCGGTGGTTCACCAGCGTCTCCACCACCGCGTGCAGCTTCCGCAGCCGCTGGTCCTCGCACTCCACCTCCTGCAGCTTCTCCTCAAACCACTGCAACGGGGAAATGCAGAGCTGATTGCCACAGGGGGGGCTTTCCCTGCACCCAGAGCTGGAGCTGGGAAGAGCACACGGCTCTGGAGTGAGGACAGGGACGCCCAGAGGTGCCCCGGCACTCACCATGTCCGATTCGTTCATCTTGATGGTCATTTTACTGACCGCATCCGTGGCTTTGTTGAACATCTTCATTATTCCTGCTCCACTCAAGGTCTGGGTTCCTACTGCTCTTGGGAGCTGGAAAGGAATGGAAAAGTTTGCTTTGCCATAGGAGATGGAGCCAGCCTGGGAGAGCTGGGGGTGCTCACCTGGAGAGGAGAAGGCTCCAGGGAGAGCTCAGAGCCCCACTGAGTGTCTAAAGGGGCTCCAGGAGAGCTGGAGAGGGACTGGGGACGAGGGATGGAGGGACAGGACAAGAGGAAATGAGTTTCCACTGCCAGAGGGCAGGGACAGATGGGACATTGGGAAGAAATTCCTCCCTGTGAGGGTGGTGAGGCCCTGGCACAGGTTTCCCAGAGCAGCTGTGGCTGCCCCACCCCTGGAAGTGTCCAAGGCCAGTGGATGAGGCTTGGAACAACCTGGGATAGCAGCAGGTGCTCCTGCCCATGGCAGGGGGTGGAATGAGCTGGGCTTTTTAAAGTCCCTTCCAGCCCAAACTGGAAGCTTTAAACTGTGTTGGGATATTTCTTGTAACGTCTTCAATTTGTGTTACTCTGGAATTGACTCACTGCAGGAGCTTCTGCCCTGTTCCCTCCTTTTCCAGTGTTGTCTTTACCTATTTATGCACTTAAATATCACCTCTGTCTTGAGAACATTTGTCTAACAGAAACTATTCTGATGTCAAAATAAATATATATAGACAATAAAAAGGAATTTACTCAATCTTCAAAGGTGAGGGTTAGCCAATTGTTCAAAAAAAAAAAAAACTGTCAGAATGAAGTTGAATAAAATGTTTGTCTGACCATACTAAATAATGTTACTTACAAAGCCATTGTAGTCCTTTCACCTTCTTCATCTGGCAGCCATCATATTAAGTGGTTCTGATGATTCTGTTTTGCCCATGAGGTACCTGCTGAGTGATCTCTCCCTGCCCTTTTGTTTGTTTTCTCCCAGCGGAGGGGATGGCTCGGCAGCTTGGGTGGGCACCTGGTGCCAGCAGCAGCTCCCACTCTTACAGGGCTGTGCCACTCCCCACTGAGCTCTGGGGGATCCTGCCTCATTAACTGCTCAAGGACCATTTCCTTCAGCACTTCCAAGGATTCCTCACTCCACCCCACTGACCTCCTCCTTCTCCAGGAACTCCCTGACGTCCGGGTCCTGCAGCATGGTTGGATGGCTGACCACCCTCCGTAGGTACCTGTGGGAGAACAACTCCAGGAGTCACTCTGGCTGTAGCAAATCCAGCTTTGCATTTTAAATCTGTCCATCACAGCTTGGCATTTACTCCAGAACAGCAGCTGGGGCGCTGGAAATCAGAGCCAGCAACTGTTCTAAATTCACCCAGCAGTTCTCCTGTCTCCCTGGGGAATTTGGTGGTGCCACCATGAAGAGCAGACCTCTCTGAGGTCCCTCACTCAGTGCAGGGACAGCTGATGGGGTCATACCTCTCTAGAGCAGCCCGACGTTTTTCTAGGAACTCTGCAGAGGAGGAATCTTCCTTCCCAACTTTCACTTTGGTCATGCCTAGCACAGAGGGAAGATGTGATTAATGAGCTGCTCCAAACTCTACACACAAGGTGAAGTGGTTTATTACAAGGTAAAGTGGTTTATTGCAGACTATCAGGGTGACAGTGGAGGAGAGGAATCTTACAACAGGAATTAGACTTTGGAAATTTGAAATCTGCTCCTACCCAAGGAACTGACACGCAGGAAAGAGGCAAAGCAATGGGCTGAACTCAAGTGAGCAGCAATTCAGTGACACCACTGAGGTTTTACTCTTCACCAAGCAGGTGGGGAGGCACCTGTGAACTCCATCAAGGATTTAAGTCCAGAGCTCCAGGTATGGGGCCAGAGCTTCGTCTGCGCCACAGAACCCAGATTAATTTCCCTGTCTACTCTGCAGCTTCCCTGTCAGCTCTGAGACTGCTGCAGCCAGTCCTTGGGCACAGAGCTCCATCAGAAGGGCTCAGGAGAGCTGTGGAGTGGCAGCCCTGGTGCAGGGCAGCTCCTGACTCACCGATGAGGCTCTTCTCAGGCGGCGGGGGCACGATGAAGCCGTTCTGGGCGTGCTTCTCTGACAGCTTCTCATAGAGCCCCAGGAAGTCACTGAACCTCCTTTTCACCGAGAACTGCTTGCTCCTGAACATGGGCATGCTGGTCTGGGGAACACATGGCACCTGGGTCACACTCCCCCAGGAAAGCCTGGCCCTGCTGGCACCTCTGGGGCGAAGTGGGACAGGACCAGCTCTGCAAGATGTGAGCAGTGAGCAGAGCAAGGTTTGGCCCAGGTTTTCCACTGTTTCTCTCCCAACTGGGTTCTCCCTGGAGCCAGCAGCAGAACTAATGGCATGAAATAACAAACAGCTGTTCCTGCAGCCGTGGGCTGCTTAGTAAGCCCTGCCCACTGGCTAATCCCATCATCCCTGCTCCACACGGGAACAGGGACGCACCCCTCAGGCCACCTAAAGACTACAGGGCCCAGCAGTGCTTTGGGCTGAGTTTGCAGAGCAGGAATTAAGGATAACAAATCCTCTTGTCTCTTCTCCAGACCACAGGTTGCCCATAGCCCAGCAGCCATGGCACAGGCAGCTGGAGCAACTTTCCAGAGCCCAGAGCCAGACTCCAAAGCATTCCAGCAGCTGCATTTCTCATGGAAACTGAGGGGAATAGTGCTGATGTGAATGCAACTACAGCAGCAGCTCTGCAGAGAGTGCTGAGCTCAGGTCAGCTCAGCCTGCTGCTGCCACTGGCACAGAACCTTCAGCAGCAGCCCTGGGCTCAGGGACTCTCCCAATGGATGTCATTCCAATGCTGAGCATCCCTCTCAGCCTGCAAACAGGGAACTGCCTGTGAAAATAAAGCCAGTCTCCTTTCAAACAGATTCCAACCCTATTCCTCTGCTGGGCTCATCCTTTGTGGATTAGAACTCCTGAATCCACAGAACCATTCAGGCCTCCTGTTTATTTAGGTCACTGCTAGCTTGGCTGAGGACACACAGTGCAGCTGCCTTTAAGCATGGAAAAACAATGGAAAATGAGACACAGAGGGGTTAGACATACCTGTGTTGACACTTTGTAGGCTACGTAGGCGTTCATGCCATCCCCTAAGGAAAACAGAAAGGAGGTGTTGGGATCACAGCTTCAGCACTTTCCACTATTCCCTGAACACAAAGCACAAGGCTCCTGACCTTTTCCTGCCTCAGTGATCCTGATTTTGGGTCTGATGGAGCCCTGGATCTTCCTGCAAAACCAGAGGCAGCATCCTGCTGCACGGCCCTGGACTCCTGCCCAGCAGCCACTTCCCAACCTGCTTCTGCCTCCCCACACTTCCTAGGGCAGCCAGCCCTGACAATTGGGCACTTGTTGTGCCAGCAGCCTCTGGGCTGGCTCCACACATCTGCTCACACCCCAACAATTCAGGGGCTGTGGGGCACATGAAACACTCCATTCACGGGATGCAAGTCAGCCTGGATGGGGCTGGATCCCGGAACACCACAGGCAGTTTGCTCCAGCTCACACAGAAATCCCCTTGTTCACCTGGCAGTTCATCTGAAGGGCATCCTCCCAGCTCCAGTGCCACCCTAAAGATACATCTGATTTACACCTCCCAGCTCCAGAGATCACAAGCCACGCAGTGGGAACACTCATGGGGCTGCTCTGCTGCCTGGCATCAGATGTCCCCTTGGGTTTTCTGCACCCCAGGAACTTCCACATGGCTGGTCGTGACACTCTGACCCCTCTTTCAACAGACAGAAACCCTCTTGCTTCTCATTTTGCAGCCAGAGTTGTTTCCCTGGCAAGCCCAGCTTCCAGGGAATGTGCCAGAGCATGGAACAATGCACTGAGTTTCAGGTTAAGGGAATTTTGCTTACCCCATGCCAGCTCCACACAGGTGGAGGTCATGCCAAGCTGGTCACCACAGTGCCAGGCACCAAGAATCCCAAAAACCTGGCTCTGGGCTTTCCAGAACCTGCCTCTGGCCTGGCTCATTCTCACCCTGGGCTTTGTGCAGCATCATTTCTTTAAGATGCCAGAGGAAGCCTTGGAAATGTTATTGAAGGCTCAGGTTTGTGCTTGGAGAGAGCCCGGAGCAGGAGCTGCAGGCCCAGCCTGGCTCCCCCAGCCCTTTCCCCTGCAGAATTGTAACTCACCAACTTTCTCTGGGTCACTCACTCCCACTGTCAGGTCAAATTTGTCCTCCTGCTCCTCCTCCTCCAGCTGTTTGGAGAAAGCACAGAGGGACAGCAAGTGAAAATCAGGAAATCAGGGCTCAACCCAGCCCAGACCATCATGGTGAGCTTGTCCCCCTGCAGGGCAGCTCTAGCACCTCAGTCTGGCCAGGACTGTCCTATAAACCCTTCCAGCTCCTCCTTGTTGTGTCCAGGCAAGGATCCCAAACTGGGTTTGCTGCTCCTACCCCACTCTCTGCCCAGACTGATGCACAAACTGCTCAGCCCCAAGAAGAAGCTGCAGAGCTCCCACTCACAGCTGGGATCCTCAGGACCAGATCCAGCACTGTGACAA
>NW_005054398.1:2122417-2126235 GCF_000277835.1 Geospiza fortis
AATGCCACCAGGCTGAGCTGAGCCCCACTGCAGTGGCATCAGTCCCAGACTGATGGCCTGAGACACAAATCAGGGAGGCAATCAATAAGGCAATAAGGCAATAATTACATATGAATTACATCATTTAAGATTCATGTTTACAAGTGAGAACACACAGAGGTTCCTGCCAAAGACAGTTTGAAACCCACAGGACAGTTTGGAATTCTCACCTCCTCGTAGCTCTTTGAAAGGTTTCTAGAAGAACTTGCTGCTACATCTAATGAGGGCAAAGGACTGCAGGGTTTGGCCACCTCCTTCTTCTGGTTGTTCTGAGTGTTGTCGAGGGACAGCTCCACAGTGGCATCTGCCAAAAGAAGTTTGCAAGGGTCAGCCTCTCTCTGGGGGTTTCTGGAAAGGGAATTGCAATATTCTCTGATTTGTGGGATCCAGGAAGTAACCACAGCCTTAATGAGCAAAGAAATCCACGGGGAGGACACCTGTAAGCACTGGGAAGTGCACAACAGAGCATTGTCACTGCAGTAAGAGCATTTGATCACTCCTGCTGGAGACCACCAGGGCAATCCAAGGAAGTTATTATTCCAGAAGGAGCCAGGCATCACCTCTCACTGATCACCTTGCTTGGGGAGCTGCACCCTGGAGCAGCTAAAGCCAAGGCAGACTGTACCTGGCAGGAAGGCTCCTTCCCAGGCCACCTCTCCACCTGGAGGATGTAAAAACTTCCAGCTCTTAGCAGAAGTATCCAGAACTGACTCTCAGCCCAGCATGCCAGGGCTGGGGAATGTCTGACTCTCCTCGTTTTCCCCTGCTCAGGGGGTTTGTGTTTCTTGTTCCTTGGGAACAGCCAGGTCTCTGCTAGAGATGCTTCTTCCACTGGCTTGGAGTCAGGAGAAGGTGGAGAAGGAAAACCCTTTAACTCTGAGGAGACACTCACCACCTCAGGGCTTAAGGCAACAAAAATCTCATTTTAATCCTCCCCAGCTCCCAAAGTTTCTCCTGTGGCAGGATTATCCCAGAGACCTGGCAGGGGCTGCTCCAACCTTCCTGAACACAACACCAGAGCAAGGGGACTCAAACATGTCTTTGAGAGAAGGATTTATGATCTGCTTTTGGTTATTTCAGGGCTATCACTCCAGGCCTGGGGCTGAGAGAGGCCCAGCACACCCAGACTCACCTGCAAACAGGTCCTGATCATCCTGCTCCACGTGAACTCCGTTCTCTTTGGAGGAGCTGCTCACAGGGAGAGGAGGTTCCTCTTTCAGGGCTGGGGAGTTGCTCTGTGGGAGGATTAAAAGGTCACAGACAGGTCACTACACTGAGGGATGGAGGAGCAAACGTGCCACCTTCCCTCTCCACCACCCTGTGCCCCTCAGCATCCCCCCTTCTGCCACTCCTAAGGACAACAAGTGTCACACCAAACTCTGGAGCCACTTCCCACCCAGAAAGGACCATCCTGGCTGCTGGGAGCAGGCCTGGGGACAAGGGGACAGCCCACCTGAGAGCTTTTATGCCAACCAGTCCTCCCCAGCAGAAGACAGAGCTGCTCCAGCATTGCTGTTACAGATGCCTGCATGCCACAGCACCCCTCACTTTGCAGGCAGGCAGCTATCCCAAGGAAGCAGGGGACAGCAAGTGCTGCTCTGTAGGTCCCAGCAGAGAGCAGCACAGGTCATTGATGGGCAGTAAATGGAGTCTCTAATAGAGCTCCAGAGCAGCTCCTGGGCACTCTCTCCAGCAAGGCAGGGCCGTGGGATCACGTTGCTCCTGAAGGAGTGAAGCTGTGCTGAGGCAGCTTCTCTTTGAGGTGGTAACAACAAAACAGCCATTGAAACACAATGGCAAGAGCTCCTGTATTTTAGGATGTTTTCCTAGAGCAGGGACTGCTCCCAGCTTGGATCACAGCAGCTAAAGGCAGGAGCTGTGTGTGTTAGTGAGGGAGATGGGAGCAGAGCCCTCCATGCCAAGCATCCCCCCAGGCTCCCTCAGACCGGTGTCCAGGCCAGCAGGAGGACTGCTGCCAGTGCTGAGCTCTGAGGAAAGGGCTCACACAGCTCCTCTGCTCCCCCAGGGAGGATTCAGGCTCATAAAGAAACCCACTGTGCATGGACAAAGCGGTTCCTCAGTTCCTTTAGCTCTCAGACACGCAAGCACCACGCCCTGCTCCTACTTCTCCATCTGCTGCTGCAGTGGCCTGGTTAGATCAGCCCAGACAGGACACCAGCCATGTCTGGGGCTGGATCCAGCACCCCCAGCACCCCCCTGTGCCAGCCTGGCCCTCACCACAGGGAAACACAACTCCTTGGGAAGAGCTGATCCTTGGAGGCAGCCCCAGAAAGGGATCCAGCCTCTGCCAACTGACAGGGGAGGTCCAGCTCTGCCTGTGCTCAGCTCTGACCCAAGCCCTGCTGGTTCCCAGGTGCTGCTGAGCACCAGCAGCCAGGCAGATCTGCCTCCCCTGCTCCCCACACTGTTTTCCTAACGTTCAAGGGCACAGACAAGCAAAGGCACCGGGTCACAAGAGCAGGCCTGTGCTAGTTACAGCAGTGGCTTCCACAAACACTGATAAGCTGCTGGGGCTCAGCAGCCTCCCCTGCCAGCACAGGGATGTGGGATTCCCATGAAATCTCACGGCACCCTGTGCTCACCCCTCCTGGCGGGCCACAGACCGTCCAGCCACCTCCTACATCCTCCAGTTCCTCTCCCAAGGAAGCTCCTGGGAAGTTCCAGACCATCTCCATGGCCTGGTGCCTGCCACAGGGACCAGCACCTTCCTCTTGCAAGGCCCAGGGCTGGACTTTCCCAGGTTTCCAAACAAACCCAGCTGCTGTTTAGCCCAGGGCAGTGCGAGTTCCACCCTCACAAGGTCACAATCTCTCCACATTGCCCCAAATCTCCCTTTTTCCTGCTGCAAAGCACAAGCACAGCTCACAGACAGCAGGCAGGAGCTGCCCCAGAGCAGGGCAGACGCAGCTCTGGCTTCGTGGCAGTGGCAGGAGAAGCTTGGCCAGGCCATTCCCAGCAGGTTCATTTGGCCATGGCCACAATCTCCTGCTCGAGGCCTCCCTAGGCTGGAAAACTGCAAATCTTCCTGGAGAACTTCCTGCCACAGACACCAACTCCTCCTGTGCCTCCAGCTGGATCGGGCAGGCTGGAAAAAGCCTGGGTGAGGTGGCCAGAGGCTCCCAGAGCTCAGGGAATCACCCCCACGGCATTCCAGCCTCCAGGAAGGGCTTCTGTGGCCCCTCTAGCCGAGATCCTTGCTCCATGAAGATGCTGATGCCAAGGAGCAGAGGCTGGCTGGGGAAATTCAGCTGACTGGGAAAGCACCAGGCAGTCTGAACTCCCCTCCTGCCTGCTGGTCACTGCCTGGAGCAAACCTGGGAAACGCCAGCAGGAGTCAAGGCCAGCAGCCTTCAGCAACCTGGATTTGCTGCACAGAGGACTGCTGGAAACCAGGGAAGCTGCTGGCACCCTTCACACCTCCACCCTCAGCACGGATTTGTGCAGCAGCACCTGGTTTGCTGAACCAGTGCCACCAAAGGCTCCAAAACCCTCCTGCAGCCCAGCACGGAGCCCTGGTGAGCAGGGGACACTGGATGGCTCCTGTCACCTCAGCAGCCTCAATCTCAGACGGAAGGCACCGCGGCAGCACCCTGTGGATGTGGAGGGGAGCAGAGCTGACGACGTGGGGAAGGCACATGGAGCCTTTTCCCCCAGGGAAGCCTCACAGAGAAAAGGCTGAGCTGTGCCTGCCCCTGAGGGACCCTGCCCCCCCCTCGCTGCAGCAGCTGCCATGGGTACAACACCTTCCAGCAGAACAG
>NW_005054398.1:2126829-2141597 GCF_000277835.1 Geospiza fortis
CGGAGGGAGGAGCGCGGGGAGCTCAGGGCGCCCCGTGCCCGCAGCGCCCCGGCACTGATCCCCTGTCCTCTCCACAGCCCGGGGAGTGCTCCCGTATGGCCCAGAACACGCCAGGCTGAGCCCCTTCCCACCCCCCACACGAAAACATCGCAGGGTGAGCACTGTGCCCTGAAGCTGTCCCAGAATGAGCCCCATAACCTAGAGATGTCCCAGCATGAACTCCATACAAAGTCCAGGACATCCCAGAATGAGCCATACGCCACTCCAGATGTCGCAGGATGAGCCACCGACCTTGAAGATGTCCCAGGATGAGCCATATTGGCCCCCAGGATGTTCCAGGATAAGCCCCAGACCCTGACGATGGCACAGCATGAACCCCATCTATTCACCAAGACATCCCAGGATGAGCCTAAACCACTTAAGTTATCCCAGGATGAGTCATTTACTCACCATGATTTTGCAGAATGAGCCTCAGACCTTAAAAATGCCCAGAATGCACCCTACACCCCACCGAGACATCCCTGGATGAGACCCATACCCTTCAAAGCACCTCAAGATAAGTCCTATCCCACCAAAACCATCCCAGGATAAGCCTCATTCCCTGGAGGTAGACCAGGACGAGCCCTATAAGACCCCAGAACAGCCCAGGATGAGCCCCATACCCTGAAGATGCCCTAGGATGAAGCCCATACACCTACCAAAGCCTCCCAGGATGAGCTCCATAACCTCAAGACATCCCAGGATTAACCCCACACTCCCACAGGACATGTCCAGATAACCCCCAAGACATCCCACACCACACACCTTGAAGGATTATCCTCATACAACACCCACATACAGCCCTGGATGAGCCCCACACACCCCAAAGCATTCCAGGGTGAGCCCCACACACCCCCCTTTGCCCCCAGGACAGTGACAGCCCATAGTCATGGGTCACCACCACGCTGTGGGGCCAGCAATGCTCTCAGGAGAGCACCAGGAGGAGCTGGGCAGGTGAGACCCCCTAAACTTCCATCAGCTCTGGATTAAGGGAGAGCATCCAGATGCAGCTGAAGGATCTGGGGGTCCCTGACCTGCAAGACCCCTCCTGAGCTGGATTCATTCCTGGTGCTGCCCATGGAGAGGGTCTGTTCCTCCAGGTGGGAAGCACTGGGTGCTATGGGAGAGTAACAGAGATGGCTTTTGCTTCTTTTCCCTCAGCTTTCTCCTGCAATGGAGCAGCAAAATCCAGCAGAGATCTCCAACCTTCCATGCTAGAGAACCTGGTGTAGCACACATGTGCAGCCAGGTCACACTTTCATCCTTCATCCACGCTGGCACTCAGGCAAGGAGCAAACAGAAAACAGAACACAGCTTATCTTTATCTGAAGGACTCGCCGGTGTCCTCCCCAGCTCCTGCTATCAATGAGCAGCTGCTAATTCCCTCCTGCCTGAAATTCTCCCTGGGATTTGCAACAGCAAGGTCTGTTCTTTCACTGGCAGGTGAGACCTCACACTGGATTCTCCCCAGATTGCCTCAGTGGGGTTGGAAGGAGGGGCTCACCCCATGGAGAGCCTGCAGTGTCACTCTTTTGAAGAGGATGGCTAGGAATGAACAGAGCTGTCCCAGAAAACTCCCTAAGGATAAAGCATGAGGAGCACATACATCCTTTAGGCTGAGCAGGAGAGGCAGCAGCAGGAGATAGAGCTGCCAGGAGGATTGGGAGGTCCTGCCAGTGGACTTTGCACTCTCTGAAGGAGAAGAAACTGAGCTACCTTGATAAGAAGTGGAGATAAATCCCACCTGAGCCCGCACAGCCTTATTCTCTGTAAATTCTCCCTTTGGCCCCTAAAGGATGCCATTTTAAAGGAATGGTTTTATCCACTCAGGGTCAGAGCCTGGGCAGTCTGAGGATGAGACAACTTTCTGCTGCAAATCTCTTTTGAGTACACACCAGGCTTTGGGTGTCAGGTTTAGGCCTCTGGGTGGGCGGAGGTGGCCCAGTGCCAGCTCTCCCACAGGATCAGGGGAAATCCCACCATAAAACCAGGCAGGAGCTACCAAGATTCCCACAGTGGGCGCAGACATTGCACACACTCAGCCTCAGATACAAAAGTGAGGATCATCTTGGGGGGGATCAGAATTGCTTAGGAAGATGCCTCAAGGTACTTCCAACTGGAACACTTCAAACTAAACAGCCTTTGGGAGCTCATTGGAGACAAGAGAGGCTTTATTACCCACCCACATATGTTTAAGACCTCCCCACGTGTGCATCAATCTCTATTTCCCTATCAGGACAAGCTCTGACTTACCTTCCCCACCACATCCCTTCTTTTCCAGCCCATTCAACTCCCTGTGTGCTCAGGTGTGTGATCTGATCCCCTCTCCAAGCACTCCTTTCTCCTCCTCAATCCTCTGAGCATCCCTCCCTTCTCCTTGCCTTTTGCCAGATCCCTGTCCCAGGCCAGGGGTCTCCCTGCCCAGCAATGCCCATGGGACCACCGTCCATCCAACATCAGCTGCCCCAGGAGCCAGAGGAGCTCGTTCATCACCTTTTTATTTTATTTCAAGCACTGTACAGAATGTGCCATAGACAAAATCCCCCCCCAGGTGCTCCCAGTGCCCCTGTGCCCTGCCTCAGCCCCTGCCATGACCCAGCACCCACCACTGCCAGGGGGGAGGCCAAAATAAGTTACACCACTCACCCCCGTGCTCCGGGGCACCGAACAGGGTGGCATCGCATCGCTGCCAGCCCTGCCGCTGCCCGTGTCACCCAGAGTGCCCTGCACCAGGGTCAGTGTCGGCTCCCAAAGCCGCGGCCTCGGGCCCTGCCCATTCCCGGCTGCAGACCCCACCCCCGCCCCCGGGGCTCAGCAGAGCATGTCGGCCTCGGTGGGCAGCGGGGAGCACCTGCAGGAAAGGCTGGAATTGGAGTGTCAGGGTGCTGATCTGCCCCAAAGAAACAGCAGCAAAGGCAGCAGGATCAGCTCAGCCCAGCAGACACCTGGAGATAATTCCGAGGGGGGATGGAAGCAGTGAGCCCCAGTGCTCTCTGCTCCTGGGGGATCCCCAGCAGGGCCATTCCAGCAGTACTCACTCAGCCATCTTGGCTGCCAGGTGGTAAACTGTCTGCTTGTCCAGGTAGCGGCAGAAGAGCAGGACAAGGTTGCTGGGCAAGAAGAGAGGCTCGGCCAGCGAGGCTGTGGGTAGGCGTGACAGCTCCTGGGACATCAGGTACACCGTGTCCGTCCTGGGGACACCAGCACAGGGGGTGAGCACCCCAGGGAGCAGTGACAGACCCTCCCCCAGCTCACCCCGGCCCTCACCAGGCCTCGAAGTCCCCTCTGCACGGCTTCAGCGGCGTGTGTGAGGACAGCAGCCTCTCTCCATGGCTCAGCAGGGAGTAGAGCAAGGAGATGCCAAACTGCAGGAGAGCACCAGGAGTGTCACAGCCAGCAGCAGTGGCACCCCAGGGACACAGCCAGGCTCAGGGCCAAGTACCTGGTTCTTCAAGGCCATGGTGAGGGGGAGCTCCGAAGACTCAGGCAGAGGCCGGGTGAGCTCCTGCAGGACCTCGATGAGTTTGCTGAAGGTCATCTCACCCACCACCTCATTCAACGGGCTGTAGAGCAGGGGGAGAGACTGGGCAGGGCAGAGGGGAGAGCAGGAATCTGAGATCCTTTGACCTGTCACAGCCACACCCCCATCCCAGCACTTGGAGGGGAGGGTCACTGCCACCAGGACTGCTGGTGGCTGACTCCTGGAGACCTTCTCCTCCCCATGGATGGGAAGGGGCTCCTGTTTCATGCTAACCCCACAAGGCAGGCCCCCCTCATTGCCCAGGGTGCCACCCCCAGCAAGAACAGAGGAGGAAGGAGACAGCCCAGGTCATCCCTGCCCTGGGCTGGAGGTGCTTGCCTCATCCAGCATGTCCTTCTTCATGAGGAAGGGCAGGTGGTAGGTGATTGCCAGCAGGATCTTCTCCCTCTGCTCTCCAATCAGGTGGGGCAGCAGCCGGGCCATGAGCTTCTTGCCCTTCCGCACACACAGCAGTTGCAGGAACTCATCTTCTGCCTCCCTGGGAACAAAGGTTCCATTGGCACAAAGCCCAAGGGACCTGGAGCATCTCTGTCCATCCAAAAGGAGCAGCATCAGCTCCACTGGAGGACAAGGTTCACAGGCAGGGTCAGCACAGGCTGCAGTGACAGGATGGAAGGAAGGACCCAATCCTCCTGTGACCCAGACCTGCTCATCAGTGACCATCTCAGATCCAGAGGACCAGGACATGCTGCCTGCTCCCCTTTCCCACAGCACAGACTCACTCTTCACTGCTGCAAGCCCTGATTTTCAAGGCTTGGTAGATACTCTCCACTTTTTGGCTCTTCTGCTCCTGTTTCTGGGGCTGTTGCTCCCCCAGGGACATTTTCTGTTGCACCTCCTCTACTTCCAGCAGCTGCAGGAAGAGCTGGAGAAATGACACAGGGTAAGGAGGAAGTTTGGACATCTTCTACCAACTGGCTGTCCAGGACCCTGCCTAGGTAGACATCCCCTTAGAGAAATCCCTGGATGAAAACAGAAAACCATGCTGGCCTTCCTCAAATCACCACTCGCTCACCTTCTCGATCCTGTGCAGCGCCCGCAGCCGGTGGGTCCCTGCAGCCTTTGGGAGGGTAGAAAGGAAGGCACAAAGGTTACAGCCATCCCCAGACACTGCCACTAGCCCAGCATTGGGCCAGCTGCTCCCTGGGGATCAGAGGTGACTTCAGGATACAGAGCAGTCCCATGGGGAAGACATGGCCAGAGCCCAATCCCACCCCTTGGCCAGGCACAAAATGCTAGTGCTGAGGTGGTACCTCCTCCAAATGTGCTGCTGGGCAACTCCTAAAGCAGCATTCCTGGCAATTCAGGCCCCAACCAGCCCAGCTTCCCTTCACCTGCCTCCTCCTCCACGAGGGCGTGGTGCACAGCATCGATGGCCCGGCGAGGGCTGTAGCAGGTGGACACGGTGACCTGGCCCAGCGAGCCCGCGATGCGCACCACTGCGGAACAGCAGGAACACGGTGACACCACATCCCAGAACAGCTCACCCAGCCCCCCAACACCTGCCACAGCCCCTCACCAGAGTCATAGGTCTCCACTTTTTGGATGAACGGCGTGACCAGCTTGGGGGGCTTGTTGCGCCTGCCCAGGAGCTCCTCCTCCGCCTGTTTGCGCTCCAGCCGGTGGTAGTAGGTCTGTAACAACAGGAGAAGCCAGGAGTCCCCTCCACCAGTCCTGAAGGGTTTCTCCAGCTCCCAAAGCCCCACCCTGAGGGGAACAAGCCGCAGGTGCTGCCAGCAGGAGCTCACCTGGTAGTAGTAGTCATCATCTATATTCTCACTCTGCAGCTGCATCATCTCCACCTTGACAACCCAGTCCTTCTCCTTGGAAGTCATCAGCCCAGCATAAGGGTCCACCTTCCGAGACCACAGCTTCTTGGGGGAGACACTGGCACAGGAGAAGAACTCAGCCCACTGTGCCCACCAGAGCCCCCCTGCCCTGCACCCTGAAGACCCCCATACCTCTGCACCTGCCTGCCCTGCTGCTGCATCAGGATGCGCTGGTGCTGGGGGTGCAGCTGGGTCATGTGGCTGGGTGTGCTGCAGGGGACACCAGACAGGGGTCAAGGGGGGGTTTTGGGACACCTCCAGAGTGAGGTGACCCCCAGCTGCTTTGTAGGACCCCTCCAGTCCCACCCCAACGTCGCACTCCTGCTACCTGAAGTTCAGCTGGCCCATGGCTGAGGGGCTGAAGAAGACAGCAGGGTCCAAAGAAGAGGCCACGGGCCTGAAGTGCACACCCAGGGGCTGTGGTGGGCTGCCCACGGTGGGGGAGCCAGGCTGGAAAGGGCTCGGGGGCGCAAACCCTGCTGTCTGAGAGGGAGAGAGGGGATAAAGGGGCTGAGCCTTCCCCTCTGAGCACCCCAGAGGGCTCAGCCAGCTCTGTGCTGGCTTCTGGCTCCCATCCCTCTGGCAAAGTGCTACCCACAGACACCACCACTGTCCCCATCCCCTGCCACTCCAGGGCCACCTCGGTGGGGCCGTGGCAGTGGCTCAGAGCCCACCACCTTACCTGGCTGGGACTGAAGAGTGCAGGGGGTCTGCAAGCGGGCGGGAAGGGCTGAGGAGAGCACGGCGAGCGAGGAGATACCAGGGGTGCCTGGTGCAGAGCAGGAGACAGGAGGTGTCACTCAGACAAGCCTGTCCTCGAGGCTGCACCTCCCAAGAGGGGAGGCAGAGAAAGAAGGGATGCAAGAGCACCCCCAAACCTGTTACCTGCTGGAGAAAGCACTGGGGGAAAGGCTTGGGGGACATCAATCTTAAGTCAGGGCACTTGAGCTGGGAGGGGCCCCCATAGCCCCTCTGCACAGGAGAGCCAAGGAAGTCGAGAGCCATGTTGGTAGATGGTGGAGGTCTCTCCAGGACCTGGACGATGGCTTTATCCTGTGGGGAGGAGGCAGCAGCAGGTGGGAACAGGGCACAGCTGGGAACAGTTTAGCTCCCTCAGCAATAGTTAGCTCACTAAAACCTTTGGTCACTGCTCAACCAAGACCAGCTAGGCTCCCATCCTCATAGTGTGCAGCAGCTGAAGACCCATGGGAACACCCAGCATGGGGGTCCCAGTCCCCCCCAACCTCAACAACTTTGCCTTCAAACCCAGGCTCTGCTTTGAGGGGGCACTCACAGCCGTGGCACCCAAGACATATCTGTCCACCTCCAGAGCCATTTGGAGATGCCCCAGGTGTCCCAAATTCCCTGTGAGACCCTTGTTCCAGAGTACTGGGGAGCCCTCAGCCACTCCCTGGAGGCCTGGCTGGAGGTACCCACCTCCAGCATGAGGTGGCGAGGGACACTGCCAGGGCAGGAGCCCCACGCCGTGGGATCCGTCGCCAGCTGGAAAACAGGGAGATGCTGGCATGAGCCAAGTGAACAGGAGGAGAGAGCAGGGGACACCACAGGAGCCACCCTGCCTCATCACCACATGGGTGGGGACATTTTTACCATGTCCTCCTTGTCAAACTCTTCCCAGCAAGTCCCAAGCCCGCTGTCCAGCACTGCCGAGTCCTGGCTCTGCAAGGAAAGGGGAGTTAAAGGTCTGCCTCCCTGCCCCAGTGCCCTCTGTGGGGCAGGACCCACAGGTGTGGGGATGGAGGGGGAGCAGCAGGACCCCCTGTCTGCTCACACATCACCTCCAGCGTGGGTTTGCTCCGCACAGCTCTCATCACTGCTGGGTCTCCCAGTTCACCGGGCTCCTCAAAGCACTCCTGATCTTCCTCCTCTTCCTCAGTCCCCAGCTCCTCTACCTCTTCCTCCAACTGAGAGTTAACCTGCTCCATCTCTGGCTCCATCCCACCTTCCTCCTCGGCCAGCTCCTCCAGCTGCTCAGTTGCTCTTCCAGTTGCCTCTACCAGGGCTTTGGCCACCTCAGGGCTTATCTCTGGTACCACCAGGAGTTTTGGGACATCCTCCTCCGTGGAGTCTCGGTCTTAGAGGGGGGAAGCAGCGCACAGCAGGGCGGGTGAACGCCTTGGCAGTGCCCACCGGGGTGCCTGCTCCCCCCCAGTGCTGGCAGGTCTCTCCAGCACCAGGACTCTCCCCTGAGGTCTTACCTAACCCAAAAGTCATCTCGTTGTACAGGTCGAGCTCCTCATCCTCCTCAGCCATCTCTTCCAGCAGAAGTGCATCTTCCACCAGCAGAAAATCCTCGATAATCTGAATTTGGAAGCAGCAGATTCCTCTCTAAGGGAGAGGTAACCCTAGCATACTCCTAAAGTGGGGGGCACCCAACCTCCCCCTCACTCTACTGCTGGTGCCAGGCAACCCCCAGGGCTCCCAGATGGAAAGGGGAAAAGCAGGAGCCAGCGGCAGTGCCAGCGAGGACAGGACCCGCAGCTCAGCCCACGGCTGTGCCGGCACCAGCGACCGCCGGCACGGAACGGCACCAGCGCGGCTGGGCTGGGACACCTTTCGGCTTCAGAGTGAACACCCGCTACGAGAGCATCCCACCAGCACCTCCGCGGCAGAGTCTGCTCCGAGACCGACCGCGCCGGGGAGCGCCAGCCCCGGAGAACGAGCACCGCAGAGGGAGCGGGACGCCGGGAGGCAGCAGCGGGCAGGGGGTAGCGGAGCAGGGCAGGCACTCACAACGCGCTCGCCGCCCTCCGCCATCCCGCGGTGCTGCCTCCTCCCGCTCACCCACCCTCCGTCCGTCCCGGGTCCCCGTACGGGGCCACAGTGCCCCCGCCGCCCCTTTTATGGGCCGCCCCGCCTCCCCGGCATGCGCCTGCCGTACAGCATGGCGGCCCCCAGCGGCGCCCTGCGCCTGCGCACTGCGCTGCACCGGGAGCCGGGGGAGCAGTGGCGATGGAGGGGTTCGGTGGCCGCAGCTGCGGCTCTCGGGGCGCAGGACAGCCCAGCCCGGCTTTCCTCGCTGCTCCCACCGTGCTGTTCTCAGAGTTGATATCCCTCTGAGGAGTTATGGAAAACTGCTGGGATGTGCTCTGAATGTTCTGGTAGGTAACACCGAGCACAGGTGTCAACACTAACACTATATAAATGTCTGCATCCCACAAAGCATAGCGGGTTGCCCTTATCCCCCTGAATTATCCCCCTGAATACCCGGAGCACCTTGGTCATGTCACCCACTCCCAAATAATTCTGCTAATAAAAGCAGAAATGTCCCCAAAGTGGAAGGTTTGGCTACTCTAACCGAATCACTGTGGCTTTTAATAAACATCACATGGAAGAGTTGTGCTCCTCTTTACTGGGAAATTCCGACAGGTGGTGTGGGTTAGAGCCATTGCCAGGGATTCACATCCCAAAGGGCCCATGGAAAGGATCCATGTCCTGCCATCGCCGAGGCGAGGGGAGCGTTCACGTGGGCAGAGCCAGATTCACCCCTGGGACAGCTGCACCGGGCTGGTGACTCCTGCTGTGGTGACCCTAACAACAACTCTGCCACCAACGGAGCACTCAGGGATTATTTCTGCTGGAGCCCTGAGATCCCTGATAAGGCTCTGGCCGCAGCTGCATCTGTTTATCCCACACTGAGGAAAACATTGAGTGTTTTCAGCTGCGTGGCTGGCACTGCTCACTGAGCAGCCAGCAAACCCAGCAGGAGCTGGGCCAGTGGGAACTGATAACCAGTGTTTTCAAGATTTTCCTTTGCTTGGCCTCTCCTGATTTACCTGCTGCCTTTGGGGGGTTCACCATACATGCTTTATTAATTTAATTTGTGTTTTAATGAGATACATTAAGAAGTCCTAAAGGGTCTTAGTGTTTTGGTACTTAGACCATGCTGCTGTTTTCTCCCCACTAGCAGTGACTTGACTTCCCTTTATTTTCCAAGCAGCACTACTGGGACACTCAGTGCCATTCCTAGCCTTGCTGGGCTTTGGTGCTCACAGTTCTTCTGGAGGAGGCACCAGAAAACCTGGTTCTTTGGTGTTAGAATTCTCATGTTTTATGTCAGGGAGTCTCTGCTGTGCTCCACAACAGTCAATTTGCCACCCTGCAGCTGCTGGAATGAGACATACCACACAGGTTTTGAAAGAAGTTAAAAAAGGAAGGTGGATGGCTTGCTCCACCACAAGCTGTTGGTGTAATACCAGCCCTGGATGCAAAATCTTCTGCAAGAGGTGACTTTTACCCCCTTTTAGATTGGAAAAGCTCTCTGTGACTATCGAGTCAAAGCATTCCTCCAGCACTGATGAGGCCACCGCTAACCCACGTCCCCAAGTGCCACATCCACAGGGTTTTTAAATCCCTGAAGGGATGAGGATTCCACCACTGCCCTGGCAGCCTGTGGCAAGGCTGGACAGCCCTTTCAGAGAGTAACTTTTCTCTAAGATCCAGTCTAAACCTTTCCTGCTGCTACTTGAAGCTGCTTCCTCTTGTCCTCTCCTTTGTTCCCTGGGGGTGGAGCACAACCCCACCTGGCTGCCCCCTTCTGTCAGGGAATAGTAGAGAAAGAAGGTCCTCCGAGCCTCCTTTTCTCCAGGCTGAGCCCTTCCAGCTCTCTCAGCTGCTCCTGGTGCTCCAGCCCCTTCTCCAGTTCTGTTCCTTTCCCTGGACACGCTGCAGCCCCTCAATGTCCTTCTTGGAGGGAAAGACGCAGAACTGACCCCAGGATTTGGGGTGTGGCCTCACCAGTGCCCAGCACATGTGGCCACACTGGGGCTGGTCCCGAGCAGGTGCCATTGCCCACCCGGGCTCACGTCCAGTCGCTGTTGCCCGCTGACGCCCGGGGGTCCCTGCCCGGCTTTGTCCCCCCACCCAGCGCGGAACTGAAAGCGAAAGCGCTTCCACGCTGGCTCGCACAACCCCAGAGCTCCCGTTCTACCTGGAAACTGATGACGTAGAGGCCGCTCCGCGCCACGATTGGCCGTGGCTTCCGGAGGCTATAAAAGGCGGAGTGCGGGCAGGGACGGGCCATTCCGCGAAACGGCGAGGGTCGTGACGGGGGTGAGGGGCTGCGGGGTCCCGGCGGGTCCGGGTCACTGTGCCCGGGTGGGTGGGCGAATGTTGGCATCGAGGCGATGTCCGCGGCAGTCCCGCTTCTCACGCGCCCTCGCCCCTCTCTCCAGAGGCGCCGAAGGTGGAAGTGTACGCCCGTTCGCGTGCCGAGGAGGGAAAGGCGAACACTCTCCACTGCTTTGTCACTGGCTTTCACCCACCCAAGATTGACATCGAACTCCTGAAGAACGGGGTGCCCATGCCCGGCGTCACCTACGGGGACTTGTCCTTCAACGACAAGTGGCAGTTCCAGCGCCTGGTCTATGCGCCCTTCACCCCCACAACGGAGGATATCTTCTCTTGTAGGGTGGCTCATTCCACCATGCCGGAGGCACGGGATTACAAATGGGGTATGCTGTGCCTTCCCTCCTGCCTGCTGGAGCTCTTTGCTTTATATCCGTGCTGTCTCTGTTCCTTTTCCTGGGAAGCAAAGTGTAATGGAGCGGGGTTTGAAGGTCTTGTGTTAGAGGTAGAAAGCTAACTTGGTTTTAGCTGAAAAGGCTGTTACACGTGCTTTTAAAGGATTCAGGGAGGACACGCGCTGGTGTTAATCCACAGGGGTTTGGTGATGCCGTGTCACCCGATTTCTGCCTTGGTGAATTTAACTAGAAGGCAATGGGTCATGCAGTGAATTTTTGCTTTATGTTGTGTGAGTATAAAGAAGGGCTGATGGTGTTGACCTAGCCTCAGCTACAGCTGAAGGCAACTCTGGTTGCCACACTGGGGCTGTTTCTGGGGGGCACCTTGTGGGGAGTGGGGACAGGGAGTGACATTAGCCCCCAGGTCTAACGCTCTGCACTTCCTTCCTGCAGAACCAGACTTCTGAGCTGCGTCTGGGATAATCCGTGGTGAGTTATTCCATGCTGTGTGCTGTGCTGGTAAGGGAAACAGGGACCCATTTCTGTAGGGAGGGGGGGTTTGAGAAGCTGAGGAACAGAAGCAGCCACACCTAAAAAATAGATCACACCAAAAAACCTCTTCCCACACCCTTTCTGCCCACTATTTTGGTCTGGTTTTGGCCATCCCGTGCCTACAAGAGTCCTTTTCTCCTAAAAAAGGAGAACTTTGAAGAAAATCTTCCCTGCATGTCGTTGCTGTGTCAGCTAGATATCGCAGAGAGTTGTCGCAGGTCCCTCACAGCTCCCTCAGGCCCCGAGTGCTGTTTCCTGTCAGGGCAGGAGCAGGAAGTCACTGTACCCAAGGTCCCTGTGCCTCAGGGCAGGTGGCAGGCTGGTTAACCAGCACCCTGTGGGATTTATGAGGCACAAACCAGAAAACCCAGAAACACTTTGGGCTTTATTCACCAGTGTCTCAGTCTGAGGGCTCCAAGTTCTTCAAACTATCTGCGTGTAACTGATCTGGATGTAGCAATGGGGAAATTCCATTTTAACACTTGATAGGGAAAAGAAACTGAATACATGGCTCAGCTGATGTAACCCTGGTTGAAACAGCTAAATTATGTGCCCTGTTAGAGGCTGGATAATGAGTAACTGTTCCTGGGACAAGCCTTGACAGGACCCTTATATGAAATGGCCCAGTTCCTGCAGAGCTATAAAAAGTTGTATACAGTCACTCCTCTGGTCTGTCACTCACCTTTGGGCAGTGGGGGTGTGAGCCTGGCCCCAAGGCAGGGTCTGGATGTGCTGTGCTCACACAGCACCACGGTTTGGGTTGGTGGGACACTGGTGAGGGATGCCACGTCTGGCTGGAGGGGGGACGTGGGTGACTTCACTGCGGTCTGCGGACAGGGATTTACTGAGCTGCCATGGAAAGAGTTGAGAGCAGGACAAACTCCTCCCTGGGGTGGAGAACAAGATCCTCTTGACTTGTTGAACTCTGAACTCCACCAAGGAGGGGACAGAAAAGCATTTTCTGCAGGATTTTTACCTGAATCTCACTGGAAGGTGGTTCTGCAGGGATGCTGCAGTCAGACTGCTCTGAGGAAACTGGTTTTTAGTCCTAAAATAATTGCAGTTGAAGGTGTCACTAAAGTGACTGATGTCAATCTACTTTCTCCATGCAGATTTGAGACATTCTTCTTGCAAGTCAGAGTCTTCTCAAGCTTCTGTCCATTCTTCATCATAGCCACAAGACTGATGAACTTCCTTTCCAAAATTCACTAATAAGCCTTGTTAGAAATATCACTTTAGCCACAGCATCAAGGGAGCTCTGCAGGCTTTTGAGTTAAAAATTTTACTGCTTAAAAAATAATGGTAACTTTTCACTGCTCAAAATTTTACAGGATTTTTATCCTTTAATAAACTGCTAGCCCTTAAAATGTTTCTTCAGAGTCATTTGACAAGCTGATTTCACAGGCTCCGATGGCCTCTGGGTTGTGGGTGAATATGTAGCCTTGGTGGCATGATGGGCAGTTGTGCTTTTTTTATCCCACTGAGAAGATGCAAGATCACTTTTCCATCAGTAAAAGAGTATTAAAGATTTTTTTGCTGGTGTGGTATCTGCCTGACTGGAGGCTCCTGTGTGGCTCTGAAGGGAAGGCACAAGCTTTAAAAAGGGATGAAGAACCCTGGGGACACAGGGTGGGACACAGAAGGAGCAATGGCAGGGAATGGTGCTCAATCTAATGGGGAGAATTCTGGCAGATGCATCTTGGAGTGTGTGGTGTAAAGCTGAGCCTGGGGGAAGCAGATGTGTGTGTTGGTGAATTTCAGTTCTGGTTCTCTCTGTGCTGGAGCCGATGGAGAAGTTGAGGCCAGTGCTCTGTTACACTGTGGGGGATTCACACTACCCAAAACCAATGCTGCTGCCATCAGCTCACTTTTATTTTATGAAGAAATCAGAATGATTGCTTGAGGAATATTGTATCCAAATGGATTTAACCAGGATCACTTGTATGGGATCAAGGGTTCCTGGTGACTCAGAGGATCCCATGTCTCTTCTTGGGTAAATTAAGATTTGCTGTGATGGTGTCACAGAACATACACTGGAGATTTTTGATAGATAGATATTGTCTTGTTCCATAGCTATTTTCATTATAGCCAGTTTTTTTGTTAGGGATTTGGCAAAGCCAGGCTGTTGCACGTCCAGCACCCACATGGTGGATTGCTGAGGGGCAGGGGCCCATTATGGGGATCCCTTTGGGTTCATCAGAGGGGTGTTCAAGGCAGGACAGGCGGGGCTGTCATGGCGGGGGGGTTGTGCACAGTGCTCGTGTCAGCACGGGACAGCCGGACACAGCTCAGCCTGCAGCACCAGATGCACTCAGGCAGCCCCAGCAGTGCTCCCTGTGTGAGAGAAGGTGGCCTGGGAGAGGGGAAAAGGTTTCAGCTTCTCTCCCAGAGACCCCAGTGGAGCAGCACTGGGTGCTGTATAAGTCCAAGGAGCTGTGGAACATGTCCTGGCCTCCTCCCCTGGATCATGAAGGGCCACCAAAGTGCTTTCCACCACCTCAGCTCCACCTTTCCTATCCTCAAGAGCACCAGAATAATTGCTGGGTAACCACTCCACCAAGAGAGCTTCACCCTAATTAAGAAAGGAGCGGAGACAACTGCAGAAACTGAAGATTCAGTGGAGGCAATGTGAAGTGACCCTGTCTCCAAAGGACACATCATCATCTTCAAGCACTGGGAAGATCTGCCCTGATTGTATCTGTGGGATTTTTCTGTCCCTACTTAAGAAACATTTTGATGGTTTACTCAAAAAATCCCCTGCCTGTGGGAGAACAACGCGTGACCACATCAGAGGCTGATTTCCTTTAACTGTGGATTTCAGGACCATGTCCAGAAATACCTTCTCAGTTTTATCCAGCTTCCTTGGGGTTTTGAGGTACTCGGGATCTTGCTGCGCTGCTGCTGCTGGCAACAGCTCCCAGGGGATGGGTTATGCTGAGGGATATCTTGGGAAGCTTCGAGCATCAAACAAGCCTCATTTGTGCTTTATGAAACAAAAGCAATTTTTCTGCAAGCAGTTTCTGGAATCAGGAAAATGCAAGGGTTTTTCTGAGAAAAGTCCTAGGAAAACAAGGATCGAGTCCAACTCCTAACTCTGCACGGGACACCCCAAAGCGCCGCCCTGTGCCTCAGAGTGTTGTCCAAGTGCCCTTTGAGCTCTGTCACGCTTGGGGCTGCCCTGGGCAGCTGTTCCAGTGCCCGCCCATGCTGTGGGGGAAGAACCTTTCCCTAATATCCAGTTTAAAGCTCTCTGGCGCAGCTTTAGCCGTTCTCCCTCTTGCCGGGTTTTCCCACCACCGCTTCCCCTCACAGCCGCTCCCCCCC
>NW_005054398.1:2141789-2146864 GCF_000277835.1 Geospiza fortis
CGGGGCGCCCCCCCGCCGCGATGTTCCGCGGACACCGCGCTTGGTTCTCGCAGAGCGTCAGCCCGGGCCCGCGGGGGCTCTGGGGTGAGGGGGCCAGATCACGGCCCAGCCCAGGGGAGCCCCGGGGCTCGGAGCGGGCAGGAATCCGCGGGGGAATTGGCAGCGGCACGGCCGTGTCACCGCTCAGGGGGAATTAGGAGGGGAGCACAGCCCATCCATCATTCCTCAGCAGGGCACAGCAGTGGGGACACAGCCCTGTCACCCCTTTGTGGGACTGAGACCCACACAACAGGGCAGAACAAGAGTTTGGCCAATCCATGGTGCGCCCACACTGAGGAAAAGCCCTGACCAGCCCTCAGGGGAGCAATGGGAGTCCCACAGCCACGGGGAGCTGTCACAGCTTCCATTCGGGGCCCATCTCTGCGGCTCCACAAGCAGCTGTCCCCTCCCCGGGTCACCCCGAGGTGGGAACCCCTGGATGCCCTCGCTCACCGGGCTCCCTGTCCCCTGCAGCTGACGGCGGCGGGACCGTGGCCCCCTGGCTGGATGCCGACTACCTCTTCAGCAGCGATGCTGCCCACCCTGACACCCGCAGGTGGGCAAAGGAGGCGTTAATGTATTTAGTGAAAAGTATTTCGTGGATATTGACATCCTGTAAAATTCAAGGGTGTGTTTTTAAAGTCATGGCGCGGATCTGCCATTGCCCAGTGGGCTCAGGAAAACTCACACCCACACTGAGCTACAGAATAGAGCAAAACCATCCATGGGTTGACAATGGCTTAACCGTGATATAAATTAAATTAATTGTGCTGGTTTCTTGCTGGCTGTGAAGTATCTGCTGGAAAATCAGCATCTAAAACAGAGGTGATACAATTCCCAAGGAAGGAAGCTGGTGCTAAAAAGCCAGTGTGAATTAATGCTAAAAGGAAACACTGGGTTAAAAATGGACGGAAAAGGACTGAAATGCTTAATAAAAAAAAAAATAAAGAGCTATGGAACATATCTACATATATAAGGAAAGTTTTAAGGATCTTTCTCACTTCCTCAATATCAGTGAGTATTTGTATTTATTCATTATTTAGTCATGTAAACATATGTATGGGGAAAGAAGCTGCGATATTTCCCTTAGGCTTTGCTAGGCTGAATTAAGTAGTTTCTCTAACAGACCAGTGCTTAAAACTGGCTTTGAATTTTGGAATCTTTCAGCCACCTGCTCCAGCTAAGTGAGGGGAATTCCAGTAAACACAGAATAACAGCTTTTCTTCTTCAACAACGTGCTGCCAGACCAGCCTGCTCCCCCAGGGGAGTTCTGGATAATTTATTTATATATATATAGTATGTATACTATACTATATAGAGTGTATACTGTAGTATATATATAGTATATATACTATATATTATATATACTATATTTAAACATATAAATACAATTATTATATATAAAATTATATTTTTTTTCAATATACATTGAAAATATATCTATATATATTCAATGTATATTGCTAGATAGTTCCTTGTGAAAATTGCAATCATTCTACACATCCTTAAACCCAGCAAACAAGATTTAATTCCTCTTGAAGGAGGACAGTGAGGGCTGGGGCACCCTCCACCTCCACTTCCTTGCTCAGCTGTGTGAGCAGGAACCAGTGTGGTGAACGATAATTGTAGGAAAATCCTGTCTTTGCCCTCCCCTAAGCAGTTTCACCTCAAGAGCAGAGTGGGACCGTGCAATCCCTAAAAATACATTTACCCTGATCCCTCCTCCAGGCTGCCCCTGGGAGGTGCTGGCGGCCAGGATGTGACTGGCAGAGTCTCACAGGTCGAAAATCACAGAAAATTAGCTGCTTTTGGCAAAAAAAAAAATCAGAGCAGGTTTCATGACAACACCCCTCTAAACGTTTTGGTTTGCTTCCAGGTTCTCTTTGGAAACCGGGTCTCTTTCTCTCTTCCAGCATACACGAGAGCCTCAGTTACCTGGAGGGCAAAGCCACGGTCTTTCACTCCTGTTACCTCTCAGTGTGTGCGAGCACCCGAGCTGCAGAGAGGCCCTCGGTGGTTCTGGGCCACTTCGTCCTGCCCCCTGCCTGCCTGCATGAAGGTCAGGCAAAAACAATCATCTGGGGATGTTTTCCCGTGGAAATCCCCCATGAGTACAGCCTTGGTGCAAACTAGAACTGACAGTTACTTGTCTGCAGGGAGGGACTTTCCCTTCTGCTTGGGAGTGGCTCTTCCTCCCAGAGGACAGAGTATGATCCATCTATTATCACAGAATGCCTTGACCTTGAACATTCCCAGGGATGGGGCAGCCACAGCTGCTCTGGGAAACCTGTGCCAGGCCCTCACCACCCTCACAGGGAAGAATTTCTTCCCAATATCTCATCTAACCCTGCCCTCTGTCAGTTTGAAGCCTTTCCCCTTTGTCCTGGCACTTCAGGCCCTTGTCCCCAGTCCCTCTCCAGCTCTCCTGGGGCCCTGTCAGGCACTGGAAGGGGCCCTGAGGTGTCTCTGGAGCCTTCTCCTCTCCAGGTGAGCACCCCCAGCTCTCCCAGCCTGGCTCCAGAGCAGAGGGGCTCCCGCCCTTGGAGCATGTCCATGGCCTCCTCTGGACTTGCTCCAGCAGCTCCATGTCCTGCTGCTGTTGGGGACTCCAGGGCTGGAGGAGCACTGCTGCCCCTGAGAGGGCCAGAGGGCCAGAATCCTCCCCTCACCTGCTGTGGGACCAGCCCAGGACACATGGAAGCTCACATCCATGAACTTCTCATCCACCAACACCCCCAAGTTCTCCTCAGGGCTGCTTTCAATTCACCCCTGCCCACCCTGAATTTGTGCTTGGGATTGCCCTGGCCCAGGGGCAGGACCTTGCATTTGGGCTTGTCCCTAGAGGCACCTGCAGGGCATCACACTGGCAGCAACTGCCAGAATTCTGGTTTTTGGTGCTTTCACAGTCACTACTTTTGTTGTTCTTGTCAGAAATCAGAAGGAAGATTGGCCGGTTTATTTGGGAGAAGGCAGATGCCCTTGAAGAACAGGTAAGATGAAAAATTTGTACTACACATGTATGTGCTGGAGGACGAGCTTGTGCTGAGCAGGGAGCTTGCACAAGATTTCAGGGGGAAAAAAGAGCATATATAATTTTTGGGAAAAGGGGCAGGCAACTCAGGAAGCATTTAAAGATGTCTTTAGGTCATGCAGAAAGAAGAAAATCAGAGAGGTGAAAGCTCGGTTAGAACTTAATCTGGCCACCTCTGTAAAGGATAATATTTTTATAAATTATATGTATATATAAAAGGAGGACCAAGGAAAACCTCCATTCTTTATTGCAGTGTCCATCACCAAGGACTAGGAAAAGGCTGAGGTAATTACCACCTTCTTTGCCTCAGTCTTCAGCACTAAGACTGGTGGGATCAGGACAAACAGCCCCCTGAGCTGGTAGACAGGCATGGGGAGCAGAATGGAGCCCCAGAAATCCAGGAGGAGGCAGTCACTGCCCTGCTGTGCCACTTAGATGCTCACAAGTCCGTGGGCCTGGATGAGATCCATCCCAGGGTGATGAGGGAGCTGGAGGAAGAGCTTGCCAGGCTGCTGTCCATCATTTATCACTAGTGCTGGCTCACTGGGGAGGTCCCAGATGACAAGGGACAATGTGACACCCCTCCACAAGAAAGGCTGGAAGGAGGGTCTAGGGAATTAAGAGACCTTTCAGTGTGACCAGTGGCAGGGAAGGTTATGGAGCAGATCACCTCGAGTGCCATCACCTGGCACATCCAGGAAAACCAAGGGATCAGACCCAGCCAGCATGGCTTTAGGAGGGGCAGGTCCTACCTGACCAACCTGATTTCCTTTCATGACAAGGGGATCCGCCTGGATGAAGGAAAGGCTGTGGATGTGCCTATCTGGATGTCAGCAAAGCCTGTGACACCATTTCCCACAGCATCTCCTGGAGAACTGCAGCCCAGAGCTGGGACAGTTGGTGTCTGGTCACCTGTGGTGTCCCCCAGGGATCAGTGCTGGGCCCAGGCCTATTCAACACCTTTCTTGAAGACCTGAATGAGGGGACTGAGTCCATCACTGGCAGACAGACAGGTGACACCAAGCTGAGTGGCAGTGTGGTTCTACTGGAGGCTAGGAAGGCTCTGCTGAGGGACCTGGAAAGGATGGATCAATGGACCAGGGTCACCTGTAGGAGGGCCAACAAGGCCAAGGTCTGGGTCCTGCACTTTGGCCACAATAACCCCTGCAGAGCTACAGACTGAGTGGCTGGAGAGCAGCCCAGCAAGAAAGGTGCTGGGATTGCTGATGAACAGCAGCTGAACATGAGCCCAGGTGGCCAAGAATGCCAGTGGCACCTGGCCTGCGTGGCCAGCAGGACCAGAAGTGATTTTTCCCCTGTACTGGGCACTGCTGAGGCCCCAGCTTGAGTGCTGTGTCCAGTTCTGGACCCCTCAATTCAATTCAAGGACATTTTGGTGCTGGAGAAGGTCCAGAGAAGGAACTGAGCGAGGAAAGGGTCTGGAGCACCAGGAGGGAGCTGGGAGGGCTCAGCCTGGAGAAAAGAAGGCTCAGGGGGACCTTCTGACTGTGCACAAGGCCCTGACAGGAGGGGGCAGCTGGGTGGGGGGCAGGCACTGCTCCCAGGGACCAAGGCACAGGATGAGAGGACGCTGCCTTAAGCTGCACCAGGAGAGGTTTTATGTTGCACATCAGGAAGATTTTTTTCCCAGAAGGGATGATTAGGCACTGGAATGGGCTGCCCAGGGTGACTGGATGTGGCACTCAGCGCTCTGGTCTGCTTGGAAAGCTCCTGATTGGTCACTGGTTGGACCTGGTGGTCTTTTCCAACCTCACTGATTCTGATTCCTTGTGCTTGCTGTGCTGTGTCCCTCCCTGCATGACATCTGGAGGGGGACAGCACTGGGACTGTCCCTTGCCCAGACATATGCATCTCCCAGCAGTGTGCTGTTCCAGGGACTCCAACTGCCACAGGCTGAGCTCAGCCCTTTGGTCTGGTGTTTTCCTTCCCCATGTCACTGCCCACTCTCCTCTCAAAGCAACTTCCCAGCACTTTTAAAGCAGGA
>NW_005054398.1:2146897-2150545 GCF_000277835.1 Geospiza fortis
TAAGCCCTAAGAATTCATGCACTCAGAGCGTGTCCCAGGTGTCTGCAGGTGACCCAGGGACAATTTTAACTCATTCTTGTGCTGATATTCACAGCCCAATGAAAATCCGACAGAGGAACCAGAAGCAGCAAGAAATAGCTGTGAAGAAGAATCAGAGGAGGAAGTGCTAGACCTGGCTGAGAGGTATTTTCCTATCTTGGGTGGTGGGATTTGGATACACCTCCAATTCCAAGCAATCCTAACACACAGAAACTAACACACACCATTTTTCCCCCTCCTGATACAGCAGTGAAGAAACAGAGTCTGAAGCACCTACCCAGGGAGAATTTCCATGCCGTGCCCTCCAGGAATACCCAGTAAATAACATGGTGACAGGTAAATAAATCCACCTGGAAAGGGCTGCTGCAGATGGAGCAGGGACTCAGTGAGCCCATCCTCCCTCCACAGGCTATGCCTCTGCACGGGACATGAAGAAATACGAGGGGGAACTCCACGACTTTATCCCCGGCACCTCGGGCTATGCAGTGTACTGGGTTCAAAGCAAATGTAGCATTTACTGTGAGAAGGCCAAAATGAAGAGGAAATGGTAAGGAACAGGTGGCTGGAGCAGCAAAAACTTCAATGGAAGAGCTGCCAAATGATTTATAAATTATCCCACTGCAGCTCAGAACATTCAATGTGTTATTTGAGTACTGGCTACAGTTATAGCAGTATTTGCTTCTTTATGTAACTAAAACTAAATTTCACAACAAACATAAATACATCTTTCCTCAAAACACAAATATTTTCTTTTTATTGTGGGGCTGTGGGGTGTGTGGTGGTTTAAGCTGTGTTTTAACTAGTTTAAGCAAGTTTTACTTGGAGGGACAATCCAAGGAGGGACATCTCCTCACTTTCATTTAATCAAAGAATTTTAAGACTTTTTCCCTTTTGTTTAAGCACTTGGAAGTGACCAATAGCGTTGCAAAAACAACTTTTATTGTGGTACAGCCTGATCCTCGGGCTGTCCACTTGGAGGAAGCACAGGAAAACCTAGGACAGGTTCCCACAAGCTCCAAGGAGCCACCATGGTTGTTCTCCCACTGCCTCAAAGGCAGGAGAGCCTCTAAAATAACAGTTTTGCACCTCACACCCCAAAATGCCAGGAAAGAACCCAAAAAGATGCTGGTACATCAACATGAAGGTGTTGAGTCCTCTGTGTGCTCCAATGTGGCACCCCGAGAACCCACCCTCCCTCATCCCTTGGGTGTCTAAAGACCAGGCAAGGCTGAGGTGGTTTCCTCACGTTTATTGGAAAAGCGACACACAGGGACAGGCTCAGAGCGCTCCTCGGGGCGTCTTGAAGTTCATTCCCACTGTAGGCTGTGTCACCTGCAGGTTGGACAGGCTGCCAAAATCCTGGAAAACAGCACGGGAACAATGGGATCAGTCACAGCATCTTGCCCACTGACAGTGGAGGCAAGTTCCTCTGGGGAGGTGTGGGGAAGTGGGAAGGTGCTGTGGCAGCACAAAGGGTGGACCAAGGTCTCCTAAGAAGGGGAGACCACCCTGCTCCAGAGATTGACTCCTTGGAGAGGGAATCATCAGAAGGGAGGGCAAGGAACACCCCCACCCTGCTGGTGGCAAAGGCCCCATGCCTCCGCCCCTTCAAAAGCCATGTATGAACAAATCCTCCCACAGGACCCAGGGCAGAGGGACCCAGGGCAGAGGGACACCATCCAGCCACTCAGGGCAGCAGGAGCTGTGCCAGGGATATGCCAGCAGCCAGGCAGGAACAGTTGTGGCCACTAACCAGGAGCTTCAGCATTTCCTTGGTGTCCGGGTCCACTTCAATGATCTCCTGGTCAAGGGCAGAGACCTGGGGACAGAGGGGACAGAACAAGTGTGATTGATAAAGCCCCACAACAACCTGAATGTCACCACAGCCACTCTGGTCTCATCCCACTGCTGTGGGGAACAGTCCCAGCAGCAGAGCCAGGAGCATCCTCGTGGAACACAGCTTTCCTGAGTGAACACTGCAAGAGGCCACTGGCAGTAGAGGGAAAAGCCTGGTTTAGGGCAAATCTTTGGAAACTGAGGCTCAACCTGCTCCAGGCCACGGCTGCTGAGGAGCTGGCGTTGGACCCTCAACTCCACCAGTCCTGGCAGTCATCAGTGACACTCACAGCTGCCTTGGGACACAAGGCCACCACGGTGCCAACAAAGGCAGTCCCACCTGCGGGACACCTGTGCTCTCCTGCTCTTTAATCCCAGCAAAACTTCCTCCAGCCCTCTCCAGACCGCAAAAACTCTACCTCCACAGGTTTCCTTCCCCAAAAGCTACGTAAGACCAGGATTTTTCTAAGAAACCACAAACAGCACAGGTTTTGTGTGCTGACACTGCACCAACAGCTGCAGCATGGACATTCCTTCCCTGTAATCCCTGTCTGGTACCAGCACAGAAACCAGCAGCTCTGCCAGGAGCTGACTGGGAAGTTCTGGGAAAAGGGCAAGATGTGCTGTGCCTGATGGTTACAGGATTTAGGAGCAACAGGATCACACTCCTGGAACAAGGGAAGCCCTCCTGGACCACCTCACCCAGGTGACAGGTGAGATCTTGAGCCCACCCAAACAGAGGATTAAGGCAAGGAGTTTTTACCAAAACCTCCCTCTGGGGTTTCCAGCTGCAAGTATTCTCCTCCTTCCCATCAAATTTCTTTTTTCCCAGATTTTAAGTTAGGAAAACCAAATCATGAGAAGCCAGCTGTCCTTCCTGTCCCAGGTGGCAGCTTTGGAGGGATCCACCTCAGCCCCCTTGATTCAAACTCTCCTCAGCTCCTCCTGGCTGGGGGTTTGTTTTAAAGAAACTTGAGTGCATTTCTGGAGACAGAGCGAGGCAGGATGCAGCAAGATGGGGAAGCTGGGGCCTCACCTCCGGGACGTAGTTGTCCCTCCTCTCCCTCTCCTCCTCCTGCAGTTTGATGGAGATGCCGCGGACAGGGCCCCTCTGGATTCGCTTCATCAGGTGGGTGACATACCTGCGGGGACACGGGGGTGTCCTGGGCTTTCCCAGGGTTCACGGCACCCTTCCCCAACACCCCAAACCTCGAAATCGCAGCAGGATGAGGACAGCTGTTACCATCCACCCCGGCAATGTCCCACCACTCACCCTGGCATCATCCCATCACCTCCAGAGGATCAGAGACAAAGTGTCCGACAGCAACAGGGTTTGGGGGAGACACAGACCCCCCCAAACACGGGAAAACTCTCGCTCTCCTCTCCCTGCACTATCAATGACCCGGCCACAGGCGGGACCGTAATCACTTTCGAATGCAGGAACCCCCACGCCATGCCCGAATCGCCCAGGCCCTTCCGATGCCCAAACCCCCCGGGACCCCCCCAGCTGCCCGAAGCCCATCCGGGGCCCCGCGGTGCCCGAACCCCCTGCGACCCTCCGGTGCCCAAAGCCCAGCCGGGCCCGCAGTGCCTCACCCCGCAATCTTGTTGCGCAGCTTCTTGCTGGGGATGATGGCGATCTCCTCGCACACGCGCTTGTTGGTGTGGAAGTCATTCCCGAGGCGTGTGTAATACTTCTCGATGATCACCCGCGCAGCCTTCTTCACCGTCTTCGTCCGGACGCGTCCCTACGCGGGGCGGGCGGCAGGGCCG
>NW_005054398.1:2150838-2153173 GCF_000277835.1 Geospiza fortis
AGGATGGAGCAGCCCGGGAAGGGAACTGGAGAGAGCTGCGGTGCCAGCGGCACCAGCCCCTCCCACAGCTGGCCCCGAGAGACAACAAGGAGCAGCCGCAAACTCGCAGCCCCCAACCCACAGGAGGAAGGGTGAGCACAAGGCTGCTGCAGAGGTACCGCTGCGGGACAGGAAAGGAGCCCAGAGCCTGCCTTGCTCCAGGGACACCGGGCACACAAAGTGTCCCTTGTGGCAGCCTCAGTCCAACTCGGCCCTCCCCAGCCCCTCAGAGAGGAGCCCTGCGTCCCTCTCCCCTCCCAGCCCTGCAGAAGCAGCACCTCCCTGCCACAGTGGGAGAACACGGGGCAGAACAGGCCCCTCTGTCAGCCTCATTAACTTCTTGTTGTAATGAGGGGAGCTCCAGTTGGAGCTTAGGGGTCTGCAGGGACCTCAGGTAGATGGGATCTAAAAATGCATTGCCCAGCAGATAGAGCTCCCTCCCAGCTGAGTCACCCACCAATAGCATCCACAATTCACAGCTCCATCCATCCATCCCCCCAAACCACATCCATCCCTTCCCTCCACACCTCCAGGAGTGACACCACAGCCTCCGAGCTGCAGAGATCGCCCATGAAGCACACAAGGCACAAGAAATATTTTTTTTGCTGCAACGTGTTTATTATGTGCCAAAAACTACACCACAGCTTACTCCACACGTCTGTAGGAGAGTGCAGTCTTGCCTGCATATACTACAATGAGGTAGAGACTTCACACACAGCTTCACAAAACCCCACAAAGAGCAGCTGGGATATGCAACAATGCAACATCAGCTCAGCAGGAAAGAAAAAAAAATAATCATAGTAAAGAGGGAGAAATTATGACACTGGTTCTTTGGCACACAGCTTCCAATAGAGGGGAAAGTAACAAAATAATAATGATCAGCATAATTAAGGTCTCAAATCCCAGCAGCAGCATTTCAGTCGACTGCACTGATACTCCAAACATCTCGGGAAGGAAAGGAAAATTACTTGTCCCCTCTAAGAGAAAGGGCTCCCAGGAACCTTCATCGTCCACCAAAACGCAGCCCTTTTTTAGCTTGTTACAAAAGAAAAGGTAAGTCCTGTGACTTTGTGTGATTAAAAACCTCTATCAACCCCCCATAAGTGCAACTTAAAAAAGTGCAACAAACTATTTAAAACTATATACAGCAGCTCAGAGATCCTCATCCCGTCCAGTTTCAAATCCAAAAACAAAAAAAAAGCCCGGCCTGTCCCGTTGCAAACCCCTGGATTTACAACGTCCTGCCATCAGCCCCCAGACACAAATTGCAATAATGTTAAAAGCTGCCAGGAAAAGAAAAAAATCTCTCATTTCAAACGACTTAAAAACTGTTTTTAGGAGTGTAAAAAGGAACTCGTAAAAACCCTCGAGCGTAAAATATGAAATATGATTTGGTTTAAATGAAGAGCAAAGTCTCCTTGTTGTTACAGTAAAAAACGCCAGCTGAACACCCAGGTCACACCATCCAGGTGGGGGTAAATGAATGGAAAGGCACTGTATGGCAACGGCAAAACAATGACCAATGAGACCTGCGCTCTCTCCACCAGTATTGCAAGGAATGTAAAAAAGCGCCTTTAAAAAATAAAAAAACCAGGGCGGGGGCGCCTGCGGCGACGCCTCCGCGACACATGGCCCTTGGTTGGTTGGGTTTATTTGTTTTCAATTTTTGCTTCTCGTCAGCAAACCAGGAACCAAAGTCTGGGAACTGCAGAATGGCTTGAGGGGCACTCCCCCCCTCAAAACACCCCCAAACAAACCCCAACAAAACTCACTGTGCATTAGTGCAGAAACAAAAAGACCAGCAAGTGCAAACATGAATGTAAGATTTTTGTTTTTTCCCCATCGGTCCTCAGGAAGAACGTTCCCAGCCGGGCCTGGCTCCGGCGGGCGCTGCTGCGCTCTCCTCGTGGCGGGCTCTCCCAGGACTCTGCCCGTGCCAGCCCCGGGCCCGGTGCCCCTTAGCTGGAGTCCCGGTTCTTCTGGTTGCGCATCAGCGGGCGGTGGTGGCGCAGGACCTCCATGGAGTGCTGCCAGTGCCAGCACGAGCGGCAGAAGTACTTGAAGCAGATCTGTGGGCAGAGCACAGGGCTGGGTGACACCAGTAGAGCCACTCCTCCCCTTCACCCCTGCCTGGTTTCGCAGCCCCCACCAGCGCAGTGGATCCGTGGGTTGGACAGGGGGGAAAGGCAGCGATGCTGTGGAGGGCCTGGTGTGCCCAGCTTCCATCTTTTGATTAGGTTTGGAGATGAAGGACTGGGAACTGGGGCTCTGCCAGGGCTCCCATCACTCCCCTGGC
>NW_005054398.1:2153211-2160546 GCF_000277835.1 Geospiza fortis
AGCTGCTAGAGCCCAGCCAAGCTCCTCTGCCTGCAGCCAGAGTTCCCTGTGCCTCACCCAGCCCCAGGTTCATGCACCCCAACCCCAGCCCATCATGGCTCACAGAGCAGCAGCCTCCCCTCCCCTCAGGGGCACCAGTCACTCCCACACTAGGTGCCAGTGCTGGCACAGCACCAGCAATCTGCAGCACCCGTGGCTCAAAGCCAGCTGGACATTGCCTGCCTGGACCTCCTGGCAAGCACCAGCATTGCCTTCCCCAGGAGGGCTGCACCTCCTCCAAAACAAGGTCACCCTCCCAGCTGGGCCCCATCTTGCCCACTGGGGAAGAATCAGTATATATCCCCAAAACCCAGCAGCAGGGCCTGCTCCTCCTCAAGAAAACCCCTGAGCACAGGCTGCAGGAGAACTGGCCTTACCTGGTCTCTACAGAAGAATGGGCCAGGCTGGGCATTGCACACCTGGCACATGGAGTCCTCCAGGTATGGGTCGATCTGAACCTGCAGGAGGAACCAGGCAGTGGGCATGGAGCAGCACCTTTCCCTGGTGCCTCAAATCCACCCCCAGCAGCTCCCCTGGGGCTGGCAGAGCAGCAGCCCCACTTCCCACTGCTTGAGCAGGACAGTGGGGGACCATGAGCACCGGTGCTCCCAGCAGTACCACCCACCATGAACACCCCTCCCTGGGCTGCCCCCACCAGCCCCACTCACCTTCTTGGTAAACTTGGTGGTTTTGATCTCCACAAATGCAGCAGTCACAGCCTTCAGGTAACTGCGCTGGTTGTTGAAGGTGACACGGCCCGACCCTGCAACGAGCCAGACCACAAAGGTTAGAGAGGAACAGCAGAGATCAAGAGGGAACCACTGCCAGCACCACCCCTCCCTGGTGCCACTCAGACAGGGAAGCAGCTTTGACAGGGAGATGATATCCAGGGCCCTCTTCCTGCCTCCTCCTCCTCCAGGCACCACATTCCCAGGATCAGCAGCAGAGTGCTTCACACTACACCTGAAATGCACCAGTGCTGAGACAGCTCAGCAGCTTTTATTCCCAGCCCCCCCTCACCCCAGAGCCTTGTGTTTTGCAGCCTCATTGCTGGTCAGCAGCATTCCAGCACCACTTGCTTCCAGCCAAGGTCTATTAAGTTTCAGGACTGACATTGGCAGATCCCTACAGCTCAAAGGACACAGGACAAAGTGCCACCCAAAACCCATCCATTCCCCTCCCCAAACATCACACAGGACACAGGCTGGAGGGCCTGGATCCAGTCTGGGGACACAGGAGATGCCCTCAAGCAGCACAACCAACCAGGGCACAGCTTAGTTACCAAAACTAAGCTCTGATTGCTGTGACTTTAGGACAGCTCTAAAGGTGGAAGTGCCACCGAGCTGTTGGGAGATGGATCTTGCCTACTTGGAGCAACCTGGGCTCTGCATGAACCACAGGAGGTTGGGGTCACACACTGGGATCTCACAGGGCCAGCACAGGGAGGTTCTGTGACACCTCCTCCACAGCCACACTGAGGATTTGCCTGAAGTGTCATACTGCCATCCCCACCCTCCTTGAGACTGTCCTCCTAAAGGCACTTCAGGGGCTCTGCAGCACAACATGCATGTCCTAAACCTGAGCCTTGCCCAGAAAAGCCCGACTGCTATCCAAGCACAGTGACCAAGCAGTGACAGCTCTGCACTACCAAGCTCTGACACTGTTACTGCCTGGCAACACCAGGAGATCCACAGTCTCTCCAAATCTGTGATTTGCTGCAGCCTGAGCCTGGAAAGCTGGTCCTGAAGCACAGGCTGTGGGGCTTTTCCAACAGACCAGCCACCTCAGTGCTGTCCCCTGGCCCATGAGGTCTCCAGGGATGTACACACGTCATGACACGCCACATTTCAACTCTGGTGACAAGAGCCCAAGAATGGGTTAAGACCCACAACTGTCCCTGCCCTGGGAACAGAAAAGCAGCTACAGCAGCATCCAACAACCACTAACAGCGTTGAACAAGGACAGAGAAACCTTCAGCAATGCCTAAAGGCATACTCAAAACTTCAGGCTGCTCTGGAATGATCCAGGACCTTCCAATTCCCCAGCACATCAGCTCTATCAGCCCTCCCAAGGCTGCTCTTGCCTCCCCAGGGCCAGGAGATGAGAAGCACAGACTGCAGAAGAGGTTGGACAGCATCTGCTCCCTGAGCCTGGCACCTGGGCAATCTTCCAACAGCAGGACAAGCCAAGGGCACACCGCAGCCTCCTCAGAGCACAGCAGGGGCAACCACAACCCAGTGGAACCATCACTTACCTATGGGATACTTGTGCTTGTCGGTGTCGATGCCAGCATAGACCACCCCTCCGAAGAGGTCGTACATGACGGCTGCCAGGGCCTCTGCGTTGAGCATGCCGTGCAGGGCCCCCACAAACACCGTCTTGCTGGGGCCCAGCCGCTGCGAGGGGCTGCGCACGAAGTTGCTGTCGGCCAGCACCCAGGGGATCACCTGCACCTGCAACCAGCAGCACCCCTGAGCCTCAGACCTGGCCCCCAGCTGCAAATGTCATTTGTTATCTATTGCTGCTCAGGGTCCACATCCATCTACTCCAGATACCTCCAGAGAACTCACAAGGGGACAAAACCAACTCTGCTTCCGGCCAAACTGGAACCCAACCCAGCGGTTCCTCGGGGGTGGCAGCCAGAGTACAATCCACATCCCTCCACCTGCATTTATGGCCCAGTCAGGTACCTCCCAGCACAGGAACCCAATGTTGGAGGGGGCCACTGGAATACCACCCATTGCCAGCTCCATCTGCAGCTCTGCAGCTGATGGAGGGCTCTGGAGAGAAGCTTCTGGCAGAACTAAATCAACCAAGCACGGAAGCTCTGCCAATTGACACACACCAGGGGAGCTGTCTAGAGCACAATTAGTTTGTGCCTGTCTAGATTAAGAGCTGCATCTCCATCCTGTAACTCCCTGAACTCGGGCAGTTATCTGTGATCTGAGGACACCCTTTCCCATAAGCCCAAATGGAGCCTCTGGCAGCCCCAGCACCCCCAAAACACAGGTCAGCCAGCCAAGGCCACACTGAGGAGCAGCCTGGGATCCAAAATCTCTGCCTGCTGAGGGGGAGTTACTTGTTCTGCAAGCAGAGGAGGCCTGACAAAGCACCTGAGGGATCCCACTCTGCTTCTGCAAGCAAGGGTGTGATGGAAGCAGTACAGAGCAGTCAAATCCTTGTTTCCATGCTCTGTCCCAGCTAGCTGAAGCCTGAAGGCAGAGTCTGCCACCAACTCAGAGCTCCAGGTTGGTTTGACATCAGCTGTTGTGAGGGACACAAACACCGAGCAGACACGTCCCTACCACAGGCACAGAGCAGTCAAAGCCAGCACGCCTTCAGCTGCTGTTCCAGCCCTGCTTCCCTTTCCCCCAGGGATGTCCCTCTGCACCCCCTGCTGCCACACCAGGCTGCTCTCCCAGCTCTGCTCACCTCTTTGCAGCGCATCCTGCGGCTGGACATCTTGAAGTAGTACTCACTGAGCCCGTCGGGGCTCAGCAGGTCCTGGGAGCAGGCCTGGAGCAGCGCACGCACCGACTTCTCTGACTCAAACACCAGGTAGACGTAGCCTTTGGAAGGGAAGGGAAAGAAGCAGCTGTTAGAGCTGTGGCAGAGGAGGAACAGATCATCCCAGTTTGCAGACATCCTCAAAATCACTCCTGGGTGCCACCTGAAGTATGTGTGGCAGCTCTTGCTGCTCCCAGCAATATAATCCTCTTAATATATTAGCCAAGCTTGAAGAGCCCAAACCCAAAGCTCAGCACGAGGGGCAGGATGCCCAGGGCCATCTGGGCCACTGTCCATCATCCAAAAACCACACTGGGACATGCCAGGTGGGCACCACCAGCCTGGCCACAATGAGGTCTGCAGAAAAACAGACCCTGCTATATATTTAGGATGGCCTGGCTAAAATACAGTCCAGGGTTAAATAAAATCCCTTCCACGGATGCCAGTGCTCTACCTCACACTGCTCTGGTGACTGAATGAGGCCATCAGGCACTACAGGGCCTCCAAACCAGCCACTTCCTACCCTGTGGCTAATTCCTGCTTACACAATATGCCAGCCCAGCTGCACATGCTGGCAGTGGGATCAGCAGCTGCTCCAGAGCCACAGCCCTACATGGAGCTCCCAAAACACCCAGAGGGTTCCCCCAGCCCACAGTTCTGTCCCCACACTGCTATGGATGGGTGAGGAGGCTGGGTTTGGGGTGCCAGTGCTCTGCAGCCCAGGTGCAGACCCAAGTGAGGGCAGGACATGACCCCAGGTGCTCTGTACCAACCAGTCACCAGCATGCAGCTGTACCATCCCAGCATCCGTGCTGTAACATAGCATGGGAAAAAAGTAACCCTACCGTGTTCGCTATTACCTTTAGGCATATTACCTTTGGGAGGACAGCGTGGGTGTTTGCCATCCTTACCAGGCCACTCCACACTCAGGGAGCCAAAAACACGGAAAGTGTTGATCAGCCCAGCTGCAGAGAGAAGCAGAGGGGTCAGTGTCCCCCACAGAAAGCTCCATCCTGCACCCTCCAAATATCAGCCCCCAAGGCCTTGGTGTGGGGCCTCGCTTTCCAGAGCTGCTCACCTTCTGTAATGTCCCAAGGGACTCCTCCCAGGAACACCTTGCAGGAGTAGATGGGGTTCTTGTAGTTTCGGGGAGGCAGCTGCCCACTCCAGGTGCAGGTTGCTTCGTTCACAGCTTGTAGAAAACACCAGTAATACTTAATACAGGATCATTTCCTTCCCACTCTCCCACAGGTCTCCCCATCTTCCCCAACTACAGGCTGAGCAGAGCTGCACAGCCACAGGCAGCTGCCCTGCTCTCTCAGCACACAGAGCCAGAGTCAGGCTTGGGCCTGGAGCAAACTCTATGCTCAGCCAGTGTCTGCACAGATGCCACCAGCCCCCCCTCAAGTGTGGGACTGTCCCCTGGTCCCCTCCCAGCTCACCTGCTGCCTGCCGATGAAGCCGAGCTTCTCTCTCAATACTGAAGGGATCCTCCGGAGAGTCCAGAAGATCCCAGGAAGGCCACGCAGATGCTCCAGGCCATCTTTTCGATGCACTGGCCGGGGAGGAAGTTACTGCAGCCAGGGCAGCTTGATCTTGATCCAGCTGGGATCCCACTCCCATCTTCAAGGGGTCTCTCGACACCCCACTGAGAGGCAAGAAGGGCAGAGGAGGGGATATGCGAAGGCTTGACTGCAAGAGAAAGGCCATGTTGAAATCCAGCTCTGAGTAAGAGCACATAATGCCAGTGGTGAGGCATCACACTGGGGCCCTGCCCTCACCCATGGCAGGAGAGGGAGCCCTTGGGGATCTCCTGAGACCCTCTGAGGCCCAGCAGAGGCAATAAGGCAGCAACCCAACACATCCTGGCACCCTAGGAAAGCCCAGGGCCATTCTCCACTGAAACCATGCCCATGATCAGTAGCAGGGATCATTAAGCAGGAGGCACTTCAGAGACCACCAAGCCAACAGCTACCCCTGGCTGTACAGCCTCAAGAACAGCATCACCCCCAGGGAGCACCAGCCTCAGGCTCTGTGCTGTGCCTGCAGTGGGCAGGGCTTGCTGGAAGTGCTCAGGGACTCTGCAGGCACCAGCTGGATCTCATCCTCACAGCCCAGCTCCAGGGCTGCCTGACCAGGCAGCGAGCACCATGCACCACAGCTCCTCCCAGGGCAGGAGGAGGGAAAGCTGGATTAATGGAACAGCAGGGAGGCAGGATGCTGCACAGCTCGGTGCCAGCTGCGCTGCGGATCTGTCCCTGCGCTGCCACGGCAGCCGCCCACGCCAGGCCCTGCTCAGAGTCCTGCCCTTCACAAACAAGGCCAGCACAGAGCCCTGCACCACCTGCCACCAGCACTGCCTGCCTGCTGCAGTCACCCAGCACATCCTGATCCTCCAGGGTGCATCACAGCAGAATCAACCCCACATCCAGTCAGGTCTGTCCTTCACACCCACCCCAACACAGGGGTCAAGGCCATGGCAACACCACAGCAGAGCCTGAGCAGCTCCTGGCTTTACCCTCCTGTGCCAAGGCCAGGCCATGCAGCAGCACCCCAGAGCTGGCTGGAGCCAGGCTGCCCTGCTGGCACCCAGAGCTGCCACTTGCACCCAACCACAGACCCATCAGAGCAGACTGGGGCAGCCAGCCAGACACTCACTTGCTCCCTGCCTTTCAAATTTAGCTGTGCTTTAGGGAATGGGAGCAGGCCAGACCCAGTTTGCTCTAGAAGAAACTGCCCTGAGATGGAGAAGTGCAGTCAAATGGGAAGAGCAATGAAAGGCAAGGACAGTAGCTCCTCAGAAGTCCAGGCTGGATCAGCCACCTCCCTTCTGGGATCAGGGCACAGACACTGCCCTGCCTCACACCAGCTCAAGCACTCAAGATCCCTCTGGGAGCTACTGTAACCCAGTAGGGCTGCAAGCACAGACCCACAAAGCCAAAATATTAGCTTAGAAGAAAAAAAATATGAGGATACTGCTGGCTTGTGGTGAAGGACTGTATGAGCAGCCTTTCTCCCAAGCCCTGGGCTGTGCCAGTGTGTGCACAACGGCTCCTCCCAGCATCCCCTCCCGTTCCTGAGCAGGCAGGGCTCTGGCTGGCAGCTCCACTCGGCTGTTCTGTGCTCCCCAAAAAACACAGCAAGACCCCAGGAGCCAAACTTACAATCAAGTCTGAGAGGTGGTCAGAACCAGAGCTGAACCCACTGGTGTCCGAGTCCGAGGGGCTGCTGGAGCGGGAGTCCAGGAGGGAGCGGGAGTTCCTCAGCGACGGGGTGGAAAACTTTTCTGGCAGGTCTGAACCAATGGGGTCTAAAGGCAGAAAACCCAGCGGGGGCTTCCCCAGGACGTTCCCAAGAGGGTTACTCAGCATGCTGAGAACTGCAACAGAGAGGGACACAGTCTGTCAGGGCTGCAGCACAACACTGCTCCTTCCTCCTGTGGCCCAGGAGGCCACCGGGCTCCTGTCAGCCCACAAATACCATGTCTGGGAGGTGGCACCTCTGGGTGTTTGCCATCACTTGGGCCATGGTGCTGCACAGAACTCACAGCAGCCTGTGTGGCTGACAAACATGAAGGTGGGTTATGAGAGAGATTGGCCAGGAGAACCCACTTAATGTGGGAGAAGTTCAGAGATCCCACATCCCAGATTACAGACCTCAGAAGTGCTCTGGGACAGGGCCCTCTGCCTAGTCCAAGCCACTCCCTGCCACTTGTCCTGGAGCAAGCTGGGGCTCAGGGGGCAGCTCCCCAGGGATGGGGGCACACAGCAGTGGCAGGCACACCTGCCC
>NW_005054398.1:2160575-2185643 GCF_000277835.1 Geospiza fortis
TGGGCAGCCAGGAGGGTGCCAGCCTGGGCTGCTGACAGAGAGGCTTCACTGTCCCTGGTGTGTGTCCACAGCAAGGCTGCCTGGTCAGGCCTCTGCCCCAGAGCCTGCAGACAAGGATGTGTCAGACTGCTTCCCTCACACTGCAGGTTTTCCTCCCAACTGAGGAGAATCCAGGAAAATTCCTCCCTACAAAGAGAGTTGCTTCTGAGCAGAGGGACCAGGCCATCCAAAGGTCACAAAGTCACATCCTGGTCAGTGCTGTGGGGGCAGCTGCCACCCACAAGGCGAGGGAATGTAGGGCAGGGATCCCACAGGGGCACACCACCAAGCAGTCTATTCAAAAAGAGCAAGTCTCAGCAAGCTGAATGCGTACCAGAACCAAATGAAAAGAGCAAAGCATTCAGAAATGGTTTTAATTATTCACAGGCTGCAAAACAAGGCAGCTTGCCCTGAAGCTTTCGGTTTTCAGCAAAGCAAATCTGGGATCCACTCGAGATCCTCCAAGCCCCACCTGATCTCAGCAAGCTGAACCATGAGGTTTTAACCCAGATTTTCAGCAGCTCCTATGCAGGTGAGGATTAACAATCCAAACCACCAGCCAAACCAGAGAGTGACAGCACCATGGTGCTCATGCACACTGTGGTCAGACACCAGGACAGCGTGGTGTCAGCGCCAGGGAGAGCTGCTGAGCACAGCTGAGGCAACATGCTGGGATGTCCTTATCCCAGACTGCATTATCCAGGGGCACACCTGCTGTGAAGCTGGTATCTCCAGCCCCACACCTGGGGAAAAACATCACCACCCCAACAGAACACAGGTACAGGTGGGTCCTTGAAGTATCTCCCTCAACTCAAGGCAGAGACCTCAGCAACAGCCACAACATCTTCCCACATTTGCAGAGCCTTATCCCTGCAAGATTCCCCTATTCTGGCTACATCACAGGACTAGGAACTCACCTCTGACCACACTGAGAAAGGGACCTCCTGCCCCTTGCTCTCCTGGCCAGGCAGCACCTGTGTTCACACCCAGCCCTGCAGCCACAGGAAAATACCAGGCAGCCTGGCAGTCCTTACCTGGGCAGCAGCAGCCCTGGGACCGAGGGAATGTGACACAGCTGGGGAGGAGATGCTCCCTCCTAGTCACAGCTCCGAGCAGGGCACAGCATCTCCCAGCCCCGGCAAGCCGCACTTGCTGCTCTGCTGACTTCTCTGAAGCCACGTGATGTGTTTAAAAATACAGCCGGCGTATTGTTCTGGGGAGACAGCTGAATCTGTCCGACAGGCTCCAAAATCTGATTAGTCACTAAACAGCACAAGAGGCAAAGCAAAGCAGCTGATCCCACAGCCCGAGCCTTGCTGCCAACAAATGCTCCCGCGCTGACACCCTCCTCCTGGCCCAGCCAGTGAGGGCCGTGGGTTTGGAACGCCGCAGCCCCGTGCTGACCCCAGCTGCACAGCATTCCAGAGAACCTGGAGCAGCTAATGCCAAGCAGGCTGCTACCAGATAATGCTGCCCTGCCCTGTATCTCCTGGTTAGCACAGATGTGGAATCAGAACTCTATTTAGGATGCCACAGCAAGGGTTTGGGGCTCATCAAGAGCTCCCAGGGGCATTACATGGTCCAGCTGCTCTGCCCTATTTATGACATCCTCATTTCTGCCACCACATCCACATCTCTCCCATGATTTCTCAGCTCTCACAGCAGCTACAAAACCAGTAAGGCCAGCATAAGCACACTGAAGTGGCAGGATTAGTGCCCTTCAAAAGGATCTACTGTCTGGGCATTTACCACCACACAAAACCCTGCCAGCTTCAACTGCCCCAATCCTAACCTCATGTCCTGGAAGTGCTGACATCCTGCTGTTAGCACGGATGGATTCCATCCAGTCCAGCAGCTCTGACAGCTCTGCACTGGCAGCACTTGATTACACACTCTGCAGGACAAACTGAGCTTGTGGGAGACCCCACATCACCCCAGTGGGCCTGACTCAGCTCCACCTGGTACCCACAGCCCCCCACAGGGACACTGGGAGGAAAAGCCGTGAGTCAAACTCAGCCTTTCCTCTTTTACCCTTGCTCAGTGACCAGGCTGTGGGCCCTGATGCCAAGCTGTGCAGGTAGCCTAGGAAACACCTGCATGAGAAACTCAGATCTTATTCCTCAGCACTATCCCAAAGGCATCCTGATCTAACTCCCTGGTCCAACCCACCAAACCCCTCCTGAGGAAAGGGGCACAAGAGCCCAGCACAGGCTGCCCACCTAAAAAAAGCCTTCAAGGCACTGGGGCCACACTTCTTCCTGAGGAGTTGGCCTTGTTTCCCCATCCAAGCAGACAGCTCATGTAAGGAAAAAATCATTCCCAACACACATGCAAGATGCATCAGCAATTCCTGGAGTTAAGAGCATCCCTTAAAGTCCCAAAGTGAAACAGCAAGTATCATGGAACTACTCAGGGTAAGAAAAGAACATGAGTGCAAAGAAGTATTTTTCACACCTAGAGGGGAAACTTTAACTTGGGGGGGTCAACGGGATTCCCATTCACCACTCACACACCAAGAGCTTCTGGAACTTCTGCTGCCTCTGCTCAATGCAGCAAGGGAGGCACATGGCAGTGCTCCTCTGCAGGGGACAGCAGAAAAGGAGCTTTTAATAGAATCTGGGCTCTGACTGGCACTGACTTTTGACTCGCTGCTGCAGCTCCAATGCCTGACACAGAGGCAGCTCTGCTCCATCTCTGGGCGTGCCAGCCCAGCACTGGCACCTCGGGGCTCTGTGGAACAGCCCTGACACCACAGGGCACTGCCAGGTCCTGGCCACCCAGGCCACTCCCTGGAGAAGGAGCATTTTTAAATCAAACTGCTCCCCTTTTCCTTAGCTGAGCTTTCCCTAGTAACTGCTGTTTGGATACACCATTATTCCTGCATCAACCCAGGGCCCCTAAAGAAGCCCAGGGGAGCATGCTCAAGACTCTCAGACCCATCACACCTGAGCCAGGCACTTGACAGAAACAAGCAATGAGCCCACAGTGCTGGTTTCAACTCTTGAGATCATCTCTACCTGCTGACCCCAAATTATCCTTTAAATCCCACTACCAAGCACTGAACTACCCCACTGAATGTGAGTTTACACTAACAAGCAGATCCAGCACCAGCACAAGCTGCAATTCAGAGCACACTGGGAAAGTGCCCCAACAGCAAGATGTCCAACCCAAGCACTAAGGACAGCTTTTACTATTCCATCCACCAGTGAAGACATGCAATCTGAGCACCTGCCCAGGACCCTGGAGCACACAGTTCTCTGTACACTGCAATTTGCAGCCATTTGATATGTAGACCTTCCTAGCAGCTTTGCCCATGCCCATTCTGTAAGACATGAATATAAAGATGAGCCCCAAGGATTACTGGTGGTGGCAGCTCAGGCAAAGAAGGGCTCTGGGAAATAACCACTATGCTGGTGACAGATGACAGTTTATTGCCTTGGATAACACCTTAAGAGCAGAAGGATCATTTAGGTTGAAAAAGACCTCCAATATAGAGTTCAACCTTTGACCCATCACCACTTTGCCAGCTAGACCAGAGCACCAAGTGCCACATCCAGACATTTCACCTGGAGCATTCCCTGAGTTTATGCCTGGTGGACAGAGCTGACCAGAACCTCAGCTACCTCCACAGCGCCCTTTGAACAAAATGCTTCAGCTCAGCTCTGTGGGAGACCACCCAGCCACCAGCATACAAGATCAGTGCTGCCACTCCTCACTCCTTGGTGCATCAGTTTAATCAAATTATCCAGAAACTGAGTCCTGCCCAGAGCAAAAATCTCCCTTATCCAGCAGCTGCCCAGGTCCTTCCACTCCAGTTCTTTCTCCACACTCAGAATATCAGTGGGAGCTCCCTCATGGCTGAGAACAACACTTGCCACAGGGGCCTGGAGACACACAGAGAGTGGGCCAAGGACCTCCTGCTGCAGGAGCAGCGTGCCAGGCCCAGTCCCTGAGCTGCCAGCTGTGTCTGGCACCCACAGACTGTGCGCAGGCAGCTGGACACCGTCCTGGCCACAGCCCCAGGGCCAGAGGAGCACACACACTTTCAGAAGTAATGCTCTGGAGATGTGTTCCAGCTTTTAGAAACTCACTGCAGGGCTGAGAAAGCCTACTTTGAGAAGGCCAGGACTTGTCTGAGCAAGGCTTGAGCTAGGTCACCTCTGCAGCCTGGCACCTCCAGCAAGAGGGACACTGCCATCTCCAGAAGTTTATCTGCTCAGAGATTACTCAGCACAAGAAGGATGGCAAGGTTGTTAAGACCTCCCCCTGCATCCACCAACTACTACACAGGCTGGAAGTCCATCCTTCTGCCTGGATCTCCTCACAGAACAGGAATGCTCTCTACCAGGAGGAAGAGCCAGGTTTCGGTGACACCTGCCATGCCCAGAGGCTGCAGCACCATATTCACATTTGGGGCAGGGCAGCAGAGAAGAGAAGCAGTGTGATTGAGGCCCTGGAGACTGAATACAGTGCACTTTCTTTTGTCATGCATCAAATAAGCCTGTAAAGTTAAAAAAAAAAAAAAGCTAATGTCCTAAACAATAGCCTGCTGCAATTCCAGAAAAACAGCTCGTCTGCAGTTTTTACCACCCAGCCAAGCTCTGCCCTGGTGGGGTGGGAGCAAGCTGAATGTTTTAGTCAGCCAAAAAGCAGCACCTCCTACAGACACTGAGAAACTCCGTGGCAAGAGAAACATTTGCATGTCTGAAAAGCAAATGGGCACCTCAACCAGCTCCTACAGCTGTGGTTCACCAGTGACACAGCCAGACAAGCTGCCAGGGTGAGCAGCTTGCCCTCCTCACTCACCAGCACCAAACAGCTCAAAGCTCCTGGCAGGGAAGGGGTGACCAACACCACAGTCTAATCCTAAATTTCAGCACTTCTCACCTGCAGCTGTGGGACCTGGAGCTGCCTGCAAGGAGCCTGCACAGGAACACTGACTGAAACAGCAGCAGCTGCAGTGGCAGATGTGGGGCTGGAGCACACGGGACAGGGACAGGCTTTGCTTGGCACAGGGAAGGCAGACACTGGATTCTCCCGTTTACCAAATTCTCACAGGGGCACAAAAAAGTCAAGGAAAAGCTGCAGCAAGAACAGTGACACAAATTTCTTCCTCTTAAGTGGAGCAGCCATGGGATAAGGCCCAGAGGTGGAGGGAACCGTGTCCTTATAACCCTGGAGCTCACCTGAGCAGCAGACTGGATACTTCCAGAGGATCTGCCCAGCTCAAATCCTCCAACTTTCATTACATTGCCATTACGCCACTGAAAAAACAGTCAGTGCTGTTACTAGAGGAGCCATGCAAAGTCCAAGGCACACTGTCCTCTCCAGGTTGTAACACCACAGAAGCCCCAATAATCTTGAGCCAACTGCCAGCTCTGGAGAAAAGCAGCTCCCAGAACTGCAGATGTAATCAAAGCAGCAGCAAACACCATCTAAGTAGGACCTACAGCACAACCAATTTTTTTTCCCTGAACTACAAAAGAGGAACCTCTGCCCTCACAGATTCTTCATTTGGGGCAAAGAAAAACTGAAGATACACTGGCAGCTATTTCTGGTTTGCTAAGAAGGGGGCAGGGGAATAAAAAAGGCAGCATGATCCCACAGCTGAACCACAGAATTAGACTCAGGACACCTGAGGTCTATTCTTGGTTCTGACACCAACATGGTAAGTCACTTGCCCTGAAAAATGGAAACAGCAGCATAAGTGGGAACAAGTAGAAGATTATTGCATTAACATCTGAGAGCACTGGTCCTCTGCTGGCACTGAGAGCAGGGCCTGGCTGACAACAAGGCTCACAGCTTCCTGAGGCAGGGAATTTACTCCTGTGTGTTTCTAGGAAGAGAAAACAGCTGCCCAAGGTAAATATAAAAATCAGAAAAGACAGCTAAAATGCAATTCAGGATTACAAGTGCCCAGGTAATTGCATTCACTAAGCAGGCTGCCACAACCACAGTTGTCTTTAAAAAGATCAGAACACTGAAATACAGCAGGTTTTAACATGTATCAGTCCCAGAGAGATTTAAAAGCCAACATATTCAGGTCAAATTCTGCACAACAAGCATCATCTTTGCAAGCCTCAAGAACAAACACTTCTATATTTAAGTACCAAACTCCTCTCAATTATCTGCTGCAACATCTAGGGTGCAAACTGTGCTGTGTGTGTTACCTGACGTGATAACAAGGGTGAGTGACTCACCCTCAGCAGCATCACAGTTTGGGGGTGTCAGGGCCAGGATACACCTTTAGAAGGGGGGACTCTCTGGAAGGGGGCAGGGTGTTGGCCAGACCCCTTTGCAGGCTGCAGTGAAGGAAAAACAACTGAAAAAAAGACAGACTTTAGTCCCAAACTCCATTTTCCTTGGGAAATGGCACACAAGCCTCACTGAGGCCTTCAGCTGGCATAAAGCCACTGCCAGACTGGCACTCCCAAACCCCACCAGTGATGCAGGCTCCCAGTTACCTTCCAGAGGTCTGCACCCCTCAGCATCACAGCTTGGGAGTTCGCCTCACCTTCCCCTCCACAGTCTTGGGGAGAAAACCAGGCAGAGGGGCCAGGAGGGATGTCCCCATGGCCATCTCACATGTGTGGCACCAGCTGCTGTGCCCCAGAGCAGCCTCTGTGCTGGCAGCAGCACGGACAGCACCCGTGATTCAGCTCTTTTGCCATCACCTAAGGGACCAGGCACAGGGGAGCAAGCCTGCAGATGGGGATAGAAGGTGCAGCCCAGGCTGGAGATGCCTTGCCCAGTGCCCCAGCCCTACAGCAGCACCACTCAGCCTCAGTGCAGTGACAGCTCAAGGACTGCTGCATCCTTTGGAGGGGGATGATTCCCGAGCCAGCTCAGGGGAGGTACCACTTAACAGGGTGTTTTGTAGGAACAAGAGGCAGAATTCATATCTGGAACCCCCTTGGGCTACATCATTTCTGCCACCCTCCAGCAGCTTTCCTACCCTGCTCTGAGCAAGAGCTGGACTGGATAACCTCAACCTTCCAACAGGAGCTGCCCTAAAAACCCCAGCCTGCCAAGAGCACTGCAGGGAGCCCACAGCTCTGCCACAAGCACACTGGGAGAGCAGGTCCAAAAGCTGCTCCCTGCCCAGCTCCATGTGGAAGCAAGCACTCATGTCAGCACGTGCTGTAGAGTTTGCAGTAAAGGCAATGAGTCAAAAACACATTCAAGACCTCTTCTGGAAAGCTCCCATGCTCCTGATGGAGCTGCAGTACAGCCTTTTGAGCCTGTTCTGCCCAGCAAGGAACCCCCACATCCACTGCTTAGACATGCAGCAGTGCAAGGGCTGGAGGAAAACCTCATCTCTCATTTGACTGGTGCAATTTTGGGGATGAATCCTACTCCAGGCCAGGGTTTGCACACACTAAACCACTCTCCCTGCTGCTACCTCCATATCAATCACAGCAAAGACTAAGCCATGAATTGCCTGGGGCAGTTCAGACCCACCAAACAGCAGCTCCAACGCTCTCTCTGGAAGGGAATGTGCCTTTTAAGCCTCAATTCCAGAGTGAGCCAAGAGAAATGTTCTCCAAATCATCACTAAACAGTGCCACAGGGCTGCTCCAGAGGCCACAATCAAACACCCCTCCCTGGCAGAAGCCAAGGGGAGGGTTTTGGGTGGCACATGCCTGCTCCCACAAGCTGCCTCCAGCATAGGACTGGAGCTGCCCTGACCCACTTCAGGTCTGGCTGGATACAAGCAGAGATGCTGGTTGGGTTCCTGTTCCAGTTACTCCTCTATTTGCATCTTCTGTTTTACAGCATCAGCGCGGATAAAAATAAATCTGTTTTAGGAGAAGCTGCTCAAATGGAAGCTTAAAGAGTTGGACTGAGAGCAACTTCCTTTAGAAACCAATTGCAAGCTCAGGTTTGATACTTCTTTTACTTATTTGATACATATTTTATTCTCTTAAGGATCAAATACTGCCGCCACATGAGCAGTGTGCAGCTTTTAAGTGCTTCCCACTCCCAGCACGGGTGGCTGGAGCCAAGCACTGAGGAATCAGACCACTGAGCATGAGCAGCTCTTACAGAAACACGTTCAAGGAACAAGTGCCCATTAAGTACCCACATCGAGTAAATCCTTAGAAGAGTGCTACAAGCACTAGGATGGCATGGGACAAGCTCTTAGTAAGGCTGTCTCAGGTACTCCTGGAAAACCAGCACCGAGCAGGAGACCCAGAGAGCCAAACCAGCTCCCAGCTGTGTGCCTTTACACTGTTATCATCCACAACCTTCACACAGAAAGCAACACCACATCTCTGCTTCCAGCACTACAGTCTGAACACCAGCAAGCTGCTCCCAAAGATCCAGGCTGCTGGAAAGTCTGTCCTCCTTTCAAGGGAACAAAGCATGCCAAGAACATGTAATTCAGGACCACCACCAAAACTCTGGATACCTATTTTCCTGAACCAAGCACAGGTCCAGGGTCAGCAGGAGCTGCCCTTCCCTCCTCAACCCCACAGGACAAAGGAACATTTCACTGAGTTTCCTAGGCATACTTGGGCTTACATGGAAGTAAGCATCACCCAGGTGAAGTGCTCTCCCCCCTCACCCCAAGCACCCCTTTCATTACAGAGCAGGAAAAATCCTCCTCGGATATTTTGATGCCAACCTGGTGTTGTCCAGACACTGAGCTCTCCCATCAGGATGCACCTCTGAAATACTTCTCTAGCATAAGGAGAAGGATTCACACACCGCCAAGCTGGAATACACACGAGCTCAGGACACACCTAGGTCAGCTGAAACCAACTTGTCCAAAAGACAGCAGGAAAAACAGCAGGGAGAGACCTGGACATGCACAAAGGAGAGCTCTATGGAGCTTGGCATGGGTTAGCCAAGCAGCAAATTAAACAGATGGAGAACTGGAGACCCAAATCCTCTGCCCCAAGCTCTGCATCCAACCACTCAAACCAGCAGCTTGAGGAAAGCCAGTTATTGCCATGCTGTATCTATAAACAGCCACCCCAGGCTGAGCAGCAACTCTCCCCTGGGGGGCTCAGGTGCCCTCCACCACGCACAGCATTTGAGGACACTGAAAACAGCCTGACCTGGGGGAGCAGCGTATGAATCCCTCCTGCTGTTATCAAGAAGAAAGGCAATGAGTCCATGACAACAACCGTTCTTCCTGTGCAACAGGTCTTTTCTTTCATCTTTCAGATGGGGGGCTTTGCCTTGAAGACTTCAGAGAGATTCATGCTCTGAGGCCTCGCTATCTGCCAGGCAACACACAACAGACTGCCCGCAGCTCCAGCCTGGCAGATTTTAAGCAACTACAGATAAGCAAGCTTATTGCAAAAATGAGTTGCTGTGCTCTGGGAAGCAGAAGAGCCAAGGGCTGGAAAGATTCAGCAGCATTTTCCTACCATGGGCCATTTCCCCAGAACCAGAGCGACAGGAGCTGCAGCTGTGCAGGCTGGAGAATGAGACAGCAGCAGCCACCCCGCAGAGGGCACAGATGAGGCTGGAGCTGCAGTCTCAAGAGCAAATCCAAGGAAAAGCTCAGATCTGTTGCTGCACCAGCAGCTTTAGGGTCACACAACAAGCAGAGAGGCAGATGCAGCAAGGTGCTCCACCAGATGCCAGCAGGAAGACCTTACCTCGAGAGCCCAACATCCTCTCCAGAGGACCTGATCCTGCTAAAAACACTCCCAGGTTAGCACTGCAGACTTAGCGTTAACAGACTGGTTTTAGGATGATTTCCCTGTGGGCAAGTCTGCTGTCCCACATAGGGACAGCTCCCAATGTAGGGCAGGACAGACCAGCCAGACCGAGCAGCTGCCATGCAGGCTGACAGCCAGGCAGGGAGACCCAAAATCTGCACACGGATCTGCTGTGCTCTGCTGCTCTCCAGGCAAAAACTGGATCAAGACCCCATTTGCCTGCACCCCTTGAGAAACAGGGCAGTGAAGGTAAAGGATATCATCAAGGGCAGTCCCACCTCACTGCCTCTGAACTCCAAGATCTCAGCACACCTGGCTGCCTACTGGGAGGCTAAAGACAGGGAAACACGGCCTCAAGAAACACAGAAGGGCAGGACTGCAAGTGTTAAAGGCCAGCTTCCTGCACAAGTCCCTCCCCAGGTCACAGAGCAGGCTGCTGGGACTTGCTGAAGTATTTCCAGCCTGACAGATCTAGTGGCAGCAGAGGGCTTGAGACACTTTGCCGGCTGTGAGACAGCAGTTCCATCCTACAGCCGGGAAGTGCCAGCAGCTCGAGGCTGCAGCAGCCACTGCCTCCAGAGAGCCTCTCCAGGCACCAGCAGTGCCTCTGGCACGCTCCCCAGAGCTCAGCACACGCCCTCTGTGCATTACAGGCCTGGTGCAGAAGGAAAACTCCTCACAAATAACCCTGCCTGGGCGCAAGGGGCTCAGCAGCCCTTTGGGAACAGGGGATGTAGGCAGGACTGGGGCATAAAAAACCAGCCCCACTGCCCTCCAGCCTCCAATCAGCTGGCATGTGCTCCTACTGCACCAAGCTGTGTGGTGACAATGCCCTGGGAGCACAAGGTGACACCAGAAAGCTTTGCAGGCAAAGGTCCTTCCCAAGCTGAGGAAGCTCAGTGCTGGCAGGGACCAGACAGAGGAGAAGAGGTCCCCAGCTCATCAGTACTCAAGCACAGCACTGCAGGGGACCACATCAGCAATATTTTTAGCCTGATTGTTCGCTATTTTGTTGCATTTCCACCCTTCCAGCCACCTCTCTGTGGGTCCGCACAGCTGAGTCACTGCTGGAACCTTCCAAGCGCTCGGGTGCCAGCAGCACAACAGTTTGCTTGGCACTGCCAGCCCTCCCCCGTGCCCAGCGCTGCCGCAGCCTCACCTGCCTGCAGGACACCCCCATGGAGAGCCCAGCCCTGCCAGGCCTCAGCAGCGCTCAGACACAGCAACATCCTCTCCATATCCTCCCTCTTTCCATCGCTGCACACACAGGCCAGCTGGAAGCACCAGCCTCTGCCAGCTCCTCAGACCCACAGAGCTCTCAGACACGGGACACTTTCTGTCACCCAGTGTGTTCCACAACCTTTCAGAAAACACTTCTGAACTACAGGCCCTCTGCTCCCAAGGAGCTCCGCTGCCACTCCTGCAGGGCCCTGAGGAAGGGCTAAGGCCCCCCACAGAGATGGGAGGTGTGGGTGGCTGAAGCAATACAAAGCCGTGCACAGGACCAGCCTTCCACCTCCCCAGCCAGCACCTGCCATCCCCACAGCTCTCAGAGCAGGAGAGTAACAGCAGCCCGGACCATGAAGCACTCCTGGCCCAGCTGCTGCCCGCCTGCAAAGGGAGTGTGGGAGTGAGAAGGAGAACATTGTCTCAGGATCACAACACCACCAGCCACAGGGCACTGGACCCTCTGCACAGCCACTGAAGGCCAGAGGCTGCTCTGTACAAGCAGTACAGCTGCACTTGGGCAGGTCTTACATCCCACCAACTCCCCCTCTGTGCACTAATGGCAATACCAGGAATCAGAAGTGAAGAAGCAGGCCTCTTCAGACAGCACTGGGTGCCATCTTCCACCAGCTGTTACCACATGTGTCACAACCACCCGGTGGGCACAGATCATCAGAGCCCAGGGCTGTGCTTGAGGCAAGATCCTCTCCACAGCTCTATCCAGGCCTCTGCGGCAGGCAGGAGCTCCAGCACAAAGCACTGCAGTCAGTGGGGGCACCTGACACCAGATACACCTTCTGTGAGCAGAGAGGTCACCAGAGCACCTTCAAACCCCCTCCAACTCTATCTCTCTCCTGAAACCAGCAGCCCTTCCACCCCCTTAGCAGTAAATTCCCACCAGCAGCATGGCCCTGCCAGCCCCACCACCCAAGCTCCGAGGCGCAGAGCCCGCCCCGGGCTCATGCCAGCCCTGCTCGCCTGCCTGCCGGAGCACTGCGGAGACATCCACGCCTCTGCCAAGGCAGGCTGGCAGGAAGCTGGCCAAGAGAGCTCTGGAGATGGCTCCAGAGGAGCAGGTGGAGCTGGGACACCCGCACCGAGCGGCTGCCCCCACGTGTGACAGCCCCGTTCCGCAGCACGCTGTGCGCCGAGCCCAGCGCCAGGGCTGCGGGCAGCACGGTCACTCCAGGGGATGTCACCTGCTCCAAGTGTGCTCTCCGTCCATTAAAGACCCTGTGACACAGGGAACTGCAGGGCTCCAGTCTGCCAACAGCCAGAAGGGGCTCCGAGCAGAGCTGAGGCACCTGGCTGGCCCACTGCACACTAGCAACTTTTCTTTCCTTCCTCCTTCGAGGTCTCAGCTGGCAATGAAAGTACAGGCAGGAGTGTGCGGTATTCCCTGGTTCATTAGGGGAAGCCCACAGGAGCATGTGGAGGTTTGCTCACTGGAGCAGAGCAAAGCTTAATAAAGCTACCGCAGCTGGGCTGCAGGCAGACCTCAAGTGCCCATGCCAGGCCCCACATGCCAAGTCTTGTGGAAATTAAATGCAGAAACTCAAATGAGCTGTGCAGATTGAGCTGTTCAAACTCTGCTATCCCACTAGTACTTTTTTTTTTGCTCTTTTACAACTCATGCAGCAACTCAGGGCTGTGTCCCAGAAGCCCTTCCTATGCTCAGGACAGCACTCCCTTGCCCCTCCAAACATCTACAGAGGCAAGCCCCAAGCCCCACTGCCCAGCTCCCCCAGCCAAGAAGCTCTCTATACTCCTGTCAGCACCAACTCCATGCCTGGGGCCTCTGTGTCACCCAAGTCTGCACAGCGCTGCACTCCCCTTTTAACAAAGCAGCAGCATGCTGCTATAAAGGGATGAGTTTCTGTAGCAACCAGGCTGTACTTGTACAAACTCTGCCAAAGCACTAGATCTTTCCACAGACTGATACTTAAATGAACACACTGTTTGTGAAACTGGTTTTTACATGCCTCAAAGGCTAGCAAGTGAACTCTTCTCTGTTTTACCCCTCTGCTCCAACACCAGGCTGACAGGATGCATTAAGTTTGTGCATGCAACACTCCTTTCTCCTGGGATTTTACAGGGAACGCCAGTGTCTCAAACAGTTAACTGGACCCCACATCACTCCAGGGGGGGCACCCAGCATGCCTGGAATCCCCCAGCTGATCCCAGCTGCAAAAGCAGACAGGAGCGGATCAAGGGGGAAGGGCACATCAGCTAGCAGCGCGTGGCTGCAAGCCCACACCCTGCCCATCACGTAGGTTTGCGCTGGACCAGAAGAGTTAAAACAAGGAGCCATTCCACTGCATCTCCTGCAGCCCACTGCCAGGCACAGCCCGCTATTTCTAGTTGAGCGTGGGAGTGGAGAAGGATCCCTCCAAGTCTCCCACCCAGCCCCAACCTGGCTGAAGTTGTTGGGTGCCGGCTGTACCACACCCCACAGCAGAGTTGGGCAAGCGAGGCTGCCGGGACTTCGGCAATCGGGCACGGAGGGGACCCTCTGCAAGCACACCCCTCCCCACCTGCAGAGCTCCCTGCCACCAGGGATTTCCTCAGGCTGCCGGAGCGAAGTTCAGCCTCACTCCTACCCAGCGTGTTCAGCCTCCTGACACCACACCCCCCACCCACTCCTTCCAAACACAGCAAGAGGGTTTCTCCTCTCCTGGTGAGGTTATTCCTCCAGCAGCATTACAGCTCTGAGCAAAACAACCCTGGGCACTTCTCATCTGCAGTGAGCTGACAGCAGAGCAGAGGGGGCTGTGGCACAGGCAGCCACAGCCTCCCCAACTCAGCTGTCACATTACACAAGCAGCACGGCTCGAGAAGCCCCCATTAGCCGCCGCCAGCGCCCTGTTACACAAGCACATCGCTCCACGTTAGCTTGAAACCAGCCAAAAACACACACAAAATCCAACAACTGTTGCTGCATGTGTCAGCAGACTCACCGGACTGTGTGCTGGTTTGTGCTGCAGTGTCAGAGTCCTGGGTGCTCCAGGGTCTGTCCCACCCTGTCAGGTTGAGAGACTGCAGGCCAAGGCACAGATCGTTGGTGTCTGGGAGGCCACGGGAAGACTCTTGCGTGGACGTAGGGAAGAGCATCCTGCTTGCCACTGCTTCTTCAGAGCCCTGGATGTCTGCTCGGATGGAGAACAAACAGAAGCTTGAGAGTTCAGGGCTGCTTTTTTCTTTTTAAAGCAGGAGTTTTCCAAAGCATTAAGCCCCAAGCCAGGTCTCGTGTCGCTCTGAAGCCACAGCTCCTGCAACCAGCAGTTGCACCCCAAAAGGGAGGGCTACCATATGTCCAGAATCCAGCCCCCCACCCCCCTCGGCCCCTCCACCTTCCTATCCCGTCTGCATTACTGACTGGGTCAGCATGTGACCAGGCTGCTGATGCTTACTGTGCTGACAGTGACGTCACTCTGCCATGCAAGAGAACTGCATCAGCTCTTACAAAATAAAGGTAAGAAGAAAGGAGAAGATTTCCCCTGACAGACAAGACAGTAGCAGAAGCAAAGAGGAGCAGTTCCAGTAAATCAGGGGAGGCAGGCAGCACAAAGCAGGGCTCGTCGGCACAGCAGACACCACCAGGCTGGAGGCAGCAATCCCCCCAGCAACGACGAGAGCAGCAGCGACAGAGCACAGTTAGTTTTAGTGCTACCCAGCTCTCCTGTCCCCGCCTCCCTCCACCCACAAAACCCAAAAACACTTTAGTCCTGGCCAGCTTCCAGCTGCTGGCTCCGATTCAGAGCCGATGCAAAGCTTCGCAATTCTGCTGGCATAATCTGTTCGGTTGAGCCTGGCCACTGTGCCTCACTGACTCGGCATTGTTTACCCCTGAGTTACAAGGATAACCTTCAACCCCCCCACCCGGAGAGCAGCCCATCGTCCCTGCTCCAGCCCCAGAGGGCACATCCCCCTGGTACAGGAGGAAGAGGACCAAGCAGACCCATTTCACATCAGGAATTTTTCATGGCCTGTTTACCTTTCGCCCACCGGGTCCCCCCTTTCCCAGCCCTCCCCTCCCTTGCAGGGTGTTCACAAGCCTACAGCACTGGAGATGCGGATTCTCGCCTTGGTTTAAGCCCGTGCCAACAGCCTAAGGAAACGCAGCAGGTTCATAGTCTGAGAATTCCAGTTTAACGCAGGGATCTGGGGGCTGGTGAAACCACAAGATGCTCAGCTGTGCTACCCGAAATCTGAGTCAGAGGGCATTTATAAGCCAACTCCCAAGCAGCAGCAGCTGTCTCCTCCTCCTCCCCCTGCCCCCACAGCCTCCCACTGTGCCATCAGATGTACACCTCACTCCACACACCGCTCCCGGCTCTTCCGCAGGCGCTGCAGTCGCTCCAGTCTGTCACATTACCCCTCACGTGCAGTCCCAGCCATCCCAGACAGCCCGACAGCGCTCCTGGCCTCCTTTTCCACATCCCATGCCACTCGGATGTCCACGAGCAAAGCCCAGGCAGAGGCTGGAGGCAGCTGGGTAGCCCACATGTGACACAGGCCACTGCTGCCAGAGGCAGGACCCTTGTGAGTCCTTTGGGAGCACCAGCATTCCCAGACCCCAGGGAGGGCACTAAGGCACCACAGGCAGGATCAGAGCATTTAAAACCATCACCTGCTGGCAACCTGTCACCTTCCCTCCTCCCAGCTGCAGCCTCCTCCACAGCACTCCACCAGGATAGCACCCACCAGGCTGTTTCCCACTCCTAGTAGGAAACTAGTACAAGCTGTAGTGCCAATTCAGTCACATTACTACCAAGCACCTGTAACAGCATCTATTCCTCTGACAGCATCACACTGCATCTCCAGCATGATATTGCACTGCATCAATTCTTCCCAGATAGTTTTTCGATGGCTTGTTTTGGACATCTCTAACATAGGGAGGGGAAAGGATCAAGACACAGTGCTCAGCCAACTCAGTTCCCACAGCAACCATAACTTGTCCATATGAATATGTAACATTCCTGCCTTTATGAAAAGGCACAAGTGCTGTGCACAGATCCCTGGCAGCAGGAGACTCCCTTCCCTTTGGGAACCAGGATCTTGCTAGGTCTCAAAAGAATAAATCCCACCAAGCTTCATCTTCTGGAAAGCATGGACACAGAGTACTAACACACAGCAAAACCTGAATCCCAACAGCTTGGATGAAACCCACAACTGAAAAAATAAGGAAAATAGGGAACAAATTTATCTGTGACAGGAAGCACTCACTCTGCAGTATCCAGCCAAGCTTTCCCTAACTATCTGCATTTTTCAGGAAATGAACTGTTTCATTTAATCAAACCAAATCAGATTCAAGTAAAAGATCCATGATTCCCTCTGATTACTTCAATCCACATTAAAAACAAACTCCCTGCAATCCAGTTACAGCTCTAACTGTGGAAGCACAGAGCAGAATCCAGTCAGATAACCAGCAGTTTTTAATTAGACCTTTTCCCATCGGAAGCCAACAACCAGCCCAAGCTGCTTCCCCTTTAATACTCCCAGCCAGGCTAAAAGACAGATACAGGTCATCCAGGCAAAACATCAACTAAAAAAAACAAAGAACTTGCACAGATTTCTGGATTAGTTATTTTTAAAAGTCAAGAGTCCGGAGATTTGTTACAAAACAATCAATTGTTGTAGGCAGAAAAAACTAATCAGATACTAGAGCAGGAAGAATTAAATTTCTGACAAAAATTCAGTTTAAGAGTCATAACCTCAAGTTATGAATAACTAAATGCCTACCAAATACTAAATAACTTCACTTTGCAATCTGACACAGCCCAACCCAAATGCTTTACTGCAGATTTTTTCAAGCACCAACCACCAGCACAAGCCCTTCCAACCTGGATTTTTCCCTGGAGTTGCCACTGGAAGCCAACCATGCTGGCAGAGGGAGCGGCGCTGTGCTGGGCTCGTGCCCGAGCGTCTGGGAGAGACTGAGCTCCTGCCTCCCAAGCCTGTTGGGTTTGATTTCAACAGCATTATGAGAACAAAGTCCTTAACAAAACACTCCCTTCACTGGCCTTGGAGCAAGTGTCTCTCTCCTGGGTGACTCCCTCCAGGCCTGCCCAGGAGATCCCTGTAGCCAGGCCACACCACGGCACAGGCCAGACAGCGTTCCACACCACTGCCCACATGGAAAGCTGCATTTTCCAGACTTTAACTGTGAGCCCAGGATTTAAGACATTCCAAAGGCTCTAGAAGATGAGGATCTCCAGAGCTCAGCTCTCACAGGCCCAGCCCCTGTCCCCAGCCCAGCCCACACCACTTGAGGCAGGTGAGTTTCCACACAGGAAGCTGGGTTGGGGAGCTCATCTGGTTAAAACCAAGCCACAGGGAGATAGTTTCAAGCCTGGTTCTCTTCCCTGATCTGGTATGCAGCATGGCTGCACCAACCAGACACTTCAAACAAGAAAATATTTAGGAAATTACAGCCTAAGCCTGCGTGGGAAGGATCCACAGGGCCTGGCAGCAGAAGCTGTGATCCACAGGCAGGTTGTGGGTTAAGGGAGCAGGAGGAGAAGAGAGCATGATTCAGTTCCCAGCCCATAGCAGCAGCATCTCTGTGCCATCAGCCTGGAAAGGTGGTGCTTCAACCTAGCACAAAGGGGTTCAGATATTCGAGCCTTCCAGATCTGGGAAGGTCAGCTAACAATCCAGCAAACAGGGTTTTTCTTCCTCTGGGTTTTCTCAGAATGGTTAAGCAAACATGAACCAAGTCAGATCCCATCCCTGCCACCTCTACAGCCAGGACAGCTCTCCCTTTGCTCCCACACACTGATTTTCCATCAGAGCCTGAATACACATGAAACCCCTCCTTGAATGTGCCCTAAGCATCAAGGGCAGCAGAATGATAGGCCCAGCTCAGCTGTAAGCTCTTGTCTCTGACAAAACCAGATTCACCCCATGGACTAGAGCTCTGACCAAGGCTGAACTTTCAAACCAAATCTGGAGAAGCCAGAGGCAGAAGCCTTCAGAAGACAAACAGGAAGGCAGCAGCCAGCAGCAGCACTGCTTTGCCTTTCACGCTTCTCTGCACCTCCAACTGTGAAGGCTGGGAATTGCATCCCTGAAAATTAAGCCTCTCAAGTGCCTTCTGCACACAAGACAAATATCCAAGTGAAAGCTGTCAGATGAGTCAGTTGTATTCCCAAAGTGCAGTGGAGATCGTTAGGGACTTAGGAAAGCACTTGTTCACCATAAACCCACTAGTTTCAAGAGGTTTTTCTGAAACACAACTAAGCATCTCCCCTGTAATCTGAAAAGGTCCTGAAGTGGAGACACTTGCTGCTGTGTGACCTGTTTCACAGCCAGATGAAGGAGTCTGCCTTATTCCATAGCCACAAACACTTGAGCAGCTGGCAAACAGCTACTTCAGAAACCAAGGAAGAGACACTGCAACAGTCTTGCTGCTCTGCCTCCCTCTTCCAAGAGTAACAGAGACTGTCACAGAATTACAGCACCAAAAACCTGAGTGACAGAGCTCAGAACAAATCATATAACTGCTGGATCTTCAGGAACACCACCAGTCTGTGACCATGGCAGAATACAACAGCTCTAGGCCAAGTCCCCGCTCTGCAGAACACTGGCCTGGCTTCTATCTGCATATCTGATACAAAACCCAATTACTAGAGGCACTTTCCAGTAGAGAGAAGCATCATGATTGTGTAGGCAAAAACCTGGCCATGTGACACTTCAAAGGCCAACAAGACCAAGGGAAGTAAGTGTGCTCTTTTTCTGGAGCACAGGTGTGGAATCTCCCTATTCTGGATGTGTACGTGGCATCCAGCACTTCTTTGGGGCAGGCAGAATGGTTCTGCCAGCTTCAGGTGAGCTCCTGCTCAGAGTTTTACTCTGCCTTAGTACCTCCAGGTAAGCAGAGCTACCTTTTGGGTCCCTGCATCCTAGAGCATTTTATTCCCTGATTCAAGACCATGTATATCAGGTCAGCGGCATCCAGCGCTGTCTGGAATGTTTCCTTGGGGCTGCAGAGGAAGAGCAGAGGAATTTACATTACAGTATCAGAGACACTTTTTGGACCGCTAAACAAGTGATAGGTCATTAAATGACTGCATTTAAGAGCAAACAGGAAGCCGATTTAGTCATCAGCTAGTCTGGGTTTGCATTTGTCCTTCAGTTTTCCTTAAATAAAGCAGCCACAGAGTCATTAAAGCCTGATGGGCCACAACTAACAGCCTTTAAACTTGGCACCTGAAGCCTCTCCTATCCGAAGGAAGTCATTTAAGCATCTCCCATTTCTTCACACAATGGATTGTCAAGTTAGAGCAAAATAATGGCTGCTTTGTTGCTGTTAAATGAGCAGAGCTTAATGAATGAGAGATCAATGTTGCTGGGACATTTGGGGTACCTACATGTCTTCAAAGTTCCTTTTAAACAAAGCACTGCCTTCAGCTGAAACCAGCCACAGGTATACAAAAGCTACCGTGGGAGCTTTACTCCCAGCTCTACTACAGCTGGAAGTTGTGCCTACAGTTTAAAAGCTGGTGTATGTAACAGCACCCAGCAAGACCCAGCTTTAAAGCCTGGCAGCAGGCTTCAAAACCACCCAGCAGCCAAGTAAAGAAATTGTCCTTGTCCACATTCTTATTCAGAGAGGTGATAAACATATGCAACAGCTTTAAAATCACATTCCTTGTGCAGCAGCTGCTCAAGGACAGGCAGCAGCTCCAGCAGCACCACCAGGAGATGCTGACTCCTGCCTCTGTCATGGCCACACTGCCTCTCCCATCTCCAGCATCACACAAAAAGCCACTAGAGGCTAAGGCCTGCACTGAGGAGGTTCTGCCTTTCCCCAGAGAGGACGGAGGCAGCCGGACATGCAGCAGCTGTGAAGCACCACGACCCTGTCCCAGAAGCCACCAGACAGGTTCTACAATGACACCACTGCACCCTGAGCCTGGTGCTTGGAGAGCGCCTGGAAGAGCTACCCACAAACCTCGGGGGGGTGGTCAGCCCGGGCATCCCAACACAGCTGGCTCTGACAAGGAACCAAGCTCACCACTGAGTATCATCAGCTGCAAACAGATCTTTACAGACATCCAGCTGCAGGTGTGACAAGCTGAACCTGCAGCAGCAGTGCCAGCTGTGCCCAGAAGGGGATAACACTGCCTGTGTGCATGCAGGAGTGCTGAATCAGCCTGTCCTCTCACATTGCTCAGGCTGCTGCTGGACTGATCCCAGCACGGCCTCGCTGTCAGCCCTGTACAGTGTCTCCACACGTGCTTCCCCAACAGCATTAGTGAAAGGTCACGAACTTCTGCCATCTCTTCTCCACCACGTGTAATCCTCTTAGTGCTCAAAGGGGCTTCTTCAACACAAGTCCAAGCCGGGATAAATTTAGTTTGACCTGAAGATGACAATTGAAAAGCTTGAGGGACAATGAATAGATTAAAGTCCAAGCATTTACTGCTGGATAAAGTCTCTTCCCCAAGCTCTGCCATTTAAAGAGTTTAAGTTGTAAAAAGACAGTCCTTTCACCTGTTATAGCTACTACATTCATGGTGGATCTCCAGATTCATAAGCCTGCCCAAGCAAGGAATTTCATGATCATCTAGTCTAACAGTTGCTCCTGCACAAGTAAAAACCCCACAGACTCAGGAATTCTTAAGAAGTGACTTGACTTGGAGCAAAGACAAAACACCACATGAGATGAAGGGTCTCCGCTCCATTGATCACCTACCCAGAAGTGACTCAAGGGCAAGGCAAAGCAGCTCCAACAACCTGTTCCAGGCTTAACCACCTGCACTATATTCTGCATTTTAGCAATCAGCTGCTCAGCCTTACAGCCATCAGGTGTGAATTTCTGCACAACCCAAGGTCCAGGTGCCAAAGTAACTCCCCCATTTATAGATCACAGATGCCCCAGGATTCACATATTTGCTGACACTGCCAGCTTTTTCATGAAGACTCTCATTAGCAATCTATGAAACATCAGGAGCAGCTCCTGCACTTTCCAGCTCCAAAGACAGGACAAAGCTTGCAGAGCTGCTGCATTCAGGCCCTCCTTACCTACCCAGAGGACCCAGCTCCAACATTAAGGAAACAAGGCTGGGACTGCAAGGACACCAATAACTCTGAGCTGCTGAAGCTTTGGCAGATGCTGACTCATCCATGAATTTACAGCTGATAACTGCTGGCCCAGGTTGCTCTCTTATCAATACCTTCACACTTCTATTGTCCCAAGGCAGCCCTCCTACAGCCCAGCTCAGCAGGGCCCAGTATCCTTTGAGAACTGCAGAATTCTTTCCTCACAACACCGTAAGCATTTGTGTCACTATACAAGGGATTTGACACAAGCTAAAGCCCTCCTGTGTGGATAACTACTGCTGAGCAAGGCTCCCACCCTGCTCCCCAGCACTCACTGGTCAGACTGGTCTTCAGCTGCCCAAGCAGGAAAAAAAGCTGCTTAGGGTGCCCCCAAAGCACAACTTTGGTTTCCCTGCAGCAAAAATAACATTTGCTAGAGGAAGGTCCTCTTTTTTACACTCCAGTGCCAGTGTATTTGCCCTATGAGAGTTCTTCCACAGGACTTATCACCTGAAACAAGCAGTTTAACACCACTGGCAAACTCAAGAGTTTCCAGACAAGGCATCACCAGCAAGATCCTCTCCTCCAGACATCCCTAGGAAAAACCAGAGTAAATGACAAAACACGCAGAGATTTGCAAGCAGCAGGTCAGTAAAAACTCCTACTTCAGTGCCAGGCAAACACCCCCATCCCTCAGAGAAGAGTTTTCAAAGTCAAGTTAAAACTGCTGTGCCAGCTCTTAAGCCCAGACACAAAACCAGAACTAACCCAACACCTTCACATGATCAATCTGCTCTAGCATATCCTTTATAAATCAGGTTAACTTTGGAAAGCTGAAACTTAATCAGGAAATACCATGAACATGTTCTAAGAGTCTATGAAATATTCCCATTCCAAATGGAGTAGGAAGGGCTATAGCAAAGATTTCAACAAGGAAGCCAGAAACAACTCTGTCATTAACCCACTGCAAAGACATAAAAGAAAGCATTACATTTATTTCTCCTTTATGCTTCCAGTGCATCCAGATCAGGTACAGCACTGGCCACTACTGTGCCAGGGGACCAAAAAAAAAACAAACAACAAAAGAGCCAAACCAGCTCAGCACAGCAGCAAATATCTAAAAATGCACCACTAACCTGAATGGGTTAACATTCACTACACCATTGCTCAGGAGTAGCCAGCACAGCCTCCAATGCCACTTTACCAGACAGGTTTCAAGCAATGCTGGCCATGGATCCAGCATTGTGAATGGCCTCCAAGCAGGCAATTCACTTCCCCTGGTATTTCTGCAGCGCCAGCATGGGATCACATGGCCAGATCAGCCCCAGGTCCACACTGCTAAATCCTCAAACACCCAGGAGATTAAGCTGCACTGGAAGTCATCTGGTAGCAGTCATTTTGTTAGCCCAGAACAAAGTTGCACTGTACAGGCATCAAACAGACCCACACGGCGTGCAGACACTCATTTAGAGCTTTTTTCCACACCCATTTGATTAAACTAAGATTACCCACCAGGCCAAGGCAGCCCCGTCTCCATGTGACTGCAGAGAAACCTGCTCTGTCCAGGGAACACTGCAAGGTCATCAGCTGGGGAGCTTCAGCCCTTCACTTCCCACTTTGCTTTGGGACCTGTCCTGAGGGGTCAATTTGCTTCCAATAATGGCTGAAGTGTTTATTGACCCTACAATTCAGAGGCTGGAGAGGCAAGAGCAATCCCTTTCAAGTGCCCAAATCCTGGCACAAGCAAGCACTGCTGCTCAGAGGTGTGCTGGCAAAAGGAATATCAGGCACAGGTACATTTACTGGCAGACCTGGGCTGCTGCAAAGGGACAAAAGCACGTCCTTCACTTGGATAAAAATAAAGACCAGACCAAACACTCTCTGCTTTGGCACAGAACTTCTGTCTTGAGGCAGCAGAACATGCCCACTCCCCTCAGCCTGGAGGAAACAGAAGCCTGCAGCACTGATTTCATCACACCAAGCTTGCTTTGCAGGGAAGTCTGCACCCACCTGTGCTCTTACATGCATGTTAGCTGACCTGTGGCAAATGTGGTTTTTCAAAACTCTTTTGCAATTTCAATGTATGCAGCAACTCAGCCTCGCTAACCTTGGGAGCAGATGAATCCTGCCTCCAGGAGAGGCAGACTAAAGGAGTCTGCTGGAGGTACTCCCACCAGCAGTTGGCAGGTCAGGCAGGGAGCACTCACATCCTGCCCACAATGACCCACAGCACCACAGGGAGGCAAACAAGCCTTCCCAGGCACCTGCACACCGCCAGGGAATACACAGGGTACTCATTTCAGGCACACAAGCAAAGACCCCCTGGTACCAAGCATGCCAACACCCACACCACTGAGCATCACCACCATGCTGTGTGTTCACCAGGTCCCACCAAGTGCCTCCCCAGCCCAGCAGCCCCCTCCATCACCTGGCAGGGTGTCACATTTGCCTTTTGTGACAGGCGTGGTGCAGACTCCACTGAAATCCAGAGAGTTGTCCAACATGGCATTTATTCGGCGGAAAATATCTGCATTGCTGCAAGTGGAAAGCGCAGGGGCATTCGGGCTATCCCAGCAGTCTTTTATGCTCCTCACAGGATCTTCTTTCTGGTAAAAAAGAACCAGTATGTTTGTCAAATAGGCAAGTACTCAGCTTTCAACACATTGTGGAAAGCCTGGACTGCCTCCAATATTCACATTAGCTTAGGTCTTAGCAACACTCAAACCCAATTCGTGGCATTAAAGAAGCAGTTAAGCAACCGGGTCAGTAATTTGTCAGCAGAGCACACTGGAGCAGACTGCCCAGCACACACAGGGACCAGGGATGGACTCCAGGCTGACAGCCACAGCAAACCAGCTGGGTTGTGAACACAACTCCTGGCTGTTTTTCTCCAGCCCATCACAACACCAGCAAAGATCTGATTAATGAGGGTACACACCTTCTACCCCAAAATCAGTCTCCTGACTCCAAGGGACAAGTGGGATGCTCACGGTCCAGGCAGACACCACAAGGAACCACAGGAGTTCCTACTATGCACAGCAGAGGAGTACAAGGCTCACCTCACTACCCATCATCTTGGAGTTCTGAACAGTATCTTGGAATGATCCAAGTCAGCAGCAATCACTTCAGGTTTGCAGAAAAAAACCCAAACAACACTGCTTCCCAGCTAATCAAACAGCCCCAAAAATGCTGAGGAAAGGCAGAAGATAAAATCCTGATCATCCCTTCAGGCAGCGGCACCTGACCACAAAGGCAGTTACCCCAAACCATCTCTGCTTTAGCACAACCCAGCGCGGACACGGATCCACCAGCATCCTAAAAAAGGATCACCTCTTGTGAAGCTTCTGCCTGAGAAACATCAAACCCCTCCCGCACCCTGCTGCCGGTCCGGAGAGCCGGGAAGAGCAGCTGCTTCCCAGCTCTGCTCACAAGCCACTGACATGCAGGCTCCTTCTGGAGCAGCTGCAACACATTCGCGCCTCTGACAATTTAGAAGCCGCTAAGCTTCATCGCTAGCAGCGTTCTGAGGCCGAGGACAGGTCTACCCACCACCCAAAAGCCACTGCAGAACTCTGCTCCCGAACACTCTGAGCCATCGGTACGGCCGGCAGCTGAGACCTGCTTTAAAGAGAGGAGCAGGTGAGGCACAACGCCGCCAGTCCCGGACTCCAAAGCAGAATAGTGGCCATTGAATCAAGTTAAACTCAAACCCAAAGAACTGAAAAGCATCAAGTCTGGCAAACGAGCCCCTGCTCCTCCAACACACACTGAAGCTCTAAATGGGGCCGTTTGTACTTGTCAAGAAGACAATACAGGCACCGCTTGGATGTGCTTCTGCAAGTCTCAGGCCTCACTTACCTCCCGTTCTGCTTCACTCACAAACAAGCCTGAAGCACCGAGCTGGTTTTACTTTCAAATGACCCATTGCGGGTCGTTCAAGGAGGCTGGTCTAAAACTGAAGTTCACACGGAGACGGGAATATTAGCCCAGCCCACGCCTGGCACTTACATTCCACCCCCCACATCGTCATTAGAGGCGCACGATGTGATCCTTTTGTCCAGCTACCCACCACATGGGT
>NW_005054398.1:2185713-2189798 GCF_000277835.1 Geospiza fortis
CCTGAACAATCCCTGGAGAACTCCAGCCCGTTTAGGACTTATTAGCATTTCTTCAGCGCTGAGGGCCGGGATCTTTGGCAGCTGAAACGCTCGGAGCTGTGCAGGAAATCACGCTATGAAAAGTCAGTGCCCACAGAGGAGTCCTGCAACTTTATTCGAGTAAAGGGAGAGACTGTCCACTGGGGCATACGCCCGTGAGGTTTTCTCCCTCACGGGTTCTCTCTCTCTCGGTTTCAGAGGGCACAGCCTCCTTTTAGCCTAAACTCCCAGCCGCATGTTGCCCTCTTCCTTTCCCATCAGCTGAGGGACTCGGAAGGTGCAGCCTTCCCGAACCGCCTACCACATATTCCCCCTTTAAACATGTGATTTTCCCCCCAAAGATCAAACTCAGGCTGAGTTTGCCTGTTTCAGGAGCCAAACTGTCTGGTTTCTCTAACAAACCTGCGGCTTGAAGTTGGTAGAGACATTAAGAACCACTTCAAAGACATTAACACCCATCCCCTCACCCATGGAATTGTTTGTAAATACACGAACACAGAGCACACATCAGAGCCCACCGCCAAACAAGGGGAACATTTACAAGAGTGAAACAGGTAAGGCTAAAAGCGAGCTGAAGGCTGAGAGAAGAGGCAGAGTGCACTTTAAGTCATCTTTATAAAGAGCAGCTGGAATACAGAAGCTCAAATTACAAAAGTATTGCCAGTCATCTTTAATAAAAAGGAGCGCCGCATCAGGCTGCCTTGGCATACGGATGAAACTCCGCATTCTACTCCCGTTTCTGTAAAACAACCACTTCCAGCGGGAGGCAAAGCTTTTCCCTAGCAGTCTGCACTAGCGAGACGAAATAACCCGGAGCAGCCAGCTGAACGCCCCACCCGCTCCTTCTCATTTAGCTTCCACGACTGGCAGCACCAGTCCTGCTCCAAACAGGCACAGAAACCAGCGAGAACACAGACAAGCCTTTCCACAAAAATCCCTTCTGCTAGAGAGCTTTTAACCCTAGACTGTCAAGGATATCCTTGGCATACTGCAGTCATCCTGGACACAGGGTAGGGGGGACCTTGCAGCACTGCAACCCCTTGTAGGAAGGAAGCACACCCTCCCCTCCCTAAACCCAAAAATAAAATACTCCTTTGAGAAGAGATCTGCAGGTCTCCAGAGCACTCAGAGCTCAAACCACTGCCAAGAGCCTGGAGAGGATGGTGGAAGAGTTTGCAAACTGGAGAATCCAGCCAAGTGCTTCTGCCTCGGAGTCAACACCACAGCCCAGGGAAACACCTCGCCTGAGGCTGCATCCCCAGAGCCGGTGCTGCTCTATCATCCCCAGCCAAGACGAGCAACTCCAGAGCCCAGGTAGGATTTGCTGTCCCTGCCCCACCTGGAAGGGTTTGGCAAATTCAACACAGTGCCTCTCCAGGCTTCCCTAGCAGCCTCCACACTGCAGCTTACAAGCTACAGATCCCCTCTGCTTCCAGAGGCACCAGTCCTGCAGCAATGGTGGGTTCTCCTGGCACCATATGAGACACCCTGCGGTGTAACCAGTGACCCAACAGCCATTCTCAGCCATTCCATCCTGCTATACCTCACAATCCCAATCCAGAGGCACAGACACAGTTTTATCAGGGGATAAACAAGTCAATGGAGAAGCTGATCCAGCTGACAGGTGCTTTAAAAGCCACCAGGAGTCAAACACCCCTTCTTAACACCTGGTAAGACACCCAGTCTCTTAGAGAGCTGAGAGTTTCCACAGCAGCCCCTGGATAAGAACCAAAGAAGGACAAATCAGTTCTCTGCTGCAGGCCCATAGTGCCACAGAGCAGAGAATTCTGAGATTGCAGGTTAAGTCACTGGAGGTCAGAAACACAGACCCAAGCAACATCATACACAGAACAGACACACAGCAAGAGGAAGCTCAGGCAGGAGGGCAGTTCTCCACATCCTGACTCAACCAAGAGCTTCCAAGCAGGAAAATTCATCCCCAGAACACTGAGGCTTCAAGGAGGGTACTGAAAGGCTCCAGACTCCTCTTGCAACCCAAACAAACACATAGAATTGACAAAAGGATTGCCAAGAAACAGGGAGGAGCTGCCATCCCTCAGAGGAACAGAGCACCAGCAAGCCTTACCACCACAGCAGAGAGCTCTTGTTTTCCTGCTGTGCATCAGGAAGCTGGCAGGTCCCTGGAGCTCCCATCCCACCAGCCCCAAGCAGAGTTCACCTGCAGGAGTTCACTCCAGGCACCACCAGCAGCACTCAGTCCGTGCTACAACACACACCTGTGCAGCAAAACACCCCAAAGTTGTCCAAGGCAAGTGGAAATGAGGAACCTCCGAGGCACACACACCCGCAGGAAACCTAGAGATAATGAAATCCCAGGGCTAAGCAGAACCTGCAGCATCACAACAGCACTAGCACAGGATTAGGACAGCCTAATCCTTAGGGAAGTCATTAAACACAGCTTGGCTGCCAGTATGGCCAAGATGTGCATTAGCTCCCGGGGATGCTGGGGAGCAGGCAAGGCTCATCCACCTCAGCTACAATCCAGCCTTTGCTTTTTACATCTTCCATGGAAATCTCACCCAGGCAGCACCATGCTGATGCTTAGAGGGGTTCTTGGAGCTGTAGCTACAGCCAAGAGGGCCTGCAATCCCAAGGCAAAATTTAAGATGCTGTTAAAATGGTGCCCATGTCAACATAACCAAGCTGAGATGACTCCATACTTCAATAAGAGGGAGCTCAGAAAATCCTTTTTTGTTGGCATGTTTTGCTTCCCAAATTGAAGTCAGCTACACCCGTGCAAAACACGACATTGGTGTAACTGTTTCCACCAGGCAACACACTCCCACCCCCGCAGCTCATCCCAAAAAGTGCTAGGCAAGGCTGCACCAGCTCTCCCACCATCAGCAAGGCTAACGACAAACAGCTGTCCTGGGGTTCAGTGAGTAGAGCCATCTTGAACACACCTGGTGTGAATTAAGACTGGTCAGAGGAACACTGACTTCAGAACAACTGCAGTCTTGCCAAAATCCCTTTTTTTAAAAGGCATTTCACCATCAGGGCAGCTATTTTTCTTTTGTATTTTTTTGAAGCCATCACTCACCAGCAGCTTCATACATGTGCAATACCCACAGCTGCCTGTTGCAGCAGACTGTCAAAACTGAATAAGGTTTTAATTGGTTTAGGGAGACTGTTCCAGTTGAGACAAACTGCAGCAAAGTAACGGGGTCCTGGAGCTCTTCCCGGAGCCCAGCTCCCACCCTGTGCACAGCTGTGCCCCAAGTCCCTCACCAGCACTCCAGGTGCCAGCACACCTTGTTAGCCCGTAACACAGGCACCAGTAATGAGCGTTAATTGGCTTCAGCTGGGGAACAGCAAAGGGGAAAAAAAAAAAAACTTGTTTTTCAGCAGACTTGTCTCACTCAGAAGAATCACCTTTGTCCATATTCAGTTATGAGCTGAGTCTCCTGTGTCACCCCTCACCCCAGCCAGACACTACATGGAGCTTTAAGCATACGGTTTACAAATACAACAGCACCTCTGGTCACCTTTTACACTTAAAAAAAAAAAGAAAAAAAAGGCAGCTTAGAAGTGGGCAAAAATACCACTTGCATGAGTACAAGGGCCCGCTCTAGCCAAAATATGCCCCACCATGCACATCTGAGTTCAGCTTCATCCCCCTAAAGCCCCGGGAAGGGTGGACGGACAGGTTGCTAGGCTAGGCAGCGGTTTCCTCCGGCGTTTCCCTGAAGGCAGGGTCAGTTGTGTTCCCTGAGCTCCATCGGACGCCCTGTTCCCCGGGGGTACCTCAGCAGCAGGGCCCCCTCGAGGCCAGTCCAAAGGGAATGGGGATGCCATAGCAGCGTTCCGACGCGAAGCGGGGCAATTCCATGCAGGGCCGCCCTGAGGGCTCGGTGTCCCGGTGCCCTCTTCAGGCAGGTGGAACGGGCGGGAACGCCGCCCCCGGCAGCTCCACCGCGTGGAACCACGTGGCGGGGCGGCCTCGCGAGGCGGCACGTGCCCGCACTTACCGGCGGGAAGGCCATGGGCAGCACTACGGGCGGGCGGTCCCGGAACGCAGCACAGAC
>NW_005054398.1:2189942-2197268 GCF_000277835.1 Geospiza fortis
GGCCCGGGCGCCGTGAGGGGAGCGGGCCCCCGCGGGTTAACGTGGCGTCACGCGAGGCATTCAGCCAGCCCCTCTGAGCTCGGCACTGTGCTGTCCGGCTTCAGCCACCCTCCCAGGGACACCTCAGCGCTGGCAGTTGCCGCCTGCAGGATGTGACGCTCGCCATGCCCCCGCCGTTAGGGGAATGGGATCCTCTAGGCATTCAGTTGAGGGCCCCAAAGGCAGGCTTAGTGTCATCATTTCTTCACACATGGGCTGTGGTACTCACTCAGCCCCCTCAGAGGGGATGGAAGCCCTGAGCGGTTAAATCAGCCTGTCTGAGTGGAATGGGGTGGTGGTGGTGCTGTGGTGCCCAGCTGTACTCCCTCGGGTCACCTCAGTACCAGAAGCTCTCCACTCATGGTCTGTGGTGCTCACTGAACACCCCACGAGGGAATGGGACTCCTGAGGGGTTAAATCAGCCCCTCTAAAGGGAGTGGGATGGTGGTGGCACTGCCCAGCTGGAGCTCCCTGGGGATATCTCAGTGCTGGCAATGCTCCATGTTCCTCTGAGGGGAGCGGGACCCCAAGGGCCAGTGTCAGGAGTCCAGGACTTAAATCAGCCCCTCTGAGGGGTCTGGGATGGTAGCGGTTCTGACTTTTGCTTCAGCACCTCTCGGGCCACTCACCACGCAGAGGCTGGGTGTTCACCGGGTGCCCTTGTGAGGGTGTGCAGAAAATCACATTCTGAAAAGTCAGGGTCCATAAAAGAGACAGAAGAGTCCTACAACTTTATCTGAATAAAGGGAGAGATTGTCCACTGGGGCATATGCCTGTGGGGTTCTCTTTCTCTCTCAGTTTCGGAGGGCACAGCCTCTTTTTAGCCTAAACTCCCAGCCACATGTTGCCCTCTTCCTTTCCCCATCAGCTGAGGGACTCGGAAGGTGCAGCCTTCCAAAAGTGCTTACCACATATTCTCCCTTTAAACATGTCATTTTCCCACCAAAGATCAGAAACTCAGGCTTGTAGGGACCCTTTGTCTGTTTCAGGAGCCAAACTGTCTGGTTTCTGTAACAAACTTTGGCTTGAAGTTGGTAGAGACATTAAGAACCATTTCAAAGGCTTTCACAGCCATCCCCTCACCCATGGAATTGTTTGTAAATACATGAGCACACATCTTTCCTGTCAAGGGGAATGGGGCTCCCCAAGAGCAGCCTCAGTGCTGGCAACTCCCACACACAGGATGTGATGCTCACTGAGCCCCTCGTGAGGGGATGGGACCTCCAAGGGCTTAAATCAGTCCCTCTAAAGGGAATGCAGTGATGGCACTGCCTGGCTGGAGTCCTTCTGAGGACCCTTAGTGCCAGCAGCATTCCATACACGGGCTGTGGCACTCACTGTGCTCCTTCTGATGGATGAGACCCCCAAAGGGCTCTCAAATGAGCCCCCCCGTGAGGGCAATATGTTGGTGGCAGTGGCCATCTGAAGCCCCCCAGGGACACCTCAGCACCAGCATCTCTCCTCACACAGGTTGTGGCACTCTCTGAGCCCCCTCTGAGGGGATGGGACACCCCATGACTCAAAAACGGGTTCCCCAAGGGTAGCCTCAGTGATGGCAGCTCCTACAGGTGAGCTGTGGCATTCACTGTGACCCCTGTGAAGGGATGGGACCCCCAAGGGGTTAAACAAGCCCCTCTAAGGGGAATGGGATGATGGCACTGTGGTGCCTGGAGGGAGCTCTCCAGGGAACACCTCAGTGCCAGTAGCTCTTCAGTCACTGGCTGTGGTGCTCACTGGGCATCCCATGAGGGAATGGGACCCCAGTGGGGTTAAGTGAGCCCCTGTGAGGGGAATGGCATGGTGGTGGCACTGCAGTGTCCATCTGGAGCCTTCACAGGGTCACCTCAGCGCTGTCATCTCCCACACACGGGCTGTGGTGCTCGCTAAGCCCACTCTGAAGGGAATGGGATCCCCAAGGGCTAAAATCATGCCCCTCAGGACTTAAATCAGCTCCTCTGAGGCACTGGAATGGTGGCAATGCTGTGGCTCTCAGCTTCACAACCCCCGGGGCCACCACGGTGCCAGTCACTTGTCACACACAAGCTGGGTGTTCACTGAGCCCACTCTGAGTGGAATGAGATGCAAAGGGGTTAAAATGGGTTCCCCAAGGAAAATGGGGTGGTGGCAGTGCTGTGGTGCCTGGCTTTAGCCCTTCCAGACCTCCTTTGGCTCCAGGAGCTCTTCACACACAGGCTCAGCACTCTTTGGGCTCCCCATGGGAGAATGAGTCTCCCAAGGGCTTAAATCAGTCCCCCTGAGGAGAATGGAGTGGTGGCACTGTGATGCCTGGCTGAGCCTCCCTCCCAGGGATGCCTCACTGCTGGCAGCTCCCACACACAGGCTGCGGTGCTCACTGAGCCCCCCATGCGGGAATGGGACCCCCAGGGGTTAAAGTGAGGTCTCCAAGGGCATCTCTCCACACACAGGCTGTGGCACTTGCTGAGCCCACGAAGGGATGGGAGCCCAAGGGTTAAATAAGCCTCCCTAAGGGAAATAGGGTGGTGGCATCATTGTGCTCCCTGTGAGACAGCTGCAGCTCCAGCCCCTGTCCTTATGGGAATGGGCTTTTTTCCCTATGGAAAAAGCACTTGACACCAGTGGTTGCTGCCACTGCTCCAGCCAGGGATTCCTCACCCATCAGAAAACACAAAGCGTTTTTTTTCATCTCTTACCCGGAAAAAGCAGAAAGCCCCTCACCCTTTTTGTGGCAGCGGAGGTGGTTCGGGATTCAGACCTTCCCGCACGTCCTTTGCTCATCCTCTGCCTCTGGTGCTGGGCCTGACTCTGCGCTGAGCTGCAGCTTTGGATGGAGAGAGCCAGTGCTCACTGAAATCCCACCCAGCCCGTGCTGGGAGGAGAGATCTTAATAAAGAGTCAGATTTCCTTCTTTTTTTTTGTAATCCCAGTTTGGAGATGAAACGCCTCCCCGATCTGGCCCCAGGAATCCCTCCAGTGACACTGCAGAACAGACCCAGCCCTGACGTAGCAGGTATTTCTGCGGTTGAAGCATGAGCAATTCTGCCTTGAATAAATAGCTGGAACCCTCCCAAGACTCCTCAGATCCCTGGTCTGACTGAGCATCTCCTGCCCTGGGGGGTTCACTCCCACACCATGTGCCATGTTTTCTCCAGGACCCAGCAGCCACCCACCCCCGGGACACTCTGCATGTTTCCAGTCAGCTAAGGGATGGCTGGTCCCCTGATGTCCCCTGTGGCTGCCCTGGGGAGGCTGGCAGAGCCCACCATGGGGTGAATCTGGGGTTGATGTGCCCACAGAACAGAGGAGGGAAAGGGAGCAGGTTGGAGAAGAGCTTTATTGGGAAATCCTGGACATAATAAATAAGGGTTACATCAGGTGATGACAGTGAGGGACTGGGGCCACACTGTGCTCCATGGGGGCTGGAACTGCTTCTGCCCTTCCAAGTAGGACACTTCCCTGCATCCCATCTGCTGCATCCTGCTCCTTCCGCCCAGCAGCAAAGCCGGCCCAAGGGTCGCCTGCCGCCCCTTTTGGGATCGGGGCAGGGAAAAACCTGGCAGAAATGGGGGCAAGGGATTGTTTTGGGGAGCAGCACGGGGCAGAAGGGGTGGGAGGGCAGGGCCATGGGTGCGGCAGAGCCCGGCTGTCACTGTGTCAGGGCCTGGATGATGTCCTTCACCAGCATGGTGCCGATGACCATCTTCTCGCTGTTGATGGTCAGCTGGGCCGTGGAGCCCTCCCGCCGCTCCAGGGTGATGAGCACCAGGCTCCCGCTTGTCACCGTCTTGGCCGCAAACCTGTTGGGTGGTGAACACAGGGCTTCAAGGCAAGCTGTCCCCTGTCACCCTCTGGTCCCATGGGATGCTCTGGTGGGGACAGGCAGGTGCCTGCCACCCACAGCCACTGTCCCATTTGGGTTCATGCAGGCTCCTCATCCTAAAGGAAGCTGTGAGTGTCCCCACTGTGATTTGGGTGGGAATGGAGGAGCGACAGCGCCTGCCTGATCCAGGTGTGGGGGTGCAGCTACCTGTACTCATTGCTGGCACCGCAGGGCACGCGGCCCACGTTGGCAGCCGAGGTCACTTGCTGGACGATGGTGTGGTCACTTCGGCATTTCTCAGGCAGCGTCAGCTTCTCTGTGATCTCGCTCATGCCCATCAGCTTCCCTAGAGCAGGTAACAGAGGCACCTGCCTGTCTCTGGCCACACACCCTGCTGGGCCCTGCTTTGACATGCTCAAAGCAAGCCCCTCCAGCTGCCTGCGTTCAGGTTCCCCATGACATCCTGAGCTGGCTGCTCTGCTTGCTCTTGGTTCAGGATTCAGGGGAGCTGGGAAAATCCTTCATAACCCTTCCTGGGCTCATCCCTATGTGCCTGCCTGGTGGCAGCAGCCACGTCCCTGGGGATGGGCTCCTCTGGACCAGGGCAGCAATGGGGCCAGGTGCTACAGGGCACCAAGCACCCCCTACCCAACACTGCCCCCATCCATGGGGTCAGGGTGGGGATGTGCTGATCCAGAAGCACGGAGGCACAGGGTGTCACTCACCAGACACAGTTCTGGGAGCACCAGGGTGACATGGGCCCTTCACACTTTGTGGAGACCCAACAAGGCCACCCTGACACCAGGGTGGTCACCCCAGCCCACAGGCTGGGGGTGCAGGGGGGGGTGAGGGGAGCAGAGCTAGTCTAGGGGCCAGCTGAGCAGCCACTTACCCTCACCCGGCCGTGCCAGGTGCTCTAGGGCCACAGCGAGGGCGGCAGAGGGGACAAAATTCGGGGTGAGTGTCAGTGGTGGGTGCCCATGCAGCACTCTGTCCCCATCCCTGGCCCCACTCACCCTGCTCCTTCTTGAACTCGTTCTCACTCATGAAGACAGGGGCCATGAGCTCCCCCACGGGTGGCTGGATGGAGACGTAGAACTGGCGCGTGTGGGTGCTGGGGAGACAGGTGGATGAGAGGGGCATGTGCTCAGATTATGTCCCCTCTCCATGTCCTGCTTCCCATCCCTGCCCTGGGCAGGGGTGACCACAGAAACTGTGGCACAAAAGGGCTCAGGAATGGGGGGAACCTGTCAGGCTGGACCTGGAGCTGCTGCTGCCTCCGTGTCCCCTTGCAGAGAGGCATGTGCGTTTCCTGCTGTCCCCCAACCCCCCATGCCCATCTGACCATCTCCTCTTCCCTGGAAGGACTCTGGTGCCTGTCCTGCTGTCCTCCATCCCCTCATGCCCTGCTTCTGCTGTCTCCTGTCCCCTGCTATGTGGAGGGATGTTGATACCTATCCCCTTTCCCCATCTCTGGAGCACCTGATGCCCTGAATCCCTGGGGACACCTGTCCTGCCCTGCCCGGTGCCAGATGCTCACCATAGCTGGAAGTTTGCCGCCTGGGTGGAGTCACAGAAGTCGATGCCCATCACCACGGTGGCTGTGTCCCCTGGCTCCAGGTGCTCTGGAACCACAGGGCTGCCACTACATCCCACATTCCCACCCAACCCCTGTCCCCACTCTCCCACAGCATCACAGCCGTGCCGTGCCATGCCGTACCGATCTCAGGGAACTCCTGTATCCGCATGCCGGATAGTGGCTTGGGTTCGTTGACCCGCAGGTTCTTCACCTCAGTGTCGGTGTTGTTGGAGATCTGGATCTGCACGGCCACCATGTGGGGGTCTCCCGGGAAGGGCCGGCGGCTGAAGCAGTACTCCACCGCCAGCCCCTCGCCTGCCATGCGGTGCAGCAGCTCGTAGGTCTTCACCGCACTGAACGCCGGGCTCAGCAGCTGCACCAGGGGACAGCGGGGGCTGCTGAGGGCTCCCTGCAACCCCTGCAGCTGGCAGAGGGCCCAGGAGCCCCCACAGGTGACAGGAGGCCTGGGACCTCCCCAGGGAGGGCATGGGGGACACTTACAGTGGGTGTCAGGGAGGTGTCGGTGAGAGTGAGGCCCTCCAGGTCGGTCACCAGGCTGGTGGAGATGATGCTGCTGGAGGGCATGGGCTGGGGAGGAGGCGGAGTGACTGCAAGGTAGGGAAGGGGGTGGAGAGGGTTAACAGAGCTCACAGCCCCATGGCTGTGAGCATAGCCCCATGGGGACACCCACACAGGGACAGTTCTAGTGGCTCAGCTCCATGGGGACAATAGCATGGGGACAGGCCCAATGCCACAGCTCCATGGGGACAACCACATGGGGACAGCCATATGAGGACAGAATGGTGGCATAGTGCCATGGGGACAACTCCATGGGGACAGCCTCATGGGGATAGCCCCATGGAGACAGCCATGTGGGGTCAGCCCTGGTGGCACAGTCCCATGGGGAGAGCCACATAAGGACAGCCCAGTGGCACAGCTCCATTGGTGTAGACACAACCCTGCAGGCTGTCCCTGTGCACAGCCACACAGGGACAATCCAATAGGCACAGCCGCCTGTCCCACAGCCATCCTCTGGGCACAAGGACCCCTCACCACACCATCTGTTCTTGTCCCAGCTTTGCAGCTCCCAAAGGACCCACGGAGTCCTGATGGCACTGGGGTGAGTGCTCATGCCTCAGTTTCCCCAGTACCACCATGGCCTTTTGCGTATTCCAGGCAGCCACTCACAGTCATCCAGGTCAAGCAGGGAGATCTCCTTGGAGCTGGCCTTGCTGCTGGGGGGCTGCAGCGGGGCAGAGATAGGAGTTCAATAAGGGGTCCAGGTATCCCTGTGCAGCCCCCATCCCAGCCCACCCCAGCCCTCACCGCTTTCCTCTGCTTGGCCTCTGCCTCGGAGCCCGAGTCGGAGCCAGAGGAGCTGCTCTCAGAGGTGCTGGCCTCTGATGAGGTTTCGGCACGGCCCTTCCTCCCCTGCGAGGCCTTCTTCTTGGCCTTCTTTGCCCCTTCCTCCTCCTCCTCTTCCTCGCTGGGGCTGCAGGGAAAGCCCAGCTCAGGGGGTTGGAGTGGGGGTTTCACTGGGAGCATCCCCCTGCCTTCCCAGGGCATACCTGCCTGCAGTCCCCAAGACTGCCTTATGGGAACCTTCCTTGTCCTTCCTCTTTGGCCTCTTCTCCTCCTCCTCCTCCTCCTTGTCCTCTGACTGCTCTCCACTGTCATCCTCCTCCTCCTCCTCATCCTCCTCCTCGCTGCCAGAGCTGGAGCTGCCAGAGCTGCTGCTGCTGCCATTCTCTTCGCTGCCGGACTCGGGCTCTGTGGGGGCACAGCTCAGCCCTGCTGCTGTGTCCCCCCACATTCCTCCACCTCCCACTTCATCCCACTACATCCTCCATCCTCCCACTGCATCCCCACACCTGCTGCTGCCTCTCCACTGCATCCTCCCACTGCATTC
>NW_005054398.1:2197293-2205111 GCF_000277835.1 Geospiza fortis
TCCTGCCATGTCTCTCCCATGATGAGGTGTCTCCACTGTCATGTCCCCTGTCCAATGCCCCACCATTGTGGCACCTGCCTGATGGCCACAGTGACCACTGCCCAATATCTCATGCCCTCAGGTCCTCACCACTGTCTGCCGACTCTGTGGGCCCTGACTCGCCCTCTGAGTCAGAGTAGAAAGGCTTCTCCACCTTCTCCTTCCTCTTCTCCCGGCTGGTGCACTTGGTCCACTCAGGAACCTGTTGGCACAGGGTTGATGGAGCAGAGCCATCCCCATGACTGGGGGATCCAAACACCCACCCTTGTCCCCCACATCCCCAAGCAGATGTGTGAGCACTAGAGAGGGAACAAGGGCAGGTGAGCAGTACCTAGGCACCTTCTGGGGCTCTTCCAAGACCTTGAGTCAGTGTGCCCACCTTGGCCCCTCCTTCCCCATGCACGCGAGGTGCTCCACACACCTCCACATTCCTCACAGAGGGGTCAGGGGCCTCATCTGGCCAGTCAGGCAGCTCCTGGTAGCCCACAGCCTTAGCGTTGAGCAGATGGGACAGGGAGCCCAGTTGGAAATGGTCCCGATCTACAACGAGGTGAAAGGAGGCAGCTCAGGGAGAGCCATGCAGCATTGTGGTGACAGCTTGTGCCCCATGTCCCAATGCCCTGTGACCAGGGATGGGTACCTTTGAAAGAAGATTCCAAGATGGGAGCCGGTTTTTGGGCCAGGAAGAGTTTCTTGGCATACTTATTGAGGGCCCCGCTCTTCTCAGTGGGCACGATGAGCTGGCGGATGAAGCGAGCCCGGTCGCGGATGTCATAATTCTGGTCGTACTTGGCCAAGTTGAGGACGTACTGGGTCAGCAGCTTGCTCTGCAGCAGAGAACATGCTCAGGGCTGGCCTCTCCCTCCCTGGCAGGGAAACTGAGGCCCACCCTAGGATCACATCCCCGGTACCTGCTTGGAGTTGGTCAGGTAGAGCTTAGCTGCCAGATTGATGACCTGCAGCTTGACAATGTCCTCCTCATTGGTGAAGGACTTGGCCATCTTGCGCAGCACATCAGGTGCGATCTTGGGCACGTGCTCGCAGTACTCACCGATGAGCCACAAGATGCTGGCCCGCGCCATTGGCACCTGTGAAATGCCCCCAGACATGTGGCACTGCTGCCATCCCCTGCTCCTGTGGGTCAGCAACACCCCAACCAACCTGGATGTTGTCAGTGAGCTTGGCCATGTGCTTGATGATCTCGCTGTGCTGGGCCGGCTGCATCTGCAGCAGCTTTTTGATGACCACCACGGATTCGGCCACCACCAGCTCTGCGGGCAGAGACCCAGCCTCAGTTGGGTCCTGCCCTGAGAGCGATGGAGCTCCCATTTCACCCCTGCTGTGTGTACTCACCATCCCTGTTGGAGAGGAGCTGGACCAGGCCATTGAGGCAGGTGTCCCGCACCTTCCCGATGTTGGTGGCACAGCGCCCGATGGCTTGGATGGTGGCCGCCACAAAGTCCTTGTCCATGCTGCGGATGTAGGTCTGCACATGAAGGGCACACATGACATGTCACCCATGTACCAGTGCTGGACATCCCCCCTGGCAGTGGTCACACATTGGGGCCCTTTGGAACCGCTGATGGGGTTGGCATGGCCTCAGCCCACTCCTCCTGGAGGGGTTCTCCTCTGCCCCCTCCATGGTGGTGATTTGGCACCAAGAGCCATGCCAGGGTGGCAGCCTCAGTATGGGCATGGCATACCTGGAACTCTCTCAGGATGGTGGAGATGTTGGTCTCGTTGGCCAGGTTGGTGAGGACCTCCAGCTGTGGAAACGAGGAAGAGATGAACAGCACAGGGGCATGGTGACGGGGCACCATTGATGTTCTCCTGTCCCCGGGGCATGAGGACAGCTGACCCAAAGAAAGGGCTCCATGAAGCCCCAAACCCACTCCTGACAGATGTTTCCAGCTCACCTTGAGGATCTTGATCTGTGTGGGGTCCGTGGAGCGGATGTAGAAACTTTTCAGATAGGGCTCAAACATCCCCTGCACGTACAGCCAGAGACATTAGTGTCATCTCTGGGTCAACAGGGCAACTCCTCCCACACCAAGTGTGAGACTCACCCGCCGCTTGATGGACATGGTGGCCACATTCTGTAGCACAACATACTGCACCTCACTGTGGGGACAAAGAGGGGACATGATCGCTGGGGCAAGGGTCGAACACCCTCAGCAAGTCCCTGTGAATATGGGCCAGGACCCACCACCAGCCTGGTGCCACCAAGATGCTGTCACCCCATGTCTGGACTGGACCAGCCCAAAAAGGCCTCCAACCTGATGTCCCTCAAGGGATGGGCTTTTTGGGGGTCTCTCAAAAAGGGTCTTGGAGCTCCCCATGGGTTCCAACAACTGGGGTGGAGGGGCAGGACACCACCACAACCAAGGTGCCACAGACCTGTGACTCCGCAGGAGCCGTACCAGTGCCTTGGCAATGACTCCAACCTCTGCCTTGGGTGCCAGGTGGAAGTAGAGCTGTGCCACGGCCATCACCACCTATGGACACACACCCAAGTGTCACATGGTGGGAATGGGGGGCACCCTGAGGAATGGCCACGTCCCCCAGTCCCACTCTCAGCACTTGGGGATAGCCTGACCCTGAGGACACCCATTTCTGGGTGTCCCTCAAGCATCCCAGTGAGTTCTAGACTGTGGGGACATCATAAGCCCAGCCAGATGGACACCACCAGTGGCCCTGGGGAAGGAGCAGGGTGGGAGTGAGGGTCTCACTGCGGCGTTGCGGCTCTGCAGCAGGGGCTTGGTGTTGCGCAGGAGGAGGCGGTGGTCGGGGTCCATGACGTAGGGCTTGCGCTTGGCCAGCGAGGCTGCCTCTGCCTTGGCGTCCTTGGCGTCCTCCTCCTCAGAGCCATAGAAAGCCTTCTCAGTGTTCTCCTCCAGCAAGGACTCCTGCTGGCAGGTGGGACCCTTTTCATTCCCAAGAACACTCCCCCTTCACCCCACCTCCCTAGGGGCTCCCAGGACATCCCAAGGCTCCCAGGGCATTCTGAACTCACGTTCTGGTTGGGGCTGAGGAACTGGGTGCGGGCGTAGCGGGTCAGCATGTTGATGATGACCACCTGCCCCCACTCCTCCACATCGATGAGCAGGTTGCAGAGCTTGCGGTAGTTCTTGTGGATGAGGTCTATGCGCTCTGGGCAAACCTCCTCGAATGCCATCACCACGCTGCCAGCCACCAGCTGCAGAGGGAAAGCCCAGGGTGACTTACTGGAGTGGTGGGTTCATGAACAAGATGTTGGTTTGGTGGGGATGGTGGCATCTCCATAAGGGTGCTGGTTTGGTGGGCAACCCTTCCTTGCAGGGATGCCAGCTCAGTGGAGTTGGTGAATTCCCATGAGGCTGTTGGCCCAGTAGGGAAGCAGCGATCCCACAAGGATGCATCCCTCTCCAGGTCTGGCTTCATCCCCACAAGGACACTAATTTGGTGGGGACATCTGCATTCCTGTGAGGATGCTGGATCAGTGGGGACAGTGGCATCCTTATGAGGATTCTGTCTTACTAGGGACAGTGACATTCCCCCAAAGATGTTGGCTTGGGAGATGGCTGCATCCCTTCATGGATGCTGGATCAGTGAGGGCAATGGCATCCCATGAGGATGCCAGCCCTGTGGGGATGGCTGCATCCCTGAGATGACACCAATTTGGTGGGAACACCTCCATCCCCATGAGGGCACAAGGCCAGTGATGTTCCCAGATTTAGAGGTGGGGGAGACACAGAATCCTGCTCACTGTGGTTTTGTCGGCCAGCAGCTTCTCGATCACTTCGATGAGCTGGTCCTTCTGGTCTGAGTCAAGGCTGTGAGGGAGAAGCAGGGCAGATGATGCTGGACGAAACTCCTCCCCATCCCTGCCCGTACCAAGCAGCCAAGACCCTTATTGATGTTGCGTACAGGTAAAGATATTATAAAAGAAAGGCCTTATAAAATATGGTTTAGGCCCTATTACTCTAGCTAAGCTAGCAGTTAACCTGTAACTTCCTATGTGAAAAATCACAAGAGTGAAAGCAGTTAGCATAACAAGCTATTCTAGTAAGAAAACTGTTTGCACCTGTAATAAACAAGAAATCTCTCCCATGGGAACCAGTGAACAAAATATGTAAACTAACCAAAAATGGAGAGATGTACACCCTAGCCATTTACTGACTAATAAACTGAGTGTCAGTGTATTGTTAACCAATTAGGTCTAACACAGTGCCTTCTGATATTTCCTATAAATATCAGCTTTGTGACTAAAGAATTGGCTTTTCTGCATGAAGAAACTGAGTCCTGGCTGCTTTATCACAACAACTGGTGCACCTTACATTCAGCAGCTGATCCCCTCCCCGTTACCTGTACAGCTTGGGGATGGCATGGGCGGCTGTCTTGCGCACGTAGGGGGACATGTCGGAGGCGGCCTCCTTGATGGCCAGCATCATGATGGGCACGATGATGGGCACACGGATGCTGGACAGGACCCGCAGGGCACTGGCACGGATCAGCTGGTTGGGGTCCTGTGGGGACATGTGGGAGGCTGCAGTGCAGTTGTGGGAGGCTCAGTGCTCCTCCAGACCTCCCCTGGGTCCTCAGACCAGCCCACCTTGAGTCCTCGCTGGAAGGTGGAGATGGAGAGCAGGGCCAGATCCTGCTGCTCCTCTGCATAGCGCACCAGGTACACGTACACCAGCTTCTTCACCTGCAGGGTGAAGGTGTCACCTCAGAACCCCCAAACTCCAGCCAATCCCCAAAAACAGAGAAAGTGCCAGACCCTGGGATGCTGCCAGGGCCACCCAAGATCTTCCTCACCTCAATGTTCTTGCAGGCAACGTTTTTCACCACAGCTGGGAAGAGATCGGAGGCGTTTTTACCACGGGCAATCATCTAGAGGGAAAAGAAGTGGTGTGACACTGGGCACTTGGGCAGGGGCTGGTACAGCATGAGACAGCTCGGCACCAGCAGTGTCCCCACCAGTGACAACAACACCCACCGCCACAATCCTCTTCATGGCCTCCAGCTTGAGTGAATCCTTGTTGCTGTCGAGCATCTCCTTGAGGTCATCATGCCTGAACCACACCAGGGGGAAAAAAATCCCATTTTCACATTTTTACCTGTTTTTAGTCTTTTTTTTTTCTGCTCCCAGCCTTCCATCAGGCTGGCAATCCAGCCCTTCATCATGAAATATTTATGGGGACAGGAGTTGGGTTACAGCAAGGTGAAAGAGGAACCGGAGGGACTGGCATGGTGCGAGCACCCAGTGCCATCCTCATCCCAGGCACTGGGACAAGAACCCCGTCCCATCCTGGCTGTGGTTGTCACCCTAAACCACAGGTGCCCATCACCAGCTCCATCCCGTCTTGGCTGGGTATCCCTTGTCCCCTCATGGACATAGTGGCATGGATGTGCCAGCACATCCCGATGCAAAGTCCTTCCCTGGTCCCCTCCCTGGACTGGGAAAATGCCACCAGCCTTTTGTAAAGTTGTGACCACTGTCCTCTTTTCTAAGGGACACTGGTCACCCCCTAAACTGAGGGCACCTGCAAGGCTGCATCTGAGGGTGACACCCATGGGACGATGCTCGTCCAGAGCCACCATCACCAGAGGGTCCTGGGGGCGCTCCCTGGGGGAGTCTTACCGCGGCGGTGGCCCGGTGCCAGTGTCCCCTGCAGGCTTGGTGCCGGCGAGTGGCCGCAGCTCATCGGCTCGCAGGGCGCTGTAGCAGGTGGCTTGTCCAGCCTCGGGGGCCAGCACCGGGCTTGTCACCTCCTCGGCCACACCAGCACCCTCTGGTGTTTTCGGCCAGCCAGCCGGCCCCACCGGCAGCTGCCGCAGCAGCTTCTGCACTGGCGGCAAGGACATCATGGCTTTGACAGGCGGTAGTGGCCCTGGGGATGGTGACAGGGCTGTGGCCCCGCTCCTCTGCCCAGCACAGTGGGCTGAAACCTGATGCCGTGGTTGGGGTTGGGTTGCAGCCTAGATCAGGACGCAGCTCCCAGTGGGTGAGGCCAGCTTGGGATGTCACGTCCAAAGTGACATCTGACCTGCAGCTGGGACCTGGGGACATTGCAGGGAGCTCCTTCTCCAGTGCTGAGTGGCTCAATCCTGGACAGGGAACGCACATCATGGTGGGACACTCTGCCTGGGTGGTAGGGTGGCAGGATGGGGCACCTGTGGGTGTCCGACCTGGGAGGTGGGGGTCACACTTGGTGCATTTGTCTTGTCCCATGTTCCATGGATGCCACAGATGGCTCACAGGACTGGTGACAGACCTGGTGTGGCTCTGGCAAAGAGCAGCATGCAGATTATAGTGACACTGGGTATGGGGGACACTGTGGGTGTGAGGGACACTGCCAGGAGGTCAGGGGTAAGGGGACAGTGCCAGGAGGGCAGTGACATTGCCAGAGTGGGAGGCACTCATGGCAGATCACTGAGGTAACCTGGACAGATGGGGAGACACAGCCAGGGTGTCAGGGCTGGGGGATGCTTCCAGAGTGGGGGACACTGCCAGTGGGGGTCAGGGGACACTGGCAGACATGGGAGCAGGGAGTATTTCCAGGCTGGGAGACATTGCCAAGGGGGGATCAGAGAGGGGGAGACTTGGACAAACTGGGGGACACTGCCAGGGGCCTGTGGGAGGGACAAACACTCTAAGATGGGGACACTGCCAGTGGGTTGTGGATAGAGGGCACTGCCAGACTGGAGGGCACTGCCAGTGGATCAGGACTGGGGGAAATTGTCATACTGGGGGACACAGCCAGGGGTAGAGAGTGTTACACTGCAAGGGACACTACCAAGGGGTCAGGAAAGGGGGGCACACCATGAGATGGGGATACTGCTGGAAGGTCATGGATGGAGGGCACATCCAGAGTGGGGGACAGTGCTAGGGGCTCAGGACTGGCTGGACACTGCCATACTGGGGGACATTGCCAGAGTATCAGGGGGAAGGGGAGACCCAGTGAGATGGGGACACTGCCAGCAGATCACAGATCAGGGACACATCCAGAATGGGGGACACTCTGCAGCATTAGGGAGGAATACAGAGAGAGAGGGGACATTCCCAAACAGGGGACATTGACAAGAGGTCAGGATGGGGTACACATTCAAAGTGGGGGACACTGTCCGGGAATCGGGACAGGAGAGACACTGTCATATGGGGGGATACCACCAGAGGGGCAGGGATGAGGAGACCCTGCTGGACCGGGGGACACAGCCAGGGTAGAGAGCTTGATGCTGGCAGACGGTGATTCAGTGCTTTCCTGCTGGGGCAGCAGGGAGGTGGGGACAGTGCCAGAGTGGGGGACACTGACACGGTAGGGAGGGCCAAGAGATATTCCTGCAGCTCCAGGAGCACAGCCCCCATTCCTCTTCACCCCTGCCCCCCGCAGGAGCCTGTCCCACGGCAGGGTGACATTCCCCAGCATCCCCCCCATGCTGGGAACCTGGATGCGGTGGGGGGGTGTGAGCTCACGAGAGCCACAGGAGCCAGGAGATCCCGTGGTGGGAACACCGTGCCCGGGACGCCCCAGCCCGAGGGTGGGAGGGAGGTTCAAGGGGGATCCCCGCACATCTCCCCCAGCCACACCATCTCCAAAATCCCGCCGCGTTCCCACCCTCTCCGGCCTTTGCAACCTGCAATGACGGTGGCGGCGACGTGACCGCATTCCCTGCCCCTTCCCTGTCCCCGTCCTCATCCTTATCCCTATCCACATCCCCATCCTCATCCCCGTCCCCGTCCCTGTCCCCGTCCCCACGTCGGGGGCCGCTCCAGCCCCGGCTCGGGTACCACATCCC
>NW_005054398.1:2205307-2211357 GCF_000277835.1 Geospiza fortis
ACCGGGAGCCGCGGCGCACGGGCAGCCCGGCTGCCCCACAGGGGTCCCTGCGGCCCCGCACCTGCTCAGGTTTGGGAGCGGGACGCGGGTGACCTTAGGAGAGCAATGCTGGGGACATGGCTGGGATAGAGCGACACTCACTGAGCTCACAGCCGCGCACATAGCCGTCCAGAACCACCAAAATCTATAACTATTGCCATAGACACGATTGTGTATGATTATAATGATATGTATTTAAAATAGATTACATTATAGTAAAGAATGTTATATGTTCGGCTGTTATAATATGTATTATTAAATCCTACTGTATTACGTTTTATTATTATTTTATATGTAATGCTGTGTGCAGTATACATAATATACATTTATTTATACATTACATATAATTTATACACTCTATTACATGCTGCATACTGTATACCATATATTGCATGTTATTTATTATATTACATTATAATATATTACAGATTTCATTAAGTATGCAATACTATATATTTGCCATATTCAATGGCATGTCTATAACATACTATGTTATAGATAATCCATAAACCATTCTACATTCTACAGTTTATATATTATATAATATATGCAATATGTTATATATGCTATATGTTATATTATATAGCAGATTATATGAATTATATTATATAGTATATGGTATTTAATGTGTTACATATTACATATTGTATTATGTATTATCTACTATATGATAAAATTCAATGTTTTATGATCTATATTCCACATGGTAGTATATGTGATGTATGATATCTAAATTATTATATATATTAGGTATGGTATTAATTTATATTTTTCTTCTAGATATTGTAGTTTATGTTTAATATTATTATCAATAACATGATAGGAATGATATACTAGATATATGATCATATATTAACTATACTACAGATGTTAAATATTATTGTAGATCTGACAATGCATATTACGATGTTTCATATATATATTTTATATATTACTATAAACTATATCAGTCATAAGGCATCATTATTTATGTTATTATAGTTGAGATTCTGTTTGCATTTCTTTGATTTTTCCCAGGTACTTTATACTATTGGCAGATATTCCCACTATTGTTTCTCCAGGCAACTGACCAGCCCTGGAGCTGTGTGGATGGGGCAGCACTCACCCCATGCCACAGGAATGGGGCAGCGAGGGAAAATGGCCATGGTTCAGGTAGCAGAATTGAATAAAGCATCAAATTAATGGACTCCAATTAATCTTTAGCACAGAAACACACTCACTGCAGCCCTCCCAGGGCTCCCAGCCCTGCTTGGATCTCAGACCTTCCTGGAGACCCTGCTGCTCCCCCAGAGCCCCCAGCCCTCAGGAGACACAGAGGAGATTCCCCCTTCTTTCCCCCCCAATAAACAGTGATAAAATCCCACTGGACATTCCCTTCTCCCTGCTGAACTGCCCCAGCTCTTTCAGCTTCCCTTCCTAGGGAAATGCTCCAGAGCCTCGGTGGCCCTCTGTGGTGTCTCTCCAGCGTGTCCCTGTCTCTCTCAGCAGGGAGAGCCCAGCACAGGGCCCGGCACTCTGGGGCTGCCAGCACCACCATGGGTTGGTGGCTCGCTCCCCCTCACTGCAGATACACTCCACCTCATCAAATGGACCAGTAATGAAGAGGTTGACCAGGACTGGGCACAGAGCTGACCCCTGGGGTACACCCCCAGCCTCCAGCCAGGCCTGATCCAGCCTTTTGGCCCATTTTCAACCCAGTAGCCCATGGAATATCCATTTTTACGCTCAAAATTAAATGCCAGCAGTGGAAGAGGTAGATGATTGTCTCAGGAGGTCATGGGGAGCAAAGAGCAGCCTCTCCCTTCAAGGGGTGTCAAGGTGGGGCATCCCTTGACGGCAGTTTCTGGGAAAAGTGACAAAACAACAAATCAAACAGGGTTGGCACAGGGTTTCCATGCAACTGTTTATTGCCACACAGAAGGATTGGCAAATCACTGGTGCAGTTCTGGTGCCCAGGGGAGGATGCTCCAGGCCGACATATTCCCCAGGAGCACCATTGTGGTGCTGTTTGCAGGGGTCCCAGGATGAGGGAAGAGATGAGAATCTTGAATCCATGTTTCAGAAGGCTGATTTATTATTTTATGATATATATTATATGAAAAGAAAATGATATGTTAAAACTATACTAAAAGAATAGAAGAAAGGATTTCATCAGAAGGCTAGCAAGGGATGAAAAGGAATGATAATAAAATCTTGTGACTGCTCACAGCCTCGACACAGGTGGCTGTCATTGGTCATCAAGTAAAAACTATTTCACATGCTGGGTAAACAATTCTCCAAATCACATTCCAAAGCGGCAAAACATGGAGAAGCTGAAGCTTCTCAGCGTCTCAGGAGAAAAGATCCTGGCAAAAGGATTTTTCATAAAATATGTCTGCAACACACCATCAACTCCATCACTGCAGCGCTGGGGACACCTGGGAAAACAGAAGAGATTTGGTGACACTTGGCTGGAGCAGATGCCAAAGTATCCCAGGTTGGTGACCCCTGATCTGGAGGTGGCACCCACCATGGCACCAGCAAGGTGGCCCAGCCCCAGGAGGGCGAGGGCGAAGTGGATGCAGTTGCAGGTGACGGTGTCGTACTCCAGGGGCTGCTCCATGGCCGCCCGGACCCGGCGCTGCAGCGCGGCCGCGTCCAGCGCGCCCTTCCTGCGCAGCACCCGGGCCCGGCCCCGCGTCCGCAGCAGGTGGCTCTTGCCGTGCTTGGCCACGATGCCCGATGGTGACACCCCTGAGCTGCCTGCAGGGCAAAGAGGACCCTGTATCCCATGTGCCTTCCTTGGAGATGTCCTTCCATGGAGCTGTCCCATGCCATGACAGCTCCCGGGGCTCACCTTCCAGGTGGATGATCTCCCCGTCACCGCAGTAGATGCCAGCGTGGGCGCCCCACCAGCCAGAGCCCCCCGAGGCCAGCGGGAAGAGGAAGAGGTCCCCAGGCTGGGGCTCAGCCACCCCGTTGGGGACAATGCTGAAGTGTTGTCCCAGCAGCCCCTCGCAGAGGAAGAACCCTGCTGTGGTCACTGCCCCAGTCACTGCCTGGGGACCCAGCTGTGTTTCAGGGCCACCGGTGCCCTGGGGACACCAGCAGTGTCACTGACCTGCTGGCTCATCCCACACCATTGGTGGCTTAAGCACAGCTTGGCTCTCAGGTCTCCATGGATGGAAACCCTTTGGGAAGGGGCTGCCTCCTGCCAGTGCTGAGGCACCCATGGGTGCCAAGGAAAAGGCAGGGTGGGCAGGATTTGGCTCAGATGTGCCAGGGGTGAGACGGGCAGTGCAGGGCACAGGGGCAATGCCGGCTCTTACCTGCCTGGAGCTGCTCACCTGTAGGGACAAACACCTTGCATCAGCCCCAGTGGCACCCCTGTCATGGCTCAGCCCAGGCCTGGGCTGCTGCCACCCCCTGCCCGAGCACCTGGCTGGGCATGGGATTCTCATGCCAGCACCCCCAAACCTGCCGTACCCAGGAGCCCAGCCAGTGCCAGGGCTGGAGGAACAGCCAGTCTGGGGCTTGCAGGGCCTGAAGGAGGGAGCTCACCTGTGGGGAGAGAGGGCAGGGCAAGACGGGGACCCGTCCTCTTCTGACCCCCGTCCCCTGCCACTCCCATCTCTGCCAGCACACAGCCCAGCCCAGCCTCCCAGGCCACACTCTCCCTCCCACCGCCCAGAGCCAGCACCAGGCAGGTCCCATCTGTGGGACCCGGGGCCCTGGGTACCATGGCAGAGGGGTGGGATCACCTGGATGCAGGTGTCCTTCCTGCCGGCTCCCCCTTACCTGGGCGAGGAGATTCATCTGCAAGGAGAAAACACAATGTCCAGGAGCTGGGGACAGGCACCCCATACCTGGGGGACTTCTCTGTCCCCACAGTTGTGGTGACCCGTCACCCCTTGGGCTGAAACCCAAGCTGCAGCCTCAGGGCTCGTTCTGTGCCCCGCAGCCTCACCTTGGTCGCTCCAAGGTCCCCTCGGTGCTCTGCGCTCCCCGAGCTGCCGCTGCTCCAAAGGCGCCCGCGGGGCAGGAGCTCCGCCCGGCCCAGCACCGCGGCGGCTCCTGGCAGCGGCACACGGCTCTGCCGTGCCTGGGAATGTGCCCCGACCGGCTGCACCGTGGCACTGTGCCCGTCCTGCAGGGCCAGCCCCAGGGGACAAACCCAGCCTGGTGTGACATTTCATCCACAAACTCCTGGGGTGACCCCAAAGGAGTCAGGAAACAGCCCTGTGGCCACAATGCCTTGCTAACCACTGACCACCAGGTTTATGACAAATCACCTCTTGGTGCCAAAACCCTCTGGTCCTGCGAGGCCATCAGCCTGTACCCAGCCCCATGTCCCAGGGATGGCCACCAGCCTGTCCCCAGCCCTGTCACCCCGGAATGGTGCACGCCCGGGGTCAGCTCCAGGGTCACATTAAACTTTAATCCTGGTGCCAGGGGTCAGTGAAGGCTTTAGCAGGGCTCAGGTGGGTGACTGTCACCCTCTGTCATCGGGCCACCTCCAAAGAATCATTTATCAAGGAGCCTCCAATAAACAAGAGCTAATTACAGGTGAAACCCGAGCCTGGCCTGGACCCAGCTCAGTGCAGGCGGCCACGTTAACCCTTCCCAGCCACCTCCGGTCCCACAGCCACCCTCCTGGAACTTCATGTCATCTTTTGTTGGCCTTGTCCCCTTCTGATCTCCACCATCCTCTCCTGGTCTCTGTTGTCTTGCCCACATGTACCCATCACACCCTTCTCATTCCCTCCTCCCCTCCCAGTCCCCATCATCTCATCTCAGTCCTTATTATCCCCTCATGATCTCCATCACCCTATTGCATCCCACTGCCCTCTCATGATCTCTTCCTGGTCCCCATCATCCTCACATGGTCTCTATTGTCATGTCCCGGTCTCCATCATCCCTTCCTGGTCCCTGCTGTCACCTCTCGCTCTTCCCATTTGTCATTGTCTCGTGGTCACCATTGTCCCCTCATGATCCTCATTATTGCCTCCCAGTCCTCATCACCTCCTTCTTGTTCCCATCACCCCCTCCTGATCCTTGTTGTCACCTCTTGGTCCCCATCATGTCCCCTCCCTCTCCCATTGGCTCCTCTTGGTCTCCATCATCCCCTCCTGGTCCCCACTGTCATCCCTTGATCCCCAATATCTCCTCCTCATTCCCATCATGTTCTCTTTGTCCCCATTGTCTCCTCCTTGTCCGCATTGTCCTGTCCCATTCCCCACCACTCCATGCCATCACCAGCAGAGCAGGACTGCCAGGACAGTGGTGCTTCCCCGGGTCACTCAGTGTCCCCAGCCCAAGCTGTCCCTGCCAGGGTGCATCCACCAGCTCCCCACAGCCAGTGGGATTAGGGTGCCTGGAGCCCAGGGGCTGCTCCTGACCGCAGGTCTCAAGCCCATCGCCAGCATCTTTAGGTAATTAGTAAATTAGTAATTAAACGCTCTCTGCCTGCTGGGGGGAAGGGGGGCAGATCCCAAGGTTTTAGGCTGGGTAATCCCGTGGCATCTGCCCCAGCATCTGTGACCGAGCCGAGTCACGACCCCGCCTCGGGCTTTAACGTTTGCTCCTTCACCCCCACCCGCACCCACAGCCCCTGCAGGCCTCAGGCCTGCTCGTGTCTCACCCAAACAGGCTGGGCTGGGTTGGGCCCCCAGCAGCGCCCAGTTGGGTGCTCATGGAGCCCTCATCCCCGGGAAGAGGACAGGGTGCTGCTCCACAGGGATTCCACCACAGGGACAGCACCCATCAGGGTGTAATGGAGAAACGGGGTGGGAAACCATATTTTTGTAATTATTGGCTTTCCTGGGGGTGCTGATGATTGGCTGGCAGCAGATGGTTGGCCCAGCTAATCCCCCTCCCAAATCCCTGCTCCAGAGCTGGCTTTTACCCAGCGGCAAGGAGGGGATGGGTAAATTAGCCTAACTCAGCTGCACCGCCATGCCGGCCCTCCCCGCTGTCCCTGGTGCTGGCCGCCCGTGTCCCCACGGGTGGGCTGGCCCGCCGGGATGCCGCGG
>NW_005054398.1:2211598-2211952 GCF_000277835.1 Geospiza fortis
CAGGGATGGGTCAGGGAGCAGGCAGGGATGGAGCCATGGTGCAGGCAGGAAGGATGATGGAGCCATACAGTCAGGAAGGGTGATGGAATGTCACTGCATGTGGGAACATGGAGCCATGGTGCAGGCAAGGCTGGTAGAGAGAGTCACAGTGCAGATTGTTAAGATGGAGAAACACTTCAGGCAAAAGGGATGGAAGTAGGTTGTAGGCAGGAGGATGGAGCCATGCTGCAGGCAGTAGGGATGGAGCCATGCCGCAGGCAGGGGGATGGAGCCATGCCGCAGGCAGGGGGATGGAGCCATGCCGCAGGCAGGGGGATGGAGCCATGCTGCAGGCAGTAGGGATGGAGCACTGGC
>NW_005054398.1:2212064-2220344 GCF_000277835.1 Geospiza fortis
GAGGGGTGGGGAGCCATGCCGCAGGCAGTGGGATGCAGGAACGCCGCAGGCAGGGGGATGGAGCCGCATCAGTAGAGGATGCTGCAGGGGTGACCCCCAGCCCCTGGATCCACTGGAGTCACTGCTGCCAGCCCTCAGCAGGGACCTGCCGCCAGGGCCTGTCCCCTGGGACACCTTCAGGGCACCAACACCCCTGAGCCCCTCTGGAAGGGGCACAGCAGGCCGGGAACCCCTGTCCTCAGCCTGGCCCACGGCTGGGGACAAGCCGGGCCCGTGACGGTGGCCACCCGCCACCCCCCTGAGCGGGGCGGGGGGTTTAGCGGCTAAAGCCCACAAATCCCAAATTGTGCTGCCCTGTCACCGCGAGGGTTTAGCGGTGGTTGCATAACCCCGGGGCCACCTGGCCCCCACCCTCTGCCGTGTCAGCAGCCCCAACATCCGTGGAGGGCCCCGTCCCCGGGAGGGGATGCTGAGGCCCAGCGGGGATCCTACCGAGCATCCCCCCTCCCCTCGCCATCAGGGCCGGTAATTAATTACTTGGGGGCAGGGAAATTACCCCCCTTAATTACCACTTTTCGTTATTCCCCTCTAACCGCCTTAGTGAAGGGCTTATACGCTTACAGGACCTGGTGGGTCCCAAGGGGAGGACGACGCACACGGGGGTCCCCAGCCCCAGCCCCGTGTCCCTCCTGCGCCGCAATCTCGGCCCCGCAGTGCTGGGGGTGGCAGTGACAGGGTGACAGCTCCACGGTGGCCCGCGGCGGCGCGCGGGGGGGTGGCTTGGGTGTCGCGGGGTTTAGGGTTACAGGGCTGGGGCTCAGCACCTTTTTAATTCTTCATCGCGTGGCTGATTGATCCCCCCCGCCCCGCGCAGACACCGCCTTGAAGAGAGCAAGGCAGGAGCCCCTTTGGCCGCAGAGCTGCCGGAGCACCCAGCGCCTGGCCGGAGCCTCCGCGGGCATCCACAGGGACAGACAGACGGACAGGGATAGGTCGGGAGCGCCGGGTGCGGGATGGCTGCGTCCCCGGCGGGGTCGGTGGTGAGCGCCGGGCTGGATGAGAGTCCCACGGGTAAGAGGCGGCTCCGCTGCACTGGGTGACTCGGGGGGACACGGGATTTTCTCTGGGATGGCCGGGCCCCCACTGTGCTCACTCCCCGAGATGCCTGGAGGTCCTCTTCAGTATCCTCTGGGATACTTGGAATCCCCATAGTGATCAATCACCAGGTTACTTGGGGTCCTCCACTGCAGCTTTTCTCTGAAATGCCTGGGATCATCATGGCCTTCTTCTGGATGCCTTTGGTCTCCCTCGTGGTCCTTCCCTGAGATACCTGGGGGTCCCTATTATGGTTCATCTCCAAGACACTCAGTGTCCTCATCATAATTGTTTGGGATATTTGGGTTCTCCACTGCCAACCTTTTCCAGAATGGCTGGGCTTCTCCTCGTGGTCCTTATCCTGGGTGCCCAGGGTCCCCACCATGGTCTGCTGGGATGCCTGGGGTCTTCAGCTGCCATCCTTCTCCAAGATGCTGAGTTCCCATCATGGTCCTTCCCTAGGCCAGGATGCCTGCAGTGCCTGACCCTCTCCATGGTCCTCATTTGTGTTTGCTCTCCGGGATCCCTGAGGCCCCCAGCTGTGCCCCTGCTCCAGGATCCTGGGGTCCCCTGTAAAAACCCTCTCCTGGATACCCTTGGTCCCTGGCCCTTCACCAGGATCCCCACAGTTCCCTGCTGTGATTCTCTCTGGGGTGTCCCATGTCCCCAGAGCTGTGTCTTCAGGACTCCTCCCATCCCTGATTGCAGCCCTTCCTGGGATTCTTAGTCCCTTTCCTGGGATGCCTGGTGTCCCCATACATAAGAACACCATTTCCTCCATTTTTTAATTTTCAAAATTCCTGTGAGAGCCCGTCCTGCATCGCTCTGTGTGCTGGGCTGTGGGAAGATGCTGAACCCTGCGTGCAGTCCCTGAGGTGTCTGTCCCCATCCATGTCCCTGGGCTGAACCAGCAGAGACAGGAGCCCCCCCATCTCCAGGATGCTGGGAGGCAGTAGGGGCTGGTGGGTGGGACAAGGGATATTGGGATGCCCAGAGTCAACCCAGATGTGACAGTTCCCCTCCCACAGGGCTGAGCCCAGCCCCTGGGAAGGAGCTGAGCCCGGTGCTGCTGTGCAAGGTGTGCGGGGACACCAGCAGTGGGAAGCACTACGGCATCTACGCCTGCAATGGCTGCAGCGGCTTCTTCAAGCGCAGCGTCCGCAGGAAGCTCATCTACAGGTGGGAACAGGGGGTCCCCAGGGGCAGGGAAGGGGGGCACAGAGGGGCAGCCAGGGGGGCAGGGACCCTGCGGATGGACATCCAGGGGGGCGAGAACCAGGGTCCCATGGACAGACACCATAGGGGAAAGGACACCCCACAGGGCAGGGACCCCAGGAATGGCCAGCCAGGGTGTCAGGGATCCAGGGGATGGACACAGTGGGGCAGGAGTGGGGGGAACGGGCACCCACCAGGGAAAGGATGGACACCCTGTGGGACAGGAGCCTTGCAGATGGACACCCAGCAGGACAGGGAGCTTGGGGCAGGCCCCCAGTGGGGTAGGGTACCCTGGGATGGACACTCAGCAGGCCAGGGACCCCAGGGCATGGGCAATGGCTGGGGCAGAGACCCAGGGGGACTTAAAACCACTCAGGGGACAGGCGTGCAGGGGGAGGGGCACCTGTGGAGAGGGTGTCCAGAGCCCCCTGATGGGGCCAAAACCCCCATCAAGGCAGAGCATTCACCAGGACAGGGCACCCCCCAGGGACACGGCACCTCTTGGGGACAGGGTACCCACGGTAGTGGGGCACTTGGAGGGTGGAGGGAACCCATGGGGGGAGACATGGTACCTATGGGGGAGGATGCTCCTTGGGGACAGGAGCCACCTGAGGGGCTGCAGCCATATGCCACCTCTCCCCATAGGTGCCAGGCAGGGACAGGGCTGTGCCCAGTGGACAAGGCTCACCGCAACCAGTGCCAGGCCTGCCGGCTCAAGAAGTGCCTGCAGGCTGGCATGAACAAGGATGGTAAGATGGGGGGGACACACAGTGACAAACAGCAGGGGGGACAGTGGGGTGGCCGGTGCTGATGCCGCCTTGTCTGCACAGCCGTGCAGAACGAGCGCCAGCCCCGCAGCACAGCCCAGGTCCAGCTGGACAGCATCCAGCTGGATGCTGAGCTGCCCCCTGAGCACGTGGCCACCACATGTGAGGTCCCCCCATCAACCTGTCCGGCTCCTCGTGGCCCCGGTGCCACTGTCACCCCGGGTCCCCGAGCGCCCACACCGCCCACCAACCATCGCTTCATGGCCAGCCTGATGACAGCTGAGACCTGCGCCAAGCTGGAGCCCGAGGAGGGTGGGTGGCTGCCAGTGCAGAGGGGGCTGGGTGGGGGGTGGATGTCCCCACGGTGTGGTGCCAACCATTGTCCTGTTCCACCCCTGCAGCTGATGAGACAGTGGATGTGACGGGCAGCGAGCCGGAGCGGGCGGCGGGCGAGTACCAGGTGGCGCCGTACCCGGCAGCCAGCCCTGAAAACATCTATGAGACCTCAGCACGTCTCCTCTTCATGGCCGTGAAATGGGCCAAGAACCTGCCCGTCTTCTCCAACCTGCCCTTCCGTGACCAGGTGGGGTTGGCAATCTCCATGAGGAATTGGGGATCTGCCTATGGGGCAACAGGAACCCCCAAAAATGTAGCAGCCAGTTGGAGCATATCCACAGCATTCTTAGGGTTCCTCTGCAGATGCTCGTCAGCCCAGCCAGATGTGGTGGCTACAGGTCCTGGAGACTTTGGGGGTGACAGGGGTTTTGGGGTTCCCCCTGCTCTCCCCAGGTGATCCTGCTGGAGGAAGCATGGAGTGAGCTGTTCCTGCTCTGTGCCATCCAGTGGTCCATGCCCCTGGAGAGCTGCCCGCTCCTGGCTGTCCCTGAGCCGGGCCCTGGGAAGCTGCTGCCGGCCACCCTGGACGTGCGGGCGCTGCAGGAGACCCTTGGCCGCTTCAAGGCGCTGGCTGTTGACCCCACAGAATTTGCCTGCATGAAGGCCGTGGTGCTCTTCAAACCAGGTGAGGCCACCCCCAGCAGCCACCACTGGCCATCCCCATGTCCCTCTCCAGCCTGTCACCCCGTTGTCCCTGCAGAGACCCGTGGCCTGAAGGACCCTGAGCAGGTGGAGAACCTGCAGGACCAGTCACAGGTGATGCTGGGCCAGCACAACCGTTCCCACTACCCCGGGCAACCCGTCAGGTACCGCTGTCCCTACCTCCTCACGGGTGACACCAGGGTGGGACAGCCCCCCATGGCCCCTGCTCCATCCCCCAGGTTTGGGAAGCTGCTGCTGCTCCTCCCAGCGCTGCGCTTCATCTCCTCGGAGCGCGTGGAGCTGCTCTTCTTCCGCCGCACCATCGGCAACACCCCCATGGAGAAGCTGCTGTGTGACATGTTCAAGAACTGAACCCCCTTCCTGCTGTCACCTGGCTTGTTTGTCACCCTGCGCTGGCACCCTGTCACCCCCAGCCTGGGGCTCCTCAGCCTGGGCTCTGAAGGTGCCCATGGTCCCGTCTCCGGGGCAATGTCCAGGACTGTGGAATGCTGCAGGCGGCTGGGAGGTGGGAGCACCTTCCCTGGGGGATGTCCCCAGGTGAATGCCCAGGGCACTGGCACCACCTCACTGGGTCCATCTCCATGGTGTCCCAAATGCTGGAGGAACCCAGGCAGAGGCACCTTGGCACCATGAGGAGCTACTGCCACCCAAGGGGCAGCCTCAGGGTCACCAACCCAGGCATGATCCAACCTGGCGCGACATCAGCCAGGGTGACAACAGCCAAGGGTGGTGCCAGCCCGGCAGTGACACCAGCCCAGGGGTGACACTCGCCATAGGTGGTGACACCTGGGGGTGACACCAGACTGGGACAGCCTCAGGTTGACCCCAGGCCAGGGGTGACCCCAGCCCGGGTGACACGCGGTGACAGAGCCTTGTCCCTGCGTTCCGGGGTCTCCCACTTGTGTCCCCCATTTTATACTCGGAATAAAGAGAGTTTTGCAGCCAGAGTCCCTGTGCCAATGACTTGGGTCCCCTTGGATGGGGGACTGGGGGGACCAGCTGAATGTTAATAACCCAAATAGGAATAAATAAAAATCAATACTCTGAATATAAGTACCTTGAAAATAAATTATTGGAACAGAAATAAACTAAATATAAGTAAAATTAGTATAAAAAATCTGAATTAAATAATCAATATAAGGAATAGAAAAATAGGAATAAAAATAAAATGAAAATAAATTACCTGAAATTATCCGAATATAAAAAAGATAAATATAAATAATATGTTTGGAAATATTAGATTAGAAAGAATCTGAACAAAATAATTTAAATAGAAATGTAATGAAACTAAATAAACTGAAATATTCTGAATAGAAAATAACTGAAAAAAAACCTATCTTAATTTAAGTAGATGAATATGAATAATCTGACTGGATAAAATGGGAATTAAATAGTAAAAAACACAAATAAAATGAAATTAAATAATCTTAATAGAAATCAAATGCATGTAAATTATTGGAATATAAATATCTGCTTTGAAGTCTCCTTAAATAGTCTGAATAGAAAGAAAATAAAACTACATAATCTGAAATAATATCAATAGAAATAAATTGAGAATAAACAAACTGCATATTAATAAGAGAACCATAATGAATCTAATTAGAAATCAACCAAATTAAATTATGTGGACAGAATTAAAATGAAATAATCTGAATAGAAATAAATTGAAAATAAATCATCTGAATATGAACAGTCTACCTAAAACTAATCTATAGAAATAATCTGAATAATCCAATAGAAATCTAATAGAAATAATTGGAAATTATCTGAATACAGAAAAATTGAAAAATTGTCTAATTATAAGTAAAATAAAAATTATCTGATTAACATAATTTGTATATAAAAATCTGTATATACATAAATAAAAACAATGTGAATAACAAGTAAAACAGAAATTCTGTGCACATAAATAATGAGGATGTGAACAACCAGCATTAAACGATCCAAAGGGAAGTGATCTGGAGCCCTGGCTCCTCATCCCAGCTCCTCCCTCCACATGACCGGGATTGGGAAAATCCACAACTTCACAACCCCATGGAACAAATGGAACAAGCCCCAGACCCCTGGGACGTGGGCAGGGGGTGGCAGGAACGATGTCCCACTGGGAATTCTTGGCCTTTGCAGAATGACACTTTTATTTGTCCGTTTTTGTCAGTTTGTACAAGGTTCCGAGCGCGGGCGACGCGGGATAATATATCCTCTTACATACACACTCTGTTTAGTTTACAAGCAGCGACTTTATAAATTACTTAGAAAACTTTCCGTGAAAAATAACAATAATTCCCCTCGCAGCCCTCCAGTAGTCAGTACATTCAGCCCTCTGGAAAACCCTCTGGGACCCCAAATCCTGCCAGGGAAGGGCTGGGAAGGAGCGGGGGAGCTGCCGGGGGAAGGGGAGCCTGGAACACGCCACATTGTCCCTCCAGTCCTGCTCACTCCTGCCACAGCTGGATTTCATATATGTATATATTTCTTTCACACGTGTTTTTCTTTATACATAGAACCACAAATATATTATATATATATAAAGAAACATATTTTCTATATATTCTATATATATTCCATAGATTTATCCATGTCAAGAAGTCTATTTTCTTTATATATAGAATATCTTATATATTTATATATAAAGAAGTATATAAAGGAAATTAGTTATATATTTCCTTATGTATATATTTTACATATTTCTATATATAAGGAAGTATATATAAAGGAGACATGTACTATATATAAGAAATAGAAAATACACAAATGTATTTAGTCTTAATATTATTTTATGTATTTTTTAATTATACAGAGAATATTTATCCTTTTGTGTGCATATTTTCTTTATATATAGAATATCTTATATATTTATATATAAAGAAGTATATAAAGGAAATTAGTTATATATTTCCTTATGTATATATTTTACATATTTCTATATATAAGGAAGTATATATAAAGGAGACATGTACTATATATAAAGAAAATAGACTTCTTGACATGGATAAATCTATGGAATATATATAGAATATATATATTATTATATATGTTCTTTATATATATAAATATCACTTAAATATATTTTCCTTATATAGAGATTAAATATATATATAAGGAAAATAAATATATCCTGAAAGAAATGAGACACATATACATATATATACACACACACAGAGATATACACATACATAAATACACACACATGTATATGTGTGTATGTATATATGTATGTATATGTATTTATATGTATATATATATGTACATATATATTTGCCCCAGTCAGATCTGACATCCCTGCTCTCATCCCACAGGGATGAGAAACCTGAGGACGAGGCTGGACCCTTCACTCATGCCCAGGATCTCCTCCCCTGGGGCCATTTATTTTAAGGGCAATTCTGGGGTTTTTAGCTCAAGAGGCTCAGAAGGCTGGTTTGGCACCAAGCACTCGGATGCTCCCAGCAATTCCCAGCTCCCAGAGAATTTGGGATGGCTCCCCAGGAGTTTCCACTGTTGTGGTCACCAGCTGCCTTCCCAGTGCATCCGTGTCCGTCCCCAAAGCCCTGTTTTCCCCTCTGGGACAGGGAAAATCCCATTTTCCCCCATGGATGGGGGTGATTGACTTGGTCTTGCTCCACTCCCAAGATGCAGCGCCGAGGCCAATGCTGTTCCCACTCTCCCTGCAGCATCCGTCACTTCCCCCGTTGGAAAAAAATTAAAGATAACATGAAAAAAAGTCAAATTTCAAATATCAAATAAAAAAATTACCCCAATAAATAAACCATCCCTGGAAAGGGCAGGGGGAGAGGGGACCGAGGAGCAGCTCAGCCAAATCCAGTCATGCCGGGAAAAGACAAAACACTCAGCAAAACTCAATTTTTTGCTATTTCCCCCATTTTTGGTGGCATTTCAGGAAAGGATAAGCCCCAGCCCACCTAGGAGGACAGATCCAGCCTTTGTAAATCTACTTATTGCCCTGGGGCTCCTGATTTTGCCTTTCCAGAGGTTTTCTGGTACCTGGAGCTTCTCCACGTGCCACTGAGGATGATGATGAGACTGGGGAGGGATTACAAGCAGAGAAGCTGAGTCAGTAACTAGCATCATTAATTAGTCCTATGATGGGTTATGATGGTCTAATTACACCTCCAGGGATTTCCTGCTG
>NW_005054398.1:2220456-2231003 GCF_000277835.1 Geospiza fortis
CACCCAAAAAAAATAAAAAAAAAAAAAAAAATAAAAAAAATAGAAAAAAAAAAAAAAAAAAAGAGTTCTGTCTGGGGAAAAATATAAAAAAAAAATTAAAAAAATATATATTTACACAAAACTCCAGGAACCAGCATATAAACAAATATCGCTTCAAGTAGTCCTCGATTATTATTAATTATTATTATTTTTTAATACTGATGATCTCGAAAAGACTAAAAAAAAAAAGGAAAGACGGTTAGGTCTCGTTAAAAAACAAAAAACCAAAGGGAAAAGGTGATTTTTGGCAGGTTTTAACACTTTTCCATGCACTTGGCGTTGGCGTGGATGAGGTGGTTAAAGCGCGGAGGGCTGGGCTGCAGTGGAGCCAGCTCGGGATGCTCCCGTGGGATTCTGAGGCTGGGTTTGCTCCTACCAACAGCGACGGCGATTCGGCACAAGGATTTGGCGGCGGATGCTCCGAGACGTGGGATGCTCCGAGGGGAAGGGCCAGGAGCCGGTCAGTGCCTCCCATCCCCAGCCATCCCCCGGCCACCCAAAGGTCTCAATTCCCCCAAATCATTAAGGCCACCATTAAAACCGTCCCCTCCCGGCCTTTTTAATTAAGAATTCATCTCCTGGCGTTAACGAGGAAGCCATCAGAGCACTGCCAATGGGGAGGATGCCCCGGCATGGACACGGCTCCAGGGTGGAGCATCTCAGACCATGAACTCATTGCTCCCCAGGAGGACAAGGGGTTGGGCGGTGGCGCAATCGGCCTCAGGGTTCCTCTTGCGTCCCCCTCCAGGCCCCCCGTCCGGGGGCTCTTTGGTTTTTGGGGGGGACGATTTCACACTCTTCAGTTTCTGTTTGCCTTTCTCTGGGTTGAAGGTCCCGCGCGTGGTGAACTGCGGCCGGTCCTCGGGACAATGGAGAGGCCCTGGCAGGCCCTCGGGGCTCGCCCGGCTTTCGGGGGCCTCGCCATGGTGTCCCCCTGCCCTGCAGAAAGGAGATTTGGAGTACATCTGGAAGCGCTTCCGGGGCAGGCAGGGGCAGGAGCACCACAGATGGTCAGCACCCACACACCACCCAGTATCCAACCGCCCCGCTCCCAGGGGACACGTGCCATTGAAGCCAGGACAACATTCCCAGCATCTTGGTGGGGGCAGCATCACCCCAGATGATGTGGCAGTGCTGGAAGAATGCTCACCTCCCCATCAATCCTGGCTGCTCCCACCCATCCCCCCCAGGGCCACGTGCTTGAACCCTTAAGCCCCCTCACTGCGTACATTTAAACTGTTGACTTTAAATAAATTTGAAAATTCCAAGTAACCCCTCTCCCAAAGTAACAGAAAAACACGGTGGAAGGTGTTCCCATGGCCTTTGAAGGTCCCTTCCAACTCAAACCATTCCATCATAAACGCAAGAACACCTGGATTTACCCGAGCGATCGGAGATGGCTCCTTCGGAGTCAAAGTTCAAATTTTCGGAGCTGTCAGCTGTGCCAATGGAGGCTTCGGACTCAAGAGTTTCATCGTCGGAGGCGCGGGGCTCCAGTGTCAGCATCTCAAATGTCAGCTCCTCCCTGCAAAGCCAACCCAGCTTCATTCAACCACCGGGACCAAAAAGGGGGAGAGGAGAAAGGGATGCACATGCACTGAGAGATCATGGAGGGGTGGAGGCCTCCAGCCATCAGTCACGACACCAAGCAACATCCAGAGGCTGGGGACATGGCTTGAACCCTCAGCCAGACTCACTTTTCCTTCTGCAGGCTCTCGATCTGCTCAGTCAGCACCTTCTCCTCCTGCTGCATGGCCACCTGCTGCTGCTCTGTCACTTCCATCTCCATGGCCTCCTCGCTGCTCAGGGTCTCCTCAGGGACGTCCGTCACCGAGGGCAAGCGGCCGGTGACAGGGGACGCGGGGCTGGGGAAGGCGCCGCGCCGCACACGCCCTTTGCCCTGAAGAGAGACAAAGGTGTCACCACCACAGCCGAGGGGATGTGGCAAACACTCAGGTGCCAACCACACTGCTCTCCCAAGGAGTGAAGAAGAAGGCCCCAGGCACTGGTCCTCAGTGTGCCGCCGCCGGACGCACCCCGGGCCCTCCAAAATCTCAGGCTGGGAGAAGTACCAGAAGGATTCAACACACTGGAGGCACTGGGGATGGAGGTGGTGAGGAAGACAGTGATGAGGATGATGTTGATGGACCAAGTGCAACTTGGTCCAGGTCCAAGCAAGCCCAGCTAGCAGCAGGCTGGGTTCCCACAAAGCCCACAGCTTGCACGATGGGAAGCTTGATGGTGGCTTTGGGTGGGAGCATCACCAAGGCTTTGATTTCAGGGCACCTGATAAAACCCGTTTTATCCTTGGATCAAGTCTCACATCCTTCCCTCATTCACCCTCGGTATTTCCTGAGCATCACAAGGGTCTCACTGACCCCTTCAGCAAACAGGAACTTCCACCTGATCATGTTGTCCATGCCATGCCATGTCTCATCTACAGGAGATCCAGAACCAGGACCACCTCCAGTGCTCCATTGTAAGACAATCAATGTGGATCTCTGTGCCCACAGTTGCACTCACTCTGATCTAATGCAGCTCTGAAGAACTATCTCATTTTTTAAATACTGAAACTGAAAACAAAAAAGTATGCAAATGGCAGAGGTGGAGAGATATATATGCAACTGTTTTAATCTTCTGGGGACCAGCTCTACAGATCTGCTCCATGGAGCAGAGGAAAATGGAGGATTCTTGGAGATGAGGGACATGGCAGATACTAAACAGCTTTTATCTTAACCATTATCATGACCAGACTTCTCATCTTCTACATTCCAGATCCTGACATGACCAGGACTAGGAGATGTCCATCACCCTGCCCTCCCCTGACAACCATCACCGAGGAAGAACCTGCATCTCCTTGGGGTTGAAGAGCCTGTTGCAGCTCAGTTTTGCTTCCCCTATTTAACCCCCACAACTGTAGCATCCCTGGGTCTTCCTGACAACCCATGTGCTCAGAGCAGGTTTTCAGGATAAGGGATCCTTCCTTTTTCTCTTTAAAAGCCAGATTTTCTCAATTTTAGCCCTTTCATCTTTTAATGCCACATCTCAGAGATCTTTCTTTGTCAGCAAAGCCTCTCCTGTGCCCCGGTGTTCTTCTGATGACACTTTTCACGTGGGCTCCTGAGCTGAAGCACAGCTCCCTGAATCCTATTAGCCAAAAGCCCCCAGATCCCAAAGATCCCACTGCCTCGTGGAGTTAAGCCCCTGAGAAATGCTGTGCTCAGGGAAGCAGAGCTCAAATTTTGCTCTTCTCCACCTCCTGACACTCATGGATGTGGAAGAATGGGGGGAACCTGAGGGAACTTTCATCATGGACTGAGCCTGTTAGGAAAGAAAACAGCCCTATGAACATTCCCAAAATCCTGCAGGTGCTTTTCTTGCCTGTCACAATCTCACAGAACTCAAACTCAAGCTGGGATGGAGTTGGGGGACACAGGACTTGCTGGACTCCTCCTCATTCAAACCTGGGTGTCCTGACCTTGTGTTCAGGGTGCTGGTGCTCCTCCTCCATGAAGGTGGAGGAGACCTTTGGATGCCTCGTGGTCTCCAAGGCATCCGAGCTGAGGGTTTTATTCACCATCTTCAGAAACAACAGTGCTGTGAAAGCAACTTGATGCTGAAACACATCCTGAGCAAGGAGAAATCCAGGTGGGAAGGGAAGGGAAGGGATGAGTCAAGCAAAGTAAAAAAGAGGGAAGCACAGGATGGAAAAAAGAAATAAAATAGAAAATTAAAGTAAGGAGGAAAGGAAAAGAGGTGGGAAGCGTATTTCTGAGGAGCTGCGTGCAGGGATGGCCGAGTGCCAGCCCCAAACTCCTGTGCTGGGGGGACCTGCTGGAGGAACGGCGGCTCCGAGGAGCGGCGGGGCCGGACAGGTCACGGTGGGACAATGGCCGGTGGGACAGAGCTGGAATGAGCGACGGTGACACACAACGAGGGACGCGGCACTGCCGTGATACATACCGGGATTGAACTGCGGGTTATGCTCATAAATCTAACTGCAATTAGTACGGGCTTCTGGATTGGAGAGGAGATGAAAAGGAAAGCAGAAGGTTAGAGTGCACATGCCGCCGCCCCTCCAAAAACCCGCTTTGCTCAGTTCGAGGTTTTCTCGGTTAGCTGAGATGAGTGGGGCAGCTCTGCAGCACCAGCTACTCAATCTTGGGCAGCCCCTGCTTGGATTTCGTCCCCAAAAAGCAGAAGCAACGTGTCCCTGAGCATCACAGGGGGCAGGTCCAAGCTTGGCTCCTCAGCCCAAGCCTGTGCTGGTGGTGCTGCACCAGGTCCGTCCCTCTCCCGCAGCCCAGCAAGCCAAGCACAGGTGCATCCACAGCCTGCCAGCCCCATGCAAGCATGGAAGCTCAATGAGATGGGTTTGAGGCTCCCAAAAAGGCAGTGCGGGAGCAGGGAGAGCCTTTGGGTAATTCATTTTGGGTTCAGATAATGTGACTGAGCACGAAAAACAACGGTCCAGGTCACCCATGGGGTGATGTTGAGCTGCCCACTGAAAGGCTTGACTCAACTCAGGACCAAACAAGCTCAAATGAAGGTGGAAATGCTGATCAGGAACACCTGAGCAGGAGCGACAATGTTTCCATGGACTGTTCCCACCTCCTCGTGCTTTGGCATGACTCCCTGCAAAGGTGAGGAGCCACCACAGGGCTGAGGGTCCCTGTCCTGGTGGAGATGGTGTGGGAGTTTGCAAGAGGTTTGGGAGGCTGGGATAAGCAGGAGAAGATACGGTAGGGTGGCTTCAGGGGCAAGGAGAGGACAGGAGAGGACAGAGAGGGCTCTGGCATCTCACCATAGATCTGCGGATCAAGGAGAGGCGGCTCTTGGCTTTGTTCTCTGCAAACTCCAGGCTGTTGATGTCTTTGAGCCGAGCCTTGTACTTGTTCATCTGCTCGATGACAATTAACTCCACGCAACTAAGGGAGGAAAAAACCCAAAAGAAGACAAAATGGGACGAGGAAGCCATTTGATCTGAGCTGCTCTGTCTTGTCTTGGCTTATCCTTCAACGGGATTTTGTGGTAGCTTCTCCCTTAGCTGCAGCACATCCTCTCATTTTATTATGGAGAGGAAAGGATTATTTGGAAGATCTGCCCTGATGGAAGAGCACGGAAGAGAAAGCTCCAGCTGGAAGCCAGAGGGTGGTGAGAATTCTCCTAAAAAGTGTGATACCAGGCTAGGGATGGATTGAGGAACAGCCTACAGATATTAAAGATGGCCAAGGATCCCACCAGAGAAATCTACCCCCCTTGGAAGAGGGAGTGGTGGAACACAAACCTGGAGAAGGCAGACCGATTCCAACTCACTTGCACACAGTAACTCTACAGCAGCTCGTGCAACTGAGCTTTTTGTTTAATGTTGTCAGGAGGGTGTTTGAGGAAAAACACAGTCCATTCCTTGAAATAAAATGAGAGGATGTGCTGGAGCTGAAGCGTGAGGGAGAAGCTACAATGAAATCCTGTTAAAGGACAGATGTTCCTGCCAGCTGGATATTTTAACATGTTCTGGTCATCAACAATTTTAATACTTCCTGGAGGTAAAACCACCCCTTTCAGAAGCCTAGCCCTTCACTGGAGGGTTTTCATTATCGTAATTGACTCCAGTATCTATTTTAACACCTATTTAGTATGAGCCAAACCAAATCTGGGCAAGTTCTTCACTTTTTCTCTGTAAAACCTTTTCAGTTAAGGCAAGCACCATAAATAAATCTAAATATATTAATATCACTATTGCTGCAGACCAAACAACTCAGCTCCTCCAGTAAAAAAGCCAAAACCAAGTAACAATCAAGATCTGCTTGCCAAAAATGAATTGCATTAACTATAAAAACATGTCAGCACAAGCTCCACCTTTTCCTGTCAGGCAGGAACAAAAGCTTATCCACTCTTGGGGATCCTCCATCACTTAAAAATCCTCATTTAACAACTTCTTGGGGATTGAGAGGATTTGAAATACCTTCATGCAGATTTGCATTTAGATGCATAAATTACGATGTGTTTGTCCCTTTGTGCCAAAGCTCTCAATTTCTGAGCCGTTTGACCATCCTAGGGGTTACCAAGATATGAATGGTGATGTGGTGGTGGAGCCAGCTCACCCAGCCCCAGGCTCTTACGTGGTGGTTTTGCTGATGTCCTGAACACTCTGTAGAGGGTCTGTGGTGTCGGGGCAGCGGAGGATGCAGGGAGCAAACACAATGGCCAGGGCATTGGCCGACATGCGGTTGGTCTCTTCTTGGAGGGCAATCCTGAAAAAACAGGGATTAAGAGGGAAGTCAGAGGTGGAGGCACCTCCACTGCACCCCTTGCACATGGTCATGGCTGAAGAGAGGAGATGATATTTCTATGGTGTAATCTTGATTTGAGGGAGAAAGACAAACCTTGAGGAACCTCAGATATTCCCAAGGCAACAACCAGCCCTTTCCACCCAAAACCACATCCCTGCAGTGGCGAGAGGCACCTCAGGGCTGTAGGAACCACAAGTGACCAGAGCACAGCAGAAGTCACTCATCAACACAACATCCCTCGGAGAAACAGCTCCATGGCCACCTCCTGGGAGACAGGGTGGATGCAAAAGCCTCAAATGTTGTGGTGGGAAGGATGCCTGACCATGCTGCCCTTGCCTGAAGGTGCCCAGGCCCAGCATACCTGACCAGGTGGAAGATGAGGCGCTCCAGGGTGCTGAGGTGGGTGCGGGAGAGCTGGTCGATGACCGAGTACACCCCACGCACTGTCTCCTTCCTCTCCTGGAGCCCTGTGGAGAAACCACCAGCATTTAGGGGCAGCTTCTACTTCTTCCTCTCATTCAATATGGTACTTCTTAACCCTTAATTTTACTACTTAAGAGACAGAACTTTGGGGCTGAAATTAGCTGAATCATGATGCAAAAGCCACCAAAAGGAAACCAAAATGCCTGAGATTTTGCATAAAAAACACTTTATAACCAAAAAATCAGACTTTGAAACCAGGTAAACACAATTTGGTAAAACTGGCTGGTTTGGCCCCAAAGAGTGCATGAAAAGTTTGGCACTCAGATGGCCACCATTTCCCTCTCCCAAGGGAATGGGATAGTGAGGGAAGCTCCTCACCCATCACCCGCAGGAACTCCTCGTAGAGCTCAAAGGTCATGAGGGGGTTGGGCAGATCTCGGAGCCACTGCTTGAACACGCTGGCAATGACGTGGATGTTGTAGTCGTCTAAATTCACGTTATCGATGTCTGGGTTTGGCACCAGATGAAGCAAGAAGGAAAAGAACAAGAGACCACGATCAATATGAAGCCCAAGGCTGGACAAGGTGACCTTTAAAGGTCCCTTCCAACCCAAACTGTTCTATCATAAAGTGTTCTAAAATAAAATATGTTTACGTGCCTTTAATGGCAACAAATCCAGCACATGATTTCAGCTCCACATGGTAAAATTAGAGAGAAATACATTTTCCAGGGCAAATAACTTCAGGTGGGACCAGGATTTCTTTTCTCACTGATGATGGCTAGGATGTAAATAAGGCAGCACTTTTCCCCAATTGGAATGACTTTTTTTCGTGGATTGCTCCCAAAAACGTCATGAGTTGGCGACCTGAGTTGTGACTGCCAACATGAAATCATTCCTTGCACAGCCCAGAGTCAGGAATGCTGAAACATTCCACCTTCCTCTCATCCAACTTTGCTGCTGCAGAGATTTTCCTCCCCAAGTTGAATCTTTTCCCCCTTCCCCTGACCTGTATCGAGGCCTTGCCGCAGCTCCTTGATCTTGTTGGTGGATCCTGATTTCCTGTAGATGCCCTCGGTGTAGAGCCCGTGCATCTCGATGTAGTTGATGAGCTTCTCCACCAGCAGGGGCACCGCCCGCTCCTCGCTGGTCAGCCGGGACAGCTCCACACCAAACTGCCGAGGGGAGAGCTCCGGGTCGTGCTGCACAGGAAAAGGGAAAAAGGGATTGAAATCCTTCTGCACCACCCACTCCTCGCTGGCCAGCCATGCTGCAGGAAAAGGGAAAAAAGGGAAAAAAAAAGGGAAAAAAAAGGGATTGAAATCCTTCTGTACTGCCTGCTCCTCACTGGTCAGCCGGGACAGCTCCTGTCACAGACACATTATATGAAAAATCCTTTCTTTAGGATTTTTTCTCCTGAGAAGCTGAGAGGCCTCAGGAACAAAATGTAACCAATGGTTATCTGCCACTGTGGAATGCAAAAGGTGCATCTGTGATTGGTCTCATGCAGTTGTTTCTAATTAATGGCCAATCCCAGTCAGCTGGCTCGGACTCTCTGTCCGAGACACAAGCCCTTATTCAGATCCTCGCCTCTTCCCTCATCCTCGGACCCCTGTGAACATTGTCACAAGCTCCACACCAAACTGCTCCAGGGAGAGCTCTGGGTCATGCTGCAGGAAAAGGGAAAAAGGGACTCAAATCCCTCTGAGATGCAATGCTGGTGCAGCTTTGGATCTGATTATTCAGAGTCCTTCAGCAGATACAGGAGTGTGGTATTCTCAGGGTCCCGCGACGAAGGAAGGAAATGTTGAAGCTGACTCCATGTTCTTAGAAGGCTAATTTATTATTTTATGTTACTATATTATATTAAAGAATACTACACTAAACTATACTAAAGAATAGAGAAAGGATACAGACAGAAGGCTAAAAGATAATAAAGAAAAACTCGTGACTCTCTTTAGAGCCTTGACACAGCTGGACCGTGATTGGTCATTAAGTTAAAACAATTCACATGTTGGATAAACAACCTCCAGCCACATTCCAAAGCAGCAAAACACAGCAGCAAATGAGATAATATTGTTTTCCTTTTTCTCTGAGGCTTCTCAGCTTCCCAGGAGAAGAATCCTGGGCAAAGAGGATTTTTCAGAAAATATGATGGTGACACAGGAGATGTGTGAATCTAATGGAGGACAGGACAGGACATGGGTCTTGCAATGCCAACCCAGTGTCTGGACATGCACCTGAAGGCAAAAAATTTGGATTTTCTTTCTTTAACCAACCCCACTGTAGTTAAATTCCCAGCCTGGCAGAGCCAAAGCAGCTGGGCATGGTCCTCCTCCACCTCCAGCTCCTCCAACAGCATCTCCAGGGATGATTTCACCTCCCAAAGATGCACAAAGCAGAAGAGGCAAATATGAATCTTGGGTGTTTAAATCAACTTGAAGAATTGCAAGTTACAAAATACCAATGAACAAACAAGATGCCAACAAAAGAACATGAAAAGACCCATCTACAACTGCCAGGAAGGGCCCTTTTGCCAGCTGCAAATGCTCACTGGAGAGTTGGTATCTGGCAAATTCCAATGTAAAGAAAGTCCTCCTACACAGGACATTCCGGATGGGAAAAGTCAAAAGATCCAATAAAATATTGACACAGATTCTCAGCCCTAGACAAAGGTGAGATGCAACTCTGCCTTCAACAAGGCAGTGGCTCCCCTCACTCCTGCATTTTTCTTTCTCCAACTCAGTGTCATCCTTTCATTGATCCTGCAAACCTTAGCAGCAGATGTGTGGAAAGTCCCCATGTTGTTTCTTTCTCATGACTGATGGTTTTTAGCTCCCTGTCACTGAGAACAACCCTAAAAACACAAATTCACCAAGCACAGAGGAATTGGAGCCTTCCTAGAGAAATTCTAACTGCCCAGTGCAAAGCTACCCATGAAGACACAGTGAACTTGCTTCCTGGGATGCAGCACAAAAACTTCCTTGTGCAGAGAAGTCACAACAAAGAAGGCAGATCCAAGAACATCTGAAAAAATTAATCAGACATCTCAATGAACTTCCCACATTTTAGAGCACAAACTCTAATGAGGTGTTCCCAGTTCCTGCAGAAATAGTGCCAGAAAGGGAAAGACTGCAGCAAAAGTTCTATATATATTCAAAATACAAATGTATATATACAGAATACAAATATATATTCAGAATACAAATCCCCCCCCTCACACACATATCTTCAATGTATATATCCAGATTATTCCTTGGGAAAAAATGCCCTCATGCAGCTTTCTGGGGGCTGTGTATTATGGAGGTTGTTCTCTGAGAAGCCTCCCAGAGAGCTGATCAAACTTTCCACTCATTATTATTGTTACTCTATGTCCTTCTTTTGGGCACAAAATAAGCTGTTTAAAACATCCCCACCAAATCTGGATGATTCATTGTTAGCTGGGATGACCTGCTGCACTCATTCCCTGTTCCCCATACCCTTAAATCCAGTAAGCAATATTTAATTCCCCTGTAAAGAGGGCAGCGAACATCCCCCACCTGCCCTTCCTCGCTCAGCTGTGGCAAGCAAGGACTGTAGAGAAAAACCCTGTATTTCCAAGAATAACCCCACATTCCCAAACCCTTAAAAGCTACAAAGCCAGGGAAATTCCTATTATTCTGTGTGGTTACAAGGCAGGGAACGACACTGCAACATCTGCTGCATGACTGGGCAGATCTACAGTGACTCATCACTGCATAATTCCCAAAATATCTACAAAACTCTGGTTGGAGAGACCTCTGGGGATCTCTGGT
>NW_005054398.1:2231013-2232827 GCF_000277835.1 Geospiza fortis
TTATCAAGATTTGCACCTCCAATAATTTTATACAAACTTGGGATCATTGTCTCGAGGTATTCAACGGAAGCAAAGCACTGAGAGACACTTACCTTTTTGGAGCACTTGGTCGTGGTTTTAAGACAGCACTTCTTGTGACAAGCATATTTACATACTGCAACAGAGAAAAGGAATGTTTAATTATCCCAAAAAATCACACTGCTGGAAAAACAGGAATTCGTATGAATTGAGCAGCACTTCTCAGAGCTACCAAGTCAAAAGCACATTGGATTTGCAGTTTCCAGGGGCCAAGTCTGTATTAGATCCACTCAAACAAAAATAATGAAGCCTTTGAAATTAAAGGTGCCATATTTACATACATGAAGCATTAAACCCTCTCCTCATCCTCCTGACAGATCAACTCAGACTATAACCCCTGAGAGCTATCAGACACAGACACCCTCAGAGACTGGAAATGGCACCTCCTTTGCATTCTCGCTGCACTGAGCCTGAAATGCTCCAGGGCTGATGCTGCCAACCTAATCACAGAAATGGAGGAGGGATGATGGAGAAGGCTGATCCATTTCTTGGGTTTTTCCAAAAAGAGATGGATCAGGTTTTTCCATCACCCTCCTCCATTTTCCTGATCTCCCCAAAAATTCAAAGAGGTGAAGCCAATGAGTTTGCCAAGGTCAGGATCCCCAAAGGCATCCCAGGGACACATTTCTATACCTGACTTTACTGTCCTTCCTACCATGACAGTAAAATGTGTCTGACCTTATGGGATGGGCACATAACCCGATGGGATAAGATGTGTAACACAAAGTTCATTAACTGTGTCAGGAAGGACTGCTGGGATGGACTTACTAGTTGACGTCAGAAACCTTAAGACCTGTCCCTAAATCTCTTCAGGTGTTACAAAAATCAAAATTATGTGAGCAGGGGGTTGTAGGAAACAGCAGTAAACACATTTCAGAATCCCCAAACTCATCACTGTGATAGAAGCACAAGAAAAGGATCAAATAAAGAGTACTTACATTTACAAACAGAAGCCCTGTCCATGATCCAGATCAAGGATGAACAATATTCACAGTATGTGGGGATGCTGTATTGGGTTGCCTTGAAAATGTGACCATTGTGCTCTTCCACCTGGAGGATAAAGGTTGGGTGGTGAGAAAAGGGAGCCAGTGCTCAGCCTGCTGCAAAATGGAGAGATCAACACAGCTCTTCAACTTTAGCTCTTGCTTTTATTTGGTATTTTTGTTTCTTTTTCAGCCCAGCAACTCCATAGACAACCCAAACCAACATCCACCTTGTAGGGGAACCAAACTATCACGGAAGCAGGTTGGAAATTCTTTGCCTGAGCTTGGCAGGTCAACTTCTTCATGTTAAGGTTTTCTATGCACCTGTGGCCCCTTTTTTTGGCTTTGCACCTGCACCCTTCCCAGTACCATCACATCCCTTAGGAAAACAGGAGATGCAATGATCCCAGAGATGCAAAACACACACTGTAAACTTATGCAGAAAGCTGGAACGAGACTTTGTTTTCCTCTCAGTCCTTTTCTAACAACCCTCAACATTACATTTATGTCTTGGCTGATGAGGGATGTGTTTTCAGAGCCAACCCAAGTGATCCCTGATCAAACAAAGCAAAGCCACCTCAAATGTCTTTCTAACATGTCCTTTCAGGGCTGATGTTCAGATCTCAGCCCAGGATGTGTCACAAGCTGGTCTCTTGACATTCTGACCCCAAGGACATTGATTTTTTAATGTGCAAGTTTAACTCACCACGTCTGCTTCCTTTTTCCTTCTCTTTTTTCGTTCCGTTTTTGGCA
>NW_005054398.1:2232837-2257994 GCF_000277835.1 Geospiza fortis
AGGGCTCATATCTGACATTGTCCAGTGCCTTCCAGCCCCATCCTCCAGTGCACCTGCAGCCCCAGAAGAGTCACTCTAGAAAACTCTCCTATGGATCACTCCAGTTTTGGAATTTCCCTGGACAGTTCTTCCTTGGAGAAGAGGAAGAAGCTCCATCTTGGAGCTGGGAGTAGCTGCTGCTCCAGCTCTGACCCCACTGGCAGTGACCCAAGGAAAACATGATGCTTTGAAGAAAACCTGCCTGGAGAAGAGGCTGGAGAGGACTTGGAGCAGAAGAGCCAGGAGATGGGATATTTGTACCATAGACACCATCTCCCAAGCCCAGCCTCAGATCCCGTGGTCGGCCTTGCAGACAATATGGAGCAGGAGGTGAGATCAGGTCTGTGACACACTGCAGGCTCCTTCTGCTCTAAGAACAGTACCCAGACCTGAGCCACTGCTCATGTCCCCTTCTCCTGCAACCCAACCCATGGTGATTGTATGATCACTTGGGAAGTGGTCAGGAGACCCAAGAGGGTGTATCTCTTTCAGCATCCCTCAAATTTTGAACAAACCCCCCAGAACTAAAGAAGCACCAGGAGCTGCCTTTCCAACCACGCACAGTTGGTTGCAGCTTTGCCCTGGGGATAACATCTAGTCCTTGGCAGCCCAGTGTGATCTGGGGTTGGCTGAGCCCAGTGACACACAACCAGTGAGTCACATCTTGCCTTGTCCAGCTCAGCTTAAAGCAGAGAAGACAACAGAAGGTCCCAGGTGTCTACAGAGGCACAACCCCACGGAAATAGAGCTCCCAAACCTCCAAGGGAGTTTAAGGAAAGTGCCGAGTACCTTCCCCGCGGTGTAGTCCAGGGGTTTGTACTCGTGCATATATTCATCCAGGAAGACTTTGAAGGTATTGACCCAGACTTTAACTGGAGACTCACTCCAGTCCCTCTGCTCAAGCCTCATGTTCTTCTCCAGAATCTGCTCAAATAAGGCGTAGAGGTCCTTGTAGCGGATGCTCTTCCCATCGTCCATCTTTTAAGGGAACAGAAGCAAAAAAATAAAAGTGATTTTTATACAGCCCAGATTTTTCTAGAGACTTTTTCTTTTCCAGACAATTACTTCAGCCTCACCAGCTTCCAGCTGCTTGGGGAAACTTCCAATATGATACAGAGAAGAAAAAAAGGATCAGACACCTCCACCACCAGCAAAGGTAACACAAAGGTTCCCAGGCACTTTGGGTGACAAATTGACTTTCTGTCATCTCCCCTTTGGCTGACAGCAAAGCTGTAATGAAGGTCAGGAATCTACACCCAATGTACCCTGAGAGATAGCTCATGAGGAAGTGTTAGTCTAAATTTAGATCATGGGACTGAATGCAAAGGAAGCACATCCATCCTTTGGTATGAGCAAACCAGAAATGGAGGGCTTGGCAACACCTGTACAACCAGGAGGACCCCGAATATCCCCTTTTTCCTGGAGGTGGAAGTCCTCCTACCCATCATCTGGTCACTTACTGCCAATGCTGAGGAGTAAAAACTGAAGATGTTTTGTCGGAATTCCTTCAGCGCTTTCTTGAACACGACATCCACCAGCGTGTCCTTCTTGCTATCCTCGTTGTCCAGTTCATTCATCTGGGAAAACAAGGGGGTTTTTACACCCGTGACTCTTTTGCTGCAGCAGAGCTGGTGTGAGATGAAGCAGCACTAAGAAGCAGCTGCTCCACCATGATCACCAGGTGGTTTCTCCTGCATGAAAACCAGAAACTTCTCTAGACCTGCCCTGGCACCCTTAGGTGAATTATTACCATTACTACAGCTACCCACAGGATCGTTTTTACTTTATTGCCTCTGTCTGCTCCTGGATCTCTGTGCTGATTTATGGAGCAGTGAGTTACCTTTTTCAGGAGAAACTCATCCATGCTCTTCAGGTCACTGGCACTGGTTATGATCTGCAGGGAGTCGTTCTGCCACTGCACGGGCTCCAGAGCCACGTTGCTGATCTTGACGCTGCGCTTGCGCTTGACCTTGGGAGAGGGCTCCTTGTTCTCCTTGAATTCCCGCCGGTAGATGCCCGACAGCTCCGGACTCCGTGGAGGCGTCAGGTGATGAGGACCCAACTCTGCTGGTGATCAACGAAAAGAGGGGAAGAGATTGAGGAGCAGATGCAAAATAATTGTGACACTAAAACAGGGCATTGGAAGAAACCTGTGGAAGAGAAAAGCACAGTGTAGAACTCACGGGAAGATTAAATGTCATTTTTGCTTTGGTTACTTCCTCCCTCAAGAGAGGAAACATCTGTCCATTCCAGATGGTGGCTGGAAGGATTAGTGACATGGAATTCCTTGAGATCCATTATGGATCCCACCCTCTAACCTACTTGCCATTGCTCTGGCTTGACACCACCCTTGAATTAAGAGACATGAACCAGCATGGACATATCCCAACTTCCCAACCCAGTTTCTCTCTCCTTACAACTGGTCCCATGTCCCCCCACCATGTACCTTCACCAAGCTGCAATCCAGGAATGGTCTCCCTGCCAGGGGCTTCCTGCTCTGCATACAGCTCCAGCAGCTCAGACTGGGTAGCGAGCTTCTCCCGGGGGGTCTTCTTCTCCCCCTGCTTTCCCTTCACCCAAAACCTCATCTTGGCTCGTTGAGGCCTGGAAATAAGTCATGGAAACAGGAACTGCCTTAACTAGGAAAGGTCTTTCTACCCAAAACTGCCTCAGTCTTCTGGACATTCCTGAGGAGATAAATCCATGCCATTTCTACCAGGGAAATGCGGCTACTCGTCCTCAGCAAAGGAGAGAAACTTCAGTTGCATGCATGGGATTGGGTGGGACAGGACGTGTGGCCCATGCCACCAACACTTAATTGTGGTGTGAGCCACACACACATTGATTGGGCCTGCCCATGGTCATGTAGAAAAGGTGGGATGGGTAACTCATCCCACTGCAGGTGGAGCTCCAAAGGAGCCTGGGGGGCTCTCCTGGGGCATTGGAGAGCAAAAAGGACACAGGAAGGACTTGTCTGCCATCTCCAGCCATGATTCCTACCTCCCATCTGGAGTCAGACTCTTCTGTGTGGCTGCCAGCTTCCCAATCTCCCCCTGGGACATGGTTTTGTGCAGTTTGGCCTGGCCTTCCCCGGAGGTGAATCGCTGCACGGTCTGTAACGATTCCAAGCATGAAGCATTTAAAAATAAGACAGCTCTTGGGATATCAGATGATTTTTTTTCCCTATCAAAAATCAGGTATTTTATCTCCTACATCTTTATTTCTATTTGCCTACAGCTGAAAACCTACAGTCCTGGTGAGTCCCTAGAGAAATATTTTAATGATTCCTAAGAAAGAGAGGCATTTCCCTTGCTCCAACTCTCCAACCAGGTCCAATCTTCTTTCTCCTTGAGCAGTTGGTGATGAAAATCAGTTTGCACCAAGCCACAGGTCATTATTGCTCAGCATGCACAGCTCTTCCACCATCTTCAACCAGACCTCATTCCAGCTCTCCACCCAGAGTGTCCTGTTAGCCACAATGATGTGATTCCCCACGGGAACCTTCAACCACCTGGATCTGTCCCAGCAGAAGTTCCTCCTCCAACTCTTGCTGAGCACTTTACACAAAAAACCCAAAGTCTTTGTGCCAAGGACACACCAAAAGGAATTCTTTAACAAAGAAATTCTGCAGCTTTAATAGAAAATATCTCCACCTTTGCCATAATTTAAAATGCCCTCAGGTAATTTTTAAGGGTGGGATGAATTTGCAGTAACTCAGCCTAACAGGATCCCATGAAGTAGCCCAGAAATAGACTTGCCATATTTAAAAAATATCTAAATTTTTGTTCTGTTTTCCAATTGCAGCTGTGGTTTGGGAACTGCACTCCTGGAGGAGAAACCTTCAGCATAAGAAAAGTGGAGAATCAGGTTGTATGAAAGGATTTGGGAGACGATGGTCAAATGTCTCCTGTAGCTTTCCTATCACCTCAATGTCTCAACTGACTGCTCTATGTTTAAAAGCAGTTATTTTACTTCTGTTAAAAATATTTAAATAAAATTCTATAAAAAGTAGGTTGCAGGGGGGTCACATTTGCCATATTGACTCTTTTTCCATGTTTTATTCCCTCCCTCCCTCAGACGAACATCTCTTCCAGCCAGGAGATGGCATCATGCAAGGCAAAATTACCACTGGGAAAGCCAGGAACTGCCTAAACCATGAAAGAGATTTTGTTCCTGTCATTCTTACATTTAGGTGATGATCACACAGAAATTGTGGATAAAAGCAATTCAAAACCTATAAAAGTGATCTCCATCCAGCCCAAACCTACTACTTGTTTTAAAAATGATCTGTTAAATATCTGCCCCCCCAGTATGGTTTTGTTCTTGAGTAATTTCAACTTTTCGGGTTTCCAGCTTTAGTAAATAAAGACTAAAAGGCTTTTTTGGCACAAGATCTTTCTGTTTGAGGTTATCTGCCAGGAAACTCTGAATGGAAAGGATGGGAAACTTTCTCAGATGTCAAGATGAGCATCTGCACCAGAAAATCCCCTGCTAGAGAACACCACAAAGCATCATGAGGGCAAATGGCAATAACTGGGGGTCTGAAGGTATCTCCTGGTTGAGGAAGGGACCAAGTATTTTTTCCTCTGACAGAGTAACCTGTGTTTCAGCCATCCATAAGGTAACTGTGGCCAAGAGACTTATCCCAGCAGGCAGCAGTGCTGTGTGCTGCATGGAAAAACTTCCTGAAGCTCCCTCTGAACGGCTTAGGACAAGATCATTGCTGGCTCTTCAGCAGTACTTGGGATCAGCTGGTGGCAGGTACTTGGAGTCATGTTTATCAATTCATGGCTTTTGTGTGGAGGGTGGAGCAAAACAACTGGTTCATTATCCAGGTCCCACTCTCTAAGGATGTTTCCAGAGGGTATTTCTGGTGTGATTCCTCTAGCCAAGGCCTTCCATTCATGCATCTGCTCCAGGAAAAGCTCTCCAGGCTTAGGTGCCAAACAAAAGTGGTGTTAACACGTGCTGGCAGAACAGCCAGGAGCTGTTCCTCCCACTTGTGTCTCACTGCAAGGTAGGTTGATTCTTGGCTATTCACCAGCCAAAAATCTTCAGTCTTGGTCTTGTCAGGAAGCTCTTACTCCTTAAAGAACCTTGGAGTCAACTGTACCTGCAGCAGCCACCTCATGTACTGCTGCCCCATGGGTTTCAGCTCCAGCTACAGGTGCTGTGGGTGTTTGATGCTCTGGAATACCCTGAATGTGGGTCAGGAGCACTGGATTCCAGTGGGCCTCTACTCACCAGCTGGGCTACACAATCAGTGACTTGATGGCTGAGAAAAAAATGGGCAAAACAGGCAGAGCAGCTGGTGACCCATCATATGCTCGGCTCAATGGGGCTGCACGGGATCTCTCGTTCATCCAGCCAGCAGCCTCAGCTGCTGAGCAGGACAGGGACAGAGGCTGCTTTGGGAGTCATAGCTGGAGGCAGGAGCTGTCTGAAGGAGCTATTCACTGGCACAGGGACCAGCCTGCACATGGTGGCTGCCAGGCTCGCCTTCATGTGACTATCACAAGACACAACCAATGTGTCTGCACAGACATCAACCTCTGTACCTTTGTGTTTGTCCCCAAAACACCCCAAGAGGCACCATCCAGCTTTATCACGGGCTGCTCTGCCATCTGCAACACCCAACTGGGCTCTGCTAATAAATACCAATAAACAGTCCCTAAATTTTGCTACTTGTGATGATCCTGACCCAAAAAAAGCCCCAAGCCAAAGGGCTGGTCCCAAACCTGCAATACAAAATACAGATGGAAACACTGGACACATTGTCAGGACACACAGAGGGAGAGGAGCGCAGAGCACACAACACCAGGGGTAGTGTTGGCCTAGAAAGCAGAACTTACCACACCAGGGGGGAAATTCCTGACCACCAGTTAGAACCAGTGCTGGAGAGCAGAGGAGAGGAGGGACACAGCAGAGACAGGAGAGAGAGATGGCACCTACTGCTACTTGCATGCAGTGAGAGCTGTTAAACCAGGTGAGCAGAGTCCCAAGGAGCACTTCCAAGGAGTACAGTGACCCAGGATGCTCCCAAAGATGGAGCTTGTCAAGATGGAGCTTGTCAAGCACCAGCACAGCACTTTTCACACCCCAGAGGGAATGATTCCTACAGCTGCAATTCCCTTTGTACGTGGGCAGCCTCCAGGAGCACAGCAAGCACTCCAGGTATGGCATGGGGGGCCATGGTTTGGTGGTGAACAACTCAGTGCTGGGTTTGTGGTTGGACTCAACAATCTTACAGATCTTTTCCAACCTAAATGTTCCTATCATTCTATGTAAAAAAGTGCGTTTTACTGCATAAAATTCTCCCTTTCCCAATCTACAAGCAGGGACTTGCATAAAGGTGCAGCCAGGTTATCTCAGCCCATAGAGATGTGCCTTTCAATCAGGTTTTCAGTATTCCTGCCTCAACCCCTCCAGCAAATTTATCAAGAGCTGGCTTAAAAAATTTATGGAATTTGTAAATCTCTGCCCTCTTCCAGTGAGGAAATTATCCTGGGAAAAATTATCCTTTATAATAAGAGCTGCTAAAAGAAAAGTCATGAAAAGCCCTCTTTGGCCACCTGCTTTTCTTGGAAAAGCAGCTTTTAGGATGGCACGGGATGTTTGCTGGACACACATCAATGCTGTGGCACAAAATAAATCTCTGTCTTTTGGTTTCATGCTTTTCTTTGGTTTTATACTCAGCTCCACATCCTGTACTGCAGCTGGAGGAGAGGAACATGGCAGCCCCAGCCAGCACTCCACCCAAACTCTCACAGCAGGACAGGATTCCTGGTGTTTATCCACACTCCTATGGGGACATCTCCACTACCTCAGGAAAAAAATTACGAGCGGGTTGGAATCTGTTGGCCTCTTCCACTTCTGAAACCTCTCAGTTTGTGATTTTCCAAAAGCAGCTTATGTGGGTGGGAGATTAAGTCTGAGATGGAAAAGCTCCACTGCACTGGCTCATGTCAGACCTGCTAAGGGATACTTGTCACTGTGCTTGGAAAAAACACTTTGGTTGGTCGCCTTTGTTTCATAACCCACTATTTCACTCTCATTATGTTTTCATTGCCCAATTTCCATGGTTTTGTTTTTTCTGAGCTGCTGTCTGCCAGCATCACTCTGATAATTGAGGACAAAGTAATCACTGGATATGGTGGCTAAGCATAAAAAATCAAAAGTAAAAGAAGCCACAGGATTTACATCATTTTGTTGTCTGTTGTTTTTGGAACAATATTTACTTTCTTTTTTTACAGATGTATATAGGCCATTTTTAGATCAAAAGCTTCCAAGGGGAGGATGAGTTAAAGCCCCCAAAACAGGTAATTGTGCAATACAAGTTGTAATGCTCCAGGAAAACTATGGGAAGTGTGGTGGATATCTAATCAACCCAGGAGCAAGAAATAGAGCTTGGATGGAGCGCTGAGCACCCTGGTCTAGTGGAAGGGGCTTGGAATTGACATTTAGTCTCTTCCAATCCAAACCATTCTGTGATTCTGTGAATCTATGATTTTCTGCTGTGTTTGCCAAATTTACCCATCTACAGCATCCTTGGGAGTGGGAAAAGAAGCAGTGGAGGGATCAGTGCAGCTAAGGTTAGCGAAGAAAGGCTCCCCCACCACATTGGACACAATTACCATTTCGGAGTCACTGTAACAGGCCTGCCCCAGGCGGGCTGCGGGCACCGCCTCGGCGTGAGGAGGGTGCTCAGAGGAGAGAAGGAACTCAAAACTGCCATCGTAATCCTCTTCCTCCGTATCCCCCTCCCCATCAGCAAAAGTACCTCTAGTCAAGAAATCGGAGCGCGTCCGCGCCATGCGGGCTTTCTTTTTATGGCTCGGTCTGGGCACCTGCTTGACCAAAGGATAAAACAAAACAAAACAAAACGAAAAGAAGGGTTTTAAAGTAAAAAGGAGACTCTACCCATGTAGCCTTAAGACATCTCTGAGTGCCACTGCACCCCATGGAGGGGATGCAGTATTATGTCTAGTGAAAACAGCAAAGGACCAGGAAGAACAAAAACTAAGACAGAACGGTGAAAATGGACAATCATGGGTGTCACTGAAACGGAGACGTTAAACCAAACCAAGACAAGACGGCGTTGGACAGTGTTTGCCATCAGGATCACAGGATCCTTTTATCCAGAGCTGCTATAAATTATTCCTACAAGGCTTTTTATTTTAAGAGGTGTGGAGAAGTGTCCTTACTGTGCTGCCATATCCCCCTTCCCATGTCTGGCAGCCCTTGTGCTTCAGAGTTCACTTCTTTGAAGCTTTTGAGGGAAAACTGGCCAACTAAGTTATTTTTTGCCCTTTTCAGTGGAAAGAGAAAATAAACAAGTCACGACTCACCTCTCCTCTGCCAGACCCCGGCATCTTAAATGGCTTCCGTGCTATTTCACCCTTGGAAAGGCACTGATGATTTGCCTCTCTGCTGAAACACAAGAGAGCAGAGATCTTTCATCCTCTCCCAAAAGCCTTCCCACTGCACTAGCCCAGATGCTGGGAGTCCAAGCAGTCAAGACTAAATTGCAAGTCTGAGGTCATGGGGTTTCAGAATTGTTTGGGAATTCTTCAGGACTGGACTTAACACCAAAAGACAAGAAGAAAAAACATCTGGCTGTCAACTTTATACAGCAAGGTGGTTATGGATTGTATCTTTGTACTTTGGGATTCTCAAATGTGACTATTCTCTAGCAGAGCAAAACTTAAAATACAGCAATTCTTAATGTCTTTTTCCTCCTGTTGCTTGTTCATGTTGCACATGAACCAGGAAAAGAAATTTTCAACAGGAATCTTCTCCTGTCACAACTGCACAGAAACCACAAGACTACTACACTTGGAGGTACCTTGGGTTACCAACAGTCATTCACTGGGAGCTTTTGCCTTGGAAAGGGTGCAACAGGATTTAGGAGGAGGGTGATTTATATCCTTTTTGAGCTACATGGCCAAAACCACCCCAAAATTAGGCAAGGCACCTTAAGCAACAGAGTGGGAGCAAATGTTGCCCCAGGATCTTGCTGCCATCTCCAGATCCTGGGGCAGCCCAAGGTTAAGCAAAGCAATGGAGCTGAGCAACTGCTAAGACCATTACAGGTGTAATTAATTACACATGTGAATGACACAGTCTACAAAGAGCATTCACTCCCAAACTCTCTCTGTAGAGCTGGTGTTTTTTCATCTGCAATGGTCAGTGTCCACATGGCTTTGCTGGATTAATTATATGGTAAACAAGGAAAATCTTGGAATTTTCTGCCTCATCAAGTCATTTCTATTACAACTGCCCAAAAATCCTAAGAACTTATTCATCATGTTTCACCTTGAGAAATAAACTCCTATCCCCATTCATGTAGGGTGAATAATAACAATTGTATTGTTATTGAGTCTGTTTATTGACTCTCTTCACTTGCTCATATCCATGGTTATATAATGTTTTAAGATCCTGAGAAATTCCAGGTCTTTTTTCCTTTCCCTCTGACCTCCTCATTGCTAGAAGATCAAGAACCCTTTGTTTAACTATGAGGTTTGTGCAGACTCCAGAAACAACGTTCTGGACCCTTTGTACAAAAAGTTTCCTAGCAGAAAAAGAGCCCATGGAGAAAGCCTATGGAGACAGCCTGCAGAGAGAGCCTATGGAGAAAGCATAGGAGAAAGCCCATTATCTTTTTACTCACTGGAGGCCAAAGGGATTGTCCTTTGGTGTGAAGAACATGGAGCTTGCCCTCATCTCCTCAGTGGCCTGGTTGGGTATCCGAGGTTGCCGGAGGCGCTCAGTCCTTGAGAAATGGCTGCCTGGGTGGTCCTTGGGGTCCAGAGCTGGCTTGGAATGGCAGCGGGGCTCCAGACCTTCTCTTCTCTCCACAAACATGCTGACAGGCCGGTCTTTGGGGGCACTGTGGGCTGGAGAGCTTCCCCTGGTGCCAACAGTGAGACCCTTGATGTCCACTGCTGGGGTTGGAGCCATGCCTGGGCTGGGGCTGTGCTCCCCTCTGCTCTGGGGGTGCAGGATGAGCACTGACTGAGGCCGGCTGTCTGGTTTTTTGGCTGGTTTGAGGGAAGGGTCCTTCACTCTGCTCTGCTCTGTCCTCTGCAAAGCCTCTACCCTCCCTTGCTGCTCGAAGGCTTTGCGTTGTCTCTCCAGAATTTCCTTCTGCTGACGAATCTGCTCCATCATCTCCCTCTCATTTTGCAGCTGAAGCTGCTTTTGCCGTTCCTCCTTCTCCACATTGAGCTTTTCCAGTCTCTTAATGACAGAACCTGGAGAAAGCGCCCGCGCTGCTGTCACTGTCCCACGTTCCTCTCTCTTGGTAGAGGGTTTTTCCTTTTCCTCCTCTTCTTCCAAGGCTTTACCCTGTTCTGGCTCAGAGTCCTTCCTGACCTCAGAGAACATAACTGTCCTTTCCTCTCTTTCCACTGCTTTATTCCTCAGGTTATTCTCCACCGTCTTCACCTTCACATTGTCTTGTGGTGGAACATAGAAAGTGGGGAGGTTGCTGGAAAGGAGGGTTTCTCTTGGGTGAGCCTTGGTAACATTCTGGGGGTCACCAACCCCACTCTCCTTCCTGCTGAGGTTATCAGGCAGCACCGTGTCTGCTGGGGTCTGTCTGCAGCCAGGCAAACCATTGTTCCCATCCCCTGCACAGAAACGCTTCTCCTGCAGCAGAGCCTGGGGACTGCTGGGCAGGGAGTCCATGGGAAATGACTGTGTCTCATGCTCATCTAAGACTAAGGAAATGAGTTTACTACTTGAGGTATCTTCGCTGCTTAACAACTCGAAGCTCCCCTGGGAGCTCTCGCTCTCGGGGGTTCCCTGAGGGGAATGCAGTGCCTCGGGCAGCAGCTCTGTGGACCAGCGCTGCTCCTCCGAGGGTGACAGCCCGCCCGTGGAGCGCACCTTGAGCAGCTCCAGGCTGAACTTCGCCTGCTCCAGCTCCCGCATCCTCCGGCTTTCCCTCTTGGCACGAACCACTTTTTTCTGGTTGAGATCCTCCAGCGACTTGGGCCTCTCTCTCACCATGATCTCCTCCTCGGTGTCCATCCCACTCTGGCTGCTGGCTCTCTCATGCCTTTTGTACAGGGAAGTATCCAGTGGGTCCACGTGATTCACCCTATTATTCTCCATCAGTGATTTATGTTGTTCCACAGCTCTCACTCGCTCTTCAAATGAGCTGTCCTCCCACTTAGATGGGTCAGAGCCTTTAATTTCCAAACCATCTGCTTCCAGTCCATCCTCTTCTCTACTTGCCAGGCCATTCTCCAGCTGTGTCTCTTTTAACTGGTGCTCTTTCAAAGCTCTAAACCTGGAAGAAAGCAGAAAACCAGGATATTCAGCCCTGTGGCCACTCAGAGCCCTTCAAGGCACTGCACTAGTGGTGTCTTATCACGACCATCACCTCACCACCACCAGCACCTCAAGAACCCTGGTGCAAGACAAGGCAAGGCACAGTCGGTTTTAAACCTCCTTCTCCTCCTCCTCTGCCATCTCTGCTACCGAAGGGCTGCCGCAACGCACCTGAAAGCTCCCCTGGTGCCGACGGCAGCGGGTCCAGCCTCCATCCCTGGTCTAGCTCCTTCATAAGCTGTCAGAGCCAGAAAAGCTTAACTCATCACACCCCCTTGGCTTCTCCATCTTCGCCATCCTGCCCGGACTGCATCTGGAACAACTTAGCAGGGACTTGTGCCCAGCACCAAGAGCTCCCTGCAGCTCCCAAATGTTCCAAGGGATGTTAAGGCGCTCCACACCTTGCAGGCAGCACCTCTGGAGAGTGAATTGTGACCTGTACCCCGGCCAGCAAGCTGAGGCAGGGCTGGACAGCCTGTGCCCTCCACAGCGGCTGGCTCCAGTATCCCTTGTCCTTCTGAGCCAGCGCAGCAACCAGATTGGTGAGGCAATCTGAGTTAAAAATAGGCTACTTAAACTGGTGCTGCTGCCAAGAGAAAAAAAAAACCCCTTGTGAGTATTTACGGCCTTGGCTTTGCACTGCTTACGTGCTCCAACCTGAAATAGGCTCTGCTTATTCCAAGAGCAGGACGTGCAGTTAAATTGTTAGAAAGCGTGGGCAAACAAAGGACCAGGGCAGGTCAGGAGAGGGTCATGGATACACGAGGGGACGCTGCCCTGTGTAAGTCACTGCAGTGCCCTGATTCACACCCTCCAGTGTGAGCATCACCAAAACCACGTTCCTCTTACCCGAGGCCAAGGGTGTTACCTTTGCCGTGCCAAGTACCCGCGGCACGCCGCCTGCAGGCACAGGGCCCCGCTCCTGCGGGCGGTGTACGCCTGCCGGGTTCGGTGTCCCCTCCAGGCCGCCTGGATGCTGGTGGCTGCGGCGTGCCGGCGCCTGGCGTGCTCCCGCCAGCAGCTCTGGATGAGGTGAGCTGCAAACTGCATCTGCAGGAACCTGCGCCGCTCCACAAAGCCTCGCCAGTGGGTCTGAAGGATGACAGCGGCTTTGCTGAGAACCACAGGGTCTGGGGATGGTTTGCCTTCCTTTCGGCTCTGGTAGCTTCGCCAAAATCTCTGCAAACACAGCAGGGGATTCCTTGTTACAGGTGTTGTGTGAAGTACGGCGAAGTATCCAGTGGGTCCATGTGATTCACCCGATTATTCTCCATCAGTGATTTATGTTGTTCTACAGCTCTCACTGGCTCTTCAAATGAGCTGTCCTCCCACAGCTCATGCCTTCATGCAACCTCTCCAGCTCCATGCAACCTCTCCAGCTCGTGCCTTCATGCAACCTCTCCAGCTCCATGCAACCTCTCCAGCTCGTGCCTTCCTGCAACCTCTCCAGCTTCATGCAACCTCTCCAGCTCGTGCCTTCATGCAACCTCTCCACTTAGATGGGAGGACAGCACCTGCCTTCATGCCACCTCTCCAACTTCCCCCCATTCCCAACTTATTATGGCAGAAGGAGTCAATCCTGATTGCAAGCTCCCTCCTTGGACAGGAGAGCTGATTTTACGCACGGGCTCTGTCTGTGGGATTTGGGGAGGGTAATTTGCACTGGAATCCAGCAGCAGCACCCACCTGTATGCTGATGGCCGCGTGCCGCAGGCTCAGGAACTGCCTCCTGCAGAGCAGGCTGCGGAACCAGCGCTGCAGCAGCGTGATCCTCCGCAGCACTTCCTGGTGCAGCAGGTCCTGCAGGAGCTGCCGCTCCCGTTCCTTCATGAAAACCTGGCCAAAACAACCCAAAAAACACTAGCATGGAAAGCTTCCTGGACCACGAGTCAAATCCTCCTGGTTTCTGCGTCCTGGATGCTCCCAGGAAGGTTGAGGAGCTGATTTTTGTGAAGGCACCTCTAACAGGTTTCAGCAGTTTCACAACAGCCTGTGACTCTAAGTTCTGGATTACAGAGCTTTTCCACCAGGGGAGGAAAAATGAGGACCATCATATCAAGCTAAGTCTACATAGACACAGAGATTTTGGAGGACATGAGTTTTTTGAGGCTGCCTCATTATAATCAATAGCAAAACAATATTGTTCCATACTCTTTTATGTTAACAATATTAAAAGTTTCATTTAAATCACTGATTTTTAGTAAACAGAAGAAAAATAGTTTCATTAATTAAAACCATATATAGATATTAATTTATCAGACAGAAATACAGGCAAATGTTATATCTGTGTCTTAAAGGCTGAGCTGAGGATGAACATTTACCATTGTTCTTCCAACTTGGTAATTGTCTGGATCGAGTTTTATCTTCCGGAAGAAATCATGGATATTGTGCTTAGATGGGCTGATCCCTTGTGGCAAAAGGACATTGAAATGGCTCACAAAATCCTGAGAAGGGAAAGAAAAAAGCAACACCAAGATTTGGTTAGTTGGGTCCTGCTGCTACTTTCTCCCATAAATAACAGATTTGCTCCACTGGCCACATGAAACGGGACCTCTGGAGTGAGCACAAGGACAGATAACATTTTATGCACTGAGGAACACCAAGATTCATCCAACATTTGTAGTTTGATGGGAAACACATCAAAGCAGGGACCCAGCAAGGTTCAAACATTTTTCAGCGTGGGAGGAGAGGTTCTGCAGAAGCCACAGGGTCAAACCCCAGCAAAAAAATTGCTCCAAATCCCCAGCAAGAGCCACTATTGGAAGGCAGATACCAACATCTGCAAAACATCCCTGAGATGCTCCAGCCGTTACTGCTGGGAGGATTCAAAGAGTGAAGGAGGTACAAGAGGATAGATCCTCCCAAGCAAGGTTGGGAAACCTGCTCACGGCAAAAAAATGCTGAGCATTTTTCTTTTCCTAAACAGCTGCTGTGCAGAACACGACGTTTGCCCCAAAGCAGCCACAAGCAGGAAACCAATCAGTACCAACAAAGCATGAAAGGACCGACATGTACACAAAACCTGGCAAACACATGGAAAAGAAGAAAACAGGAAAAGCTGGCTAACTCCAGCAGTTCAGAGGATGCATATCATCCTCCTGATGGGACACAGCCAACACAACAGGGCTAACACTGCTCCCAGTAATTCCAGATGCAGAAGAAAACGTGCAAATCAGACAGTTTTTTCCAAAAGGGAGTCCATGTTGCAAAAAAATACTGTTTTTGTTCAAAAATCACAGTGCAGGGGGCTCGCAGCCCTCCCTGAGGTCTAGACTGGCTCGTAGGCAGAGAACCGCCTGTTACATCCACTGCCTTCCAAGAACTAGAAATTAATTACCCTGATAAAAAATGAACCAGCAACACTCAGACAACTCTGCTAATGATGCTAAAGGAGATGGAAGACAAAGCCCTTTGTACTCAACCTGGAAGGAGTATTTGCAGCTGTATCCTGACTGGCGGATGCGCACGGTCTCCAGCATCCCTGTGTAGCGCAGCTGCCGCAGCACCAGGCTGTCGCTGAACCTCACGGGCAGCTGCAAGGGGAAAAGCAGATGTAGCACATGTGTATGACACACACGTTGTCAGCGATGCTACAGGAGGGAGGGAACGTGGGTCCCCAGGAACTGAACTAATCCCGCTGGGATTGAATCCTGTTTGCTTCTGAGACTTTCAAACAGCTAACTAGAGAAATAAAGCCATAAAAAAAGATTTTTTTGCATTTCAATTGAAAAAGACCCCCCAAGGGCACAGTTAATGGGTGATGTTTTGAGCAAGTAAATAATCTCCAATGCAAAAAGCTTCAGCTTGAAATGCCTGGATAAAACTCTGAAGGATTAATCTACAAAGCATCCCTACATTTTGAACTGAGGGTCCTTGGTCCATAATACAATTATGTAAAGTCAAATTCAAGAAATATGAGTCAGTGTGATCAATGTAGTTTATTCTAAAAGTATCTGCTTTTACTTATGTAAACTTTATTTTAAGGAAGCTTCAGGGCTCAGACCCAGCACAAGGGAATTCCTGGTTCTATAAATCTCTCTTATGGCTGGTCAGAAACTTCAAAGGAGTCAAATTAATTTATTAAAACCAATATATTTTTCACATAAATTAAAATACTATATTTGCATACGTGTTTCTACAAATATAAGAAGAGCCACTGCAGTTTATCAAGTGACACCCAAGTGATAAATCCATGCTTCTTGCCCAAATCTTCTAAATTCAGCTCTATTTGAGGCTTTGTTTCCTATCTAACTCCCTGTAAAAACAGAAAAAAGATTCCCAGGCTGATTTCTAGCAGGATCTTGCTTTCTCAGGATGGCATTTACCTTTTCAGCGTTGGATCGGATGCACTTGACAAAATAGGGCTCTGCTTGGCCAAGGGTCTCCATCAGTTTGTTGAGGGATGCCTGCAACAGAGGAGACACAGGGAAGGGAGAGGAGACCACAGAGGATAATGAAAATCCAAATTCTTAAATCATAAACCAACATAAATTGGAATTAATTAGGAGTACATGAGGCACATGGGAAATTGTTCTCCCAAATGAGTGTTTTAGCACAAGCAACTTGGCTGATTTTGTCTTTGCCCTCAATAAAGAAAGCAAATATAATGCTGGGTTGGATTTTCAGATCTCTGGCTTCCCTGGAGCCCAAATTCCCATCCCACTCCACACCACAAGCCTCTTCCAGCCATGAATGGGAGCTCCAAGACAAGAATTTACACCTGGCACAAAACAACCACTGATGGGTCTTAAACACAAATCAGATTTTCCTTCATGAAAAGTGACTCCAGGCAGGATTTACTCCTGATTTTTAATTGTCAAAACTTTACTGTTGGCCTAAAAATGAATTGTTTTTAAGGAAAGTTTTGCCAAGGGAAAATTGGGAATTCACAAATATTTTTGAAGCCTACAACCCTGAACACTTCACAGTTTGTTTCTAGAGAAGAGCTTCAGTGCTGGCATGCTCCTGACTGAAGGATCACTGAGAACCAAGGGGTTTCCTGGTTCCATTTTTTTATTTCCCCTTATTTATTCATCATCATTAAAAGTCTCTCCCAAAAAAGTGAATTTACATTGGCATCACTCTACAGCCAGCTGCTCCAGTGGGATGTCATGCTGAGTTATCCCTTCACCTTGCAAACCTTTGACTTTTTGGGATGAATCACAAGCTCTTGGAATAAAACCAGGCTGAAAACCAGAGTGTGTTGAGTCCATCAGTGCTGGCCAGGCTCCTCAGCCACATTTTTTTGCTTTGTCCTACAAATACTTCAGGTATCTCTAACTGCTGAGCACATTACAAACATGGCATTGGTAAAGTGCTAGAGAGTTGATTACTCCTGATTTTAATAGAGTTTAAAACTCAGTCATGTAAAGGATATTCTGTCACATTTACTATAAGCAGAGTTATAAATTCTAGAATATAGGAGTTAATAAACTGGCGTGGTATTACAAAGAAGCATTTTGCCCACAGATCAGCTCACAGGAAGCCTTTTTTTCCTTCTGATCATTTCAAAGACATCTTTATGGGAAGCCTTTCATGTTTAGAAAAACATGAAAATCCTGAATGTTCATTCCCATCCAGGATTTTGGAAGGAGCAAGGGATGGATCCCACGCACATGTGATGCAGCTGTGTTATGTACACTGCAAATCTCCCTGCTCCTGTCCCAGGGAGCAGAATGCCATGACGTGGCAGATCTCTGCTGGCATACTCCTAGCTTTCTAAAAATCTGAAATTACTCATTTTCACACAAAAGAAGCCTATTGGGGGCTTTCAATCAGCAGCAATGCTGCAGGATCCCACTGTGCCCACACAGGTTAGTGGGAGGGAGAGGGACACAAGGGACACAGCCCCTTTGTTGAAAGTCCAGCAAGCAGAGTGCTCCCAGTGCTGGAAATGGTGGGAATGGGATGTGCAGGACCCTTAGGAGGGGGCATTTCCATTCCCTCATGCCATCCTGTGTGAGGCAGATGGTCCAGGCACCCTCTGCCATCTGCTGGTCAGGAATCCACAAAGGACATGTGAGGTCGCTGGATTAACCCTGTACCCATCTCCTTTGTCCCTCTGCCAGCAAAACTTTCCAGCCACCCACTCCTTCAGCACCTGTACTGTACTCAACCCTTCCACCCCTGTCACCAGGGCACCACCTGCATGTGGGTTAAAGGGGAACTCTTCAGTTTTAGGTATGGGTGGTTTAATTTTCCATCCCTGCTCCTGGAGCACACTCTGAGACAGCTATTTCCCCTACAGATTACTCTAAATCTAGGGATAGTGGAAATCCACAGGAGATGGAGCAGCTGCAAGCCTGGTGTTGAGGTATTAGCCACAATGCAGTGTTTCTCTGAAAAAAAACCACGTTAGGAAATATTTGTGTTTCCTGCCTGTGACCCAATTCCATGCACTGCAATTTTATTAGATTGCTCTTGATTAAAAAAGCAATGCTGCTGCTTTGTCCCTTAAAATTGTTCTCTTTAACAAGTGCTCACTGAGATTAGGGATCTTTGATTTGAATGTGCTGTGAAAATATTAAAAAAAAATCAATTTTTGCCCCCTAGGGCTTTTCAGAGTTTTGTTGGGAGCATAAATAGGTTTTGGGAAGGCCTTTCACTCCAAGACATCCCTGTTTCAACCCCTCCATGAGTATGAATTAAACTCTGCAGGAGTGAATTTTGACCAGAATACCATTAGATTAGACAAGGCTAAATACATAAATTTACAAATGTAAAAATGCATTCTGCAAATTATATATACACATATGTGTGTGCATGTATTTTTAATTATTTAATCTTACCCACACCCACACACAGAAATTTTCTAAATATAAACCACATCTCCAAAAAAGCCCCAAAGCAGTCAAAATTACAAGTCAAAACCAACCCAGACATGCTTAGAACCCAGATTTTAAGTGAAAAGCTGCTTTGTATTATTACCACCTGCTTGTGCACATGTCTTGTAGCAGTTTCCAAGCCGTGCTGCACATACAGAACAATCACATTCAGGTTGGAAAAGACCTTTAAGATCATTGAGTCCAACTGTGAGCCCAGCACTGCCAAGTCCCTGGAGGATTATTTTCCCTGCACCGACCCTAGGGATTGCTGACTGACAACCCAAGATCCTCTGAACTCCCCTGCTCTCCAGGAAATAATGCAGCAGGATTCTGACTCTTCTGCCCCTATTAAAATTCCCATTCTGTCTCAGAACAGATTATGCTGGATGAGAGTAAAAAGACTGCAAAAAATGTGATTTGGGGATTTGGTGGTTTCTGGATTTTGGGGAGAAAGCACCACAATATGAGGTACCAGAGGACAGGGATGCACCAGCATCTCCCCCTGCAGCTCACCCTCATGTCCCACCTTGCTCCACCACATCATCCCCCATGATAACCATCCTCACTCTTATTTCTCTCTATTTGCACCCTTTAAACACCTGCCATGTCTCCCAGTTCCCTCAGGCCCTCAGTGGGATTCATGGCCTGGATGCTGCAGGGATGGGGCAGGAGTGTGCCTGGAGCAGGGGATTCCCCTCTCTCCATCAAAGGAAAGGGCTCACCTGGAACTGGGCACTGATGCTGGGTGGTTTTTTCTTCTTGTGGAGGTGGAGCAGAGATTTGGTGATGCGGTCGTGCAGCGTCAGGTTGGTGAGGTGCTTGAGGGACTTCACATCCAGCAAGTGCTGTGGAAAAAGAGAGAATCCATAGAAAATCCAGATGTTACCATCACACCATCTGCTACATCCCTCCTTTACCCTCACAGGGCTTCCTTAGGTGACGTAATCTCAACAGGGAACACTGGGGGATGGCTTCCCTGTGAGGGTGGGTGCCCAGAGCAGCTGTGGCTGCCCCATCCCTGGCAGAGTCCAAGGCCAGGCTGGATGGGGCTTGGAGCACCCTGGTCTAGTGGAAGGTGTCCCTGCCCATGGCAGGGGGTAGAACTGGAGGACCTTTAAATTCCTTCCCAACACAAACCATTCTATGATTCTCCTCACTGTTAATGAGCAGTTCATTGATTAATTGCATCAGTGCCTCTCCAGGTGCAAGATGGACATAGAGAGGAATAAAAACAATGTTTGCTCCTCTCCTGGTGCTCTGCTCCTGACCACAGATGCAGCACCAGTGAGGATCACAAAAAGCCTCATTGTTCTAAGAACAACAGATATCCTGGCATCTCTTAAAATATAATAAATGTAGCCAAGACAGAGGGAAAGTAACAAGGTTGTTGTCTATCAGGTACCAGCTCTCCTGCATCACTTACTTGCTCGTTTCAGTTTAGAGATTTAGTTATTAAATTTCACCAGCATGTACATACTCCTTCTCAGGAGGAAAAATGAGACAGAGCAGCTCCAAGGAGGATGTAAGTGCTCATATCTCTTTCTCCCAGCAGAAATCAGGGCTGAAATCCTCTGGGTTTATATGAATTAAAGAGCCCTGAACAGAGCTGAGTTGACCAAAGTCTTGGTGTAGACACAATGGTCTTCTTCATATCCAGCAGCATCACATGACTGTGCTACAGCCTTAACCCACAAACCACAAGGGGGAAAATGCTGCTTCTCACTCACCTTTGGGAGACTGGGTTTGGCTTTGAAGTTCTTATTTCGCCTGGGGAGATAATAAATGGCTCAGGTTAATCCACAGTGCAATTGTGGAATGGAGGAGTTGATGAAACCAGCCCCTCCACATCCCCCTGAGCAGCTGCTGCCAGTGCCAGCACTGAAATGGGGCTGCCCCTGCACACTGCAGACTGAGAGGGGAGTATCCAATTAATGGGAATGGTTACATTGGAAATGATGGCATGCTGGGAGTTTGGGAAAAGATGCCAGATCACAAAATGATTGACCAGCCTCCTGCTTTCCAAACCCCATGTTCATTCCAGCCACCTTGGGATGCTCCCTGAACCTTTGAGGAGGCTGCAGTGTCAATCACCTGCCCAGATAATTACAATGGAAACTCTGATAAGATGTTTAAAGTGTGACTGCGTTACATGGCTGCTGTATCTCCAGCCTGGTGTGACCAGAAGGTTTGTTCCTTCTCTTTCTTCCCTTTGTCTGTCATTCTGAACGAATGAGACAAATTAAATCAGACATGTCAAATGTACTGGGATTGCTCTGACCCAGCTGGGAGACAGCTCCAAGTCTGCTTGGCATCCTGAGAGTTTTATATCCTGGCTATTTACATTGCCCTAACCACCCTTGCTGCTCATTGTGCTCCAGGAATAAAGCCCAGATCCCCTCCTGGGTACTGACATGAGGATGCCATGGGCCCTCTCCAGCAGTTTGCTGTTGGTGGTGTTGACAAATATCCCATCTTTGTCCAGGAAGGTGCCGGGGCTGGCGAGCCTGTTGTGCCTCATCCCCATCCTGCCATTCCAGCCAACTCCGTAGGCATCCCTGGAACACCAGACACCGTTAGGAAGAGATAAAAAACCACAGTTCCATGATAAAAACAGATCCTAAAACAACCCATTGGTAGGAAATCAGCTGCTGCTTTTTTCTTCCCATTGTTCATTCTCTCCCATGGGATGAGTCCCTGGTGCCAGACAGCACATGGAGCCATCATCTACTAAGGCACCTCTCAAAGATCAAATATTCACAAAAGGAACAAATTAACAGCAGGACAAAAACAGCTTCCAGCTCTCCCAGACAGAAACCTGGAGTCTGCAGATACCTCTAGATACCTTTGGTGCCTGAAGGATACAAGGCCATGACATCTGGTGCTGACTCTGGCTCCTCAAATTCACACAATCATTCCATTGGGAAAAGAAAAAGCAAATCTAGTTTGCAATAAACTTGTTATTTGCCACAAAGATGGATGTCAGCTCCAGCTGGATGATGGATTGACCCAGAATCATTCTCTGAGACCTCATTATGAATCAGTCACTCAATTTGGTCCCTTCTGCCATGGAGCATAACTGCTCTGGTCTCCAGAAATGCTCACCTGGCTTCAGAAGTCCTAAAGGAAACAAGGAGAGGAACCAAAATCCTCTCTTGGAGGGATGGAAACTGATACTTGACCAGACTACACATCAGGACAAGCAATTTCCAGAAGTAAGGAGCCTTCCAGTGGTGTCTGGGGGGCATCAAGCCTCTTATGGGCAGCATCTCACCAAAACACTTTTGGCTTGGTGGGTTTTTGGTGGTTTGTTTGGGTTTTAAATCCTAAATTTTTTATCAGCCTTGCAGAAATCATCATACGAAATAAAAGCAATCTAAGGAAGGATGTGAGGGCTGCAACACATCCCCCACCCCCCAATTTATCTCAGACAGGAGGAAAAGGAGCAGGAGGAGACTCCAGGGTGCAGCAGGTCACGAGGATGCTGAAGGACACGGTGGTTTAAACGCGGCCTCGGGCGCCGGCCACTTCTGAGCTCTGACAACAAGGCAGTCCTTTGCCTTAAAGTCCTGGTTTGGATGAAAGGCAAATCTCAAGTGCCACATGGAAATTAAAAATTAAAGGATGTAAAGCTGTATGTTCAGCCAGCTCAAAGCCTGGAGCCAGATCCTCAGAGCAACGTCACCTCGCTGCCTCATCTAAGCACTTCCTAAATTCCTTCCTGATCCTATTAAATCAGCATTCTGACATGGACCACTATTATAAGGAGGGATCAATCACAGCAAAGCAAAACCCCTGGCTAAGTGCTCCAGGACCTGCTTTCTTAAGCATTCCATTCACAGATGGTTAGTGAGAAGCTGGAATATCCAAGTGATCCCTCCTGTTCACCTTTCTTCTCTTTACATCTCAGGTACCATCCACCAAAACAACCCTGTCTGCAGGTGGGAAAAAAAAATCAATTGATGGGAACCACTAAAACTCAACAGCCACTTTTGGGATGTACAACACCATTAATCCTGACCAATCTCTCTGGAAAATCCTAGAAATTCCCACGTGGTTTTGAAAAAAACCAAGAGATACAATGACAGGGACACTTTAGGATGGATACGTTCACATGGTAACAGATGCAGGCTTTTGGTACTTTGGGGTCAATCCCCTCACCTAGCCCAGCCAGCTGCTTCCAGACCAACACCTGCTCAGACAGCCCTGCACATAAAAGTGTCACTAGTGAGCACAAACCAGCAGGATCTCAACCAGCCCAAGTGGTTTTGGTTAGGCATGGCCTGGCCTTCATTTCTCAGCAGCTGGAGAAAGCACTTGGAACGCTCTGCTGAAGCCTGGTTTCCCACCCAGCATGTGCAAACCAGCCATCCACTTTTTTTCTGAGATCAGAGGAGAGCACTTGGCTCCCTAAACCCTCCACAGTGACTTCCTGAGTGATGTCATGCCTCAAACTTGCTTTTAGAAACAGGCCCCGGGCTATCCTGTAGGTTGGATGCACAACCAGGCTTATCAGAGACCACATGATCGTGAGATGGCTTTGAAAGCAATTCCTGTTTAATTTGGAGCTGCAAATGGCCTGCCAGTCCATCTGCTGGGAACCTGCTAACGCCAATCTCTCTTCCAGAGTGTCACCTGCACTCCTGTGCTCACCTCCTCCTGCCCAACAAGTGCAAGATTGGTATTTACCTGAAACACCAACATTCATCAAGGGTGACACCACTCTCCAGATCAAAAGCAGCTCCAATGAAAGGGATCAGAATCACCAGCCTGCTCTGAAAGTACAGGCTGGACCTTGGGGATCTTATGAGACACCTGGTTTGTACTTCCAGAAGGAAGGGGCAAAGGTGACATTTGGGGACCCACTACTGATGATGTCCAAGGGAAGATCACAGACCATGCTATTGAGGTATCACAGGAGTTAGGATGACTTTTTTTTCTACAAATAAAGGCTGAAATTGAGGCTGCTGGTAGGACACAGCTGCTGAGGATGAGGAAGAAAAACAGAGTTCCTCAATTCTGGCTGTTTAGGCTGATTTGTTGCTGTGCTGGTAGGGGCTAAGCCACATAACCAGAGCTGACCACATACGAACTCCACACTAAATAAACACATCCTCCTCCTTGTTTGGGTCAGGAGGAGTTTCCCTGCCTTTACAATGTCCCTTTGCTGAGATAATGAAAATATTTTGGGCTATGAAAATGTTGGCAGCCCCAGCTCCCACACTAGAGTGCCTCCAAAGCTGGAGTTGGGCAGCCAAGAAAAGCCCTGTCCCAGTTTACAGATGCTCCAAAGGCGCCAAAGGTTGGATAGAGAAACTGCAGGAATCCTCTTATCTCCAAGGGAAGATCTCCAAAGGGACAAAGTTTCACATTACGTTATCTTGAGGGAAACTTGCACAATCAGAGGTGCTGGGAACAGGGAACGTCACCTCTGGAGACACCAACCTTCCCTGCTCTGAGTGTTACCAAGGACTGGCTGTCATCACAACCCAACCCATCAGCAGCTGCAGCATTATGAGAAAGGAAAGGAGGGTGGCAAAGACTGAGGTGAGGACAGCCAGGGTTGCATCACCTTCCCAGGACAGAGTGGCATTGCTTGTACCACCTGGATTTCTGCTCAAATTTGAGAAGTGGCACAAATTTATGAATTCAATCCCACCATTTTAAGTAAATTCCATGCTCTCTAATCACTGAAATGGATGTGTAATGATGTGAGAACATTCAGATCTCCTTCAGTAGGGTGCCACTGCCTCTCTCAAAGGGGAGGAATTCAGAGGAACAAGGACATTCTATTCTTGATGGCACTCAGAGAGCACATGGTGAACAAAACCAGGTAGAAGAAGGCACTTTTCTTCCCCTAGAAAAAAAAAGGAACTATGTGTATCTAATTTTTGTTGTGGCCATTTGGCATTAAAGCCATTAAAAACGAGCCTTTGTAATATCCTTGAGGGATATTTAATTTTGTATGGAAGGGAATTGCACTGAGACGCAAGGACTGATTTAATGGGCCCATTTCAGGAGACAGATTTAGACTCCTCTTGACTTGTTCTGGGCTTCTCATTAACCTCAGAGCAGCCAGAAAGACACACCTGGATATCTGCAGCTCCAAGCAGTGGTTGTAGGAGCTGAGGGTGCTCTTATCACTTCCTTCCCCAGCACACACCTGCTCAGACGGAAGCAGAGAGGCACTGTATGCCTTTAGAGGGGTATTGGGAAAATCAGACCTCCTGGGATGAGAGGAGGGATAGCACAAGAGTAGCTGGGAAAAGGATCAGTGCCCAGACATGCCTTGGAAATGAAGACTTTGGCTTCACAAGCAAGTAAACTCTGGAGTGGGGATGGAGAAGGCTTTGCAGAAGAGGCCCAGATTTGTATCTCAAGTGTAGACCTGAGTTTCATTCAGTAGCTGCTTAAATGGTCGGAAACTTCAAGGAGGGATATAAAAATAAAAATGTACCTAAAATCTGTAAAAATCAATCAATTTTGAAGCGAATGTGCTTTTTTACCTCCTGAAAACAAGCAAGCATTTGGCAAAGTACCATCTCAAACTCCATCACTTCCAGGTTTTCTACATTCCAGGGTGCCCAGAGCCGCCACATGCCGTATGCAGTTCTGCACCCAAACCTGTCCTCCTTGAATGACTATTTCCTTGATATTGGCACATTCATTCATTTTTTTAAGCTTCTTATCCCCTCATACACCCATCCCCAACAACTGCTGCCTTTGACACAGGGAAGCTGCTTTTCCTGCCTGCTGTTTAGTCAGGAAAGTGTTTAGATCTGATCACACAGCAGAGAAAGAAGAGAAGAGAAGACTGATAGGTGAGATGGAAAACATGTCAATACAGTCATTTTCAGGTACAGACAGTGCTCTCCCATCCCAGACCAAGGTAAAAGCAGGATCCTTACCGTGGGCTCTTCTCGTTGATGGTGTTGACTCCCTGCAGGTCTGAGAGCGGCG
>NW_005054398.1:2258004-2260455 GCF_000277835.1 Geospiza fortis
TGATACCTGAAGCAGCACATGAGGAAGATGTTTCCAGCTGGCTCATACCCAAGAGACAATTAGCAGAGCCATCCCCAGAGACAATTAGCAGAGCCATCCCCAGAAACAATTAGCAGAGCCATAGCTGAGGCCTGACTCTGGCGCGGAGCAGCGCCGACGTGTCCTGGCACATGCCGGGCACAGCCGGGTGCCAGGGATGCCATCGCTCCCCGGTGCCACCTCCCTGCCAGAGTCATCACCCTCGTGAGTAACACTGCTTGCTCCAGCCTCTCATTCCTCTCCCACACACACAGAGGGTGTTTTAGGGACATGCTGTCCCAGCTAGCAAACGGGGTGAGGGAAGGAGATGATGGGAGCAGCCACTCACGTTCTCCATGTTCGAGAGATTCCCAAGCTTTCCACTGTGCATGGGATAACCCAGCTGCATGGGCAAAACACCTGGACATAATTAGAATGCTTGGAAAAAAGGTAATTTATTCCTTAGGCACTTGTTCTCTCCCTCCCTCCAAATAGATGGACACGTGCAGCAGGTAGGAAATGCTTTATAGCATTTACAACTTTATAGCATTTCCTACTTTTTATAGCATTTCCTACTTGCTGCACGTGTCCATCTATTTGGAGGGAGGGAGAGAAGAAGTGTCTAAGGAATAAATGAATGCCTTGGAATGAAGACTTTGGCTTCACAAGCAAGTTAATTCTGGAATAGGGATGGAGAAGGCTTTGCAGAAGAGGCACAGATCTGTATCTCAAGTGTAGACCTGAGTTTCATTCAGTAGCTGCTTAAATGGTCAGAAACGTCAAGGAAGGATTTAAAAATGTACATAAAATCTGTAAAAATCAATCAATTTTGAAGCAAATGTGCTTCCCTCCCCAATTTTGAAGTAAATATGCTTTTTCAATATGAAATATATTTCATTTATTCCTTTCCACTTCTTATACTGTTATAGACACTTCTATACTATTTTATAAAGGCTTGATTGCCTATTGAGCCTATATCCTTTGATACCTGGAATAATTTATTTGTAATAAAATATAACTAGTAGAACAATATATTAAATAAAGTATCTGTATTCAGATTTTGTATTCAGCCAAGGAAGCTGCCACACATGGTAACAGTAGCAGCTGTTATCTGCCCTGAAGTGGAAATGTTTTGTAACCAAGCACTTAGGAAGACAGGAGACAATTATTGTAGACAACAAAACACTTCAAGTCACCAAACCACAAAAATATAAAGATCTGATAATGTGGAGTTTGACATGAAAACAGCTGAGCAATTTTACAACTGTCTCAAAATCACTGCTGTGAGACAGGAAAAATCACAGCTCTCACCTCAGCATGGGAAATATGTTTTATTCTACTCTGAGACATCTACAGTGGGGAAAAAAAGCTTTCTAAAAAGAAAAAAATCTAAACTATGGTTTGTAGCAATGGCATATCCCCTCCTCCCAATATTTATAATTCCACTATTTCATGCAGCCCAAGTTAAGAGGTGTCCTGGTGATTTTTTATCCTGGAAGATGAACACAAAGCAAATATACTGAGACCTGAGCCCGTCCTGCTGTTCTGAGCCTGGAATTCCTGAGGAGAAGATGAATTCCTACCAAAGACATCCCTTTAACAGGACATTTACCACCCTCCTTGCCCTGTTAAGGTGTGGTAACTGCTCATCTTGAAGCTGAGCAGGAGAATCTGTTCATCTTGAATTGGGCAGGAGATCCCTGAAAAGACTGATGGTCCACTTGGGTTAAGTTTTTGCATCTAAAGGTGCCCAAATATTCTGGAAATGTCAACAAAAGAAAACCTGAGGGTGTGCTGTTCCAGGTCATCCTTGAACTCTGCCTGTGCTCCAAGGCAGGACCAACCAAATCACTCCTGCTGAGGAGGTCTGGCATCTCCAGCACTGGAGGTTTTTGGAAACCAAGGCAGGTAATGCATCTGAGCACTTAACAATACCCAAGCTCAAAACTCTTTTCAATCCCTCTTTTTGCCATTTTAGCCATTTTTGGGTTACATTTCTTGTCCTAGGAGTGTTCTTGTACCTCTTTCAAGACTGGCATTTCTGTGTTCAAAGTCCTGATTTAGAGCACAGAAACCCAACTGTAAATAGGGAAAAATGGGAATAACCATGAATCTGCTTAAAATGTTGCAGTAGCACTTTGTGTAGTTAGTTTTAGACTAAGAAAGCACCTAATGTCTAGCTGGATCTATTTTTAAAATAGATTAAATTAATATATTTTAATATGACTGGATACTCCACCATTAAGGCCCAGAAGGCTTTACTTGCCTAAACGAGTCCATGAAAAATGGAATTTCCCTGGTATTTCCAAGATTTTTTTAATGCCTACCCTTCTTTTTGGAGCAAAATCTGCCTTCCTACCCTTCTGTCAGGCTCAGACACAGCCTGATCTGGTTTACACTTCAGGCAGAAAATTATTCTGATTTTTGAAGCAT
>NW_005054398.1:2260506-2266439 GCF_000277835.1 Geospiza fortis
ACAGGTCTTTGCCCTTGTTGAGAAGAGTTTTGGATAAGCCCTATGGATGAATACCAATCAGCAAACCTCCAGTGTTGATTCAGAGGTGTCTAAACCCAGTGCCTTGCTCTGGAGGAACTGGTGGTATTAGTGAAGCAGGTGATGGTAAGGGAAGGGAGACCAGTTGGCTCCAGAAGCTGAATACCAAGGGACCTACAGGGAATCTCAATAAACTCATCAAACCCATTTGTTTTCTCTCTTTGTTCAGAGCTAACTGCACAGTTCAAACCAAGGGGATGACCTTGGTTCCTGTCTCAAGGATGATGATGAGGTAAAACCTCATCTGACTTGTGGGAAAAGCCGAGTCCCCGGGGCCAGGCTCGCCTGTGGGGCCCAAAACCTGATGGATTCTGAACCAGAACATTCCACATGCTCCTTGCCAAGGCTGGGAGCCTGGGGAAGCAGGAGCACATCCCGTGGGGAGATGGGAAGGATCTCTGAATGCAGAACAAGAATTACTTGTTTGCCTGGTCAGATGCCAATTCACAAACTGGCAATGTTCTCCTTAGACCCACTCGTTGGATTTATCCCAAGAGATCCCAAATTGTGTGGACTCATCTATATTAGTGAGGTTTTGAGGTGTTGAGCTCAACAGTGAGCTCAGCTTCCTGCTTCCCATTAAATTAAAGCTTGAAGTATCTCTTGAGTTGTATGAATTTCCCTTTTCTCACCTAAGGAAATGCAAACTAAACTCCCCAAAATCTCCCATACTTCTGAGCCAACTTAAAAATGAAATTGATTCATTAATTGCAAGTAAAATTACTCTGCTGATAACTATCTTCCTTTTCAATAGTTTCTTAGTAGTATCAGTAAGGTCATTTGGCACACATTTTATTTGATAATAAAATCAAAAATCAAGTAAAATTTAGTATCAGCCCTTTATCTTTTCTTACAGCAGTGTTGGGAACTTGTAGAGGAAAATAATGTAGTTAAATTAGGAATGAAAGCCTAAATTAAGACCTAAACCACCACTGTTTGCCCAACCCCACACGCTGCAGGAAGCAGAGATATCTGACAGAAGGTTTCTAACAGGAAAACCATATTTATGAAGATTTAACATGCATCTACTGTACTTACCGTGCTCAGATCTACAGAAAAAAAGGTGATTTCCATTTACACCTAAATTTCAATAAGTTTAAGCAAGTTGGGCTGAGGCTTTGCCCATGCAGAGCAGCTCTATTTCTGTCAGCTTTAACAGGCAACATGAATGAAGAGAATGATGGTAGGAAAATAATACATCTAAACACGAGAGCACCATATAAAAATAAAATAGAGTAGTGCAGGTGAGAGCACCAAATATCTATTTAAATATAAAAATAAAATAGAGTAGTGCAGGTAAGAGTGTCCATGTTGTCATGCAGGATGAGTTTATTACATGACAGAGGAGTGAAGATGAAGAAATGGAGACCAAGTGCATCATTCCATAAAATAACATTGACAATGCCTCTGTTTTAAGTAAAAGCCCTGAGAGACAATATTTTCACAAGCTAAAGGTATTTTTGAAGTCCAGTGAAATCCAAATTAAGTTGAATTCCAGCTGTACCAGCTTTGTATCAGGAATATTCTTTATTAATGTCAGTGAGTAATTTGGAAAATTGCCAATAAAACAATTTTCAAGATCTCAAGAGATATGGGTTTGCTTTTAACTTGACTCTTCCAACTCTGCCTAATCATTTCCCAACAGGTTCAAAACTGCTCTGAGGCACCTGGTTTGATCATGGAGGGCTCCTCAGGCACTGTTTTCTTATCCTTTCTACATGGAATGCACCTGGTTTCCATTTCTGGACGTGTGAGTGTGGTATCAGAGGGGAGGGTGAGTGGTGGAGCCTTACTGTACTTCTCCTCCTTGCACCTCTGCAGGATCTCTAAGCTCCTCTGATGAACTGGGTGGTGGAGAAAGCTAAAACTATCCACACTTTTCAAAACCGCACATGGCACTGCATCATCATGCCCTTGGGAAGCAAAATAAAAACAAACAAAAAAAAATGGAGAGAAGAGAAAGATTTTAGAAGCAGAAGTCAGGAGAGGGGAAGGAACAAGCCCAAAGGAGCTCGAGGGTCACAGGTTTTTGTGCTTGACACAATTTAACTGTGGTTTCCTCCTCACTGTGGCACGGAAGCAATGGGCTGGACCACATCCCAGTCCTAATTATAATCTTCATTAGACAGAGCATAAACACTTAATAATCACTCCAAGACTATTTGGGCAAAAAGAGGATTATTAGATAAATCTTTACTTTTATTAACTTATTTTTAAAATCCCTTCTGTGCCTCCACCCAGTGTTACCAGCAAATCCCTGTCCAGATGCTCCATGACACAACCACCTGGAATTCTCATTGTGCATCCCAGTGCTACATTTTGCTCAGATTTTGGTGATTTAAAAGAAAAATGTGAATTATGTGCATTAAGCACCATTTCCATATTCCCTGAGGGCAGAGAACACAGAGTCTGGAGTTTGGCAGGATAGGTTTGAGTTGGAAGAAGCCATCGATGCGTGGCCAAGAGGCCTTGTGATGGCCCTGCTGTGAGCACAGGGTGGAGGAGAGGTGACACTGGTGACAATGTGCCAACACAGCGTCTCTCTGTCATCGTTGGCCAAGTCCAGGAGGTGCCACACTCCCAGTGAGGCTTGGGGAGGTCACCGTGGAGTCACTTTGTGCCAGCATCTACGGGAGCATTTCATATCAACACATCAAACCACGGGAAAGGACTGATCTGAATTTTCCACAGGAACACTGTCAAGGGGTGTCCTCCTCACCTTAACACCAGTGAGACCTCAAACACCAAGCTTTTGGTTGCTTTCACCTTTATTTGGCAAATGCAGCCTTTTTATTGATTATTTTGAGGACAGTGGTTTTTTTGGTGATCAGCTTCAGGAATAAATCTGCAGAAGCCAGTGGGATTATTTTTAAGCAGGAATTACCAAGGAGCAACCCTTGTTGGCTAAATCCAACTGCAGAGCCCATCAAGGACAGGCACAGCTTCAAGGCCACAAAACCTTCATCAGAGCAAGGATTTACGTGCAGCAAAACCAAGTTTGTATGAATAGCACCATTTTTTCCATTAAGTTTTTGCTATGAATTAGAGAGTTTTGCATAATAAATGAGTATTGAGGACAGCAAAAAAGCCAATCAGCCAATTTTCTTTCCTTAAAAGCTTGACAGTGTTCCTTTAATCCAAGTTCACAAACAAATCCAGTTCTAACACGCAGTTCTATTGGACCATTTCAATTCTCTTTGATAAACTTAGTAATAAAAAGAATTAAAAATCAAATTATTGAAGAGTTCCACCCTTCAGCTTAAGTGCAGCTCGCCTGATCCTGGCATCTTTCATTCAAGCAGCGCTGGCAGCACCCTAAGAAGCAACACTCAGGCAGAAACACAAAGGTACCAAAGAAAATTCACAGTGCCACCACTTTGCTGCTCTTCACCTTCAAGTTGAAGAGGACAATCACACAATCACCAAAAGCTGCACTAGGAGGGCATCAGGAGCACAATAAAAGAAGAGTCCCCAAAGCCAGCAAGAAAAAAAAAAAGCTGATTATCCTTCCAGAAGCATCTGCTTGGCACGGAGGAGACAACCAAAAGGATGATGTGGAAAGGAAGCAGAGCAAAATTTTGTAGAGCTGCTTAGACATCAGCCAGGGATTTTTCTGGAAAAACCCTGTTGGGTATTGCAAGCATAAAAGCATGAGAGATCCAGCTGAGGTTCAGACAAAGAATGCAAAGAGCCTTTAATTAAAAGAAGCAAGTTTTGGATATTTCCCTGCTCCCTCACTTCACCTGCCTGATGGATGGGAAAGGACCTCAGAAACCAAGAACAGGCAGCACGTCTTGAAAAAATATCACTACAAATATTAAGTGTGTACATGTGGATGACTGTGTAAGAGCCTTTTCTTACTCTATCATCATTTTGTCAGCAGCTCCACATCTGTGGGCAGGCAGATGCTCAGATCAGGCTAATTAAAGCCATCAAGGTTTGATAAAAAACAAAATAAACATCAAACATGTGCTGCCTTTGGTTCTTTGTTTCTATCTATCAAGATGGGAGAATTTTAGTGATACTTTGATAACTCACAAATGTTTTCTGCCATAGAGGCAAAGCATCAGTTTGGGGCTTTTCTGCATTATTTTGGACAAGGGAAGGGAATTGCAGCACCTGGCAGTGGATGTATCATGTTACACCAGCCCATCACGCTGTTCTGACACTGGCTGAGCCTTCTGCCTACGTCTGCCCCTTCCACAGCCACCTGCTCTGGTGACAGGGTTTTGGAGGAGGACAATGGAACAGGGGATGGGTGTAAGGTCACACCAGCAAAAACACAATTAAACCCTGCTACGGATCTCACCTTGCTAAGTGTGACCTAGGCAAATTCAGAATCCCAGAACAGTTTTGAGTTGGAAGGGACCTTAAAAATCATCCAGTCCCACCTCCTGCCAAGGGCAGGGACACCTTACACTAAGGGTTGCTCCAAGGCCTGTCCAACCTGGATGGTCATGCTTGGACATGGTGGGAAGCTCTCCAAAGAGGGCAAGGACAGTGATCCCAGCTCTGCCACTGCTTGTAGGTTAAGTTTTTCCCACAGATAAGGTGTACCTCAGTATGGAATTTAGATTTAGGTAATCACCTCCTAGTAGTGTTGCCTGTATAATGGAGACTTTCTCATGACTTTTTCCCAACTTGATGCACATAAAAATTTAGGGTATAAATAATCTGAGGATTGTTCATAAGTTCAAGATAAACCTCATCCAGCTTTCAGAGGGGTTTGTTTTTTCTTTGACTCAAAGCCCAGAGGGTACAAAGCACAATTCCATTTGAATACAGGCTAAAGGACATGGACAGATATTTGAGCAGCACCATGAGAAGGTTTAGAAATTCAGCCATCACCATGTATTAGTTAATTTTGGTATGGAAAGAGAAGGTGATACAAGAATTGAGTCTCAGAATTGTCTCAAGACCTCCTGGTTACATATATATCTGTATCTATAATCATATCTATATATTGATACAGATATATATAGAAAGAGAGACATAAGCAAGTTACTGCTACAAACTCTGGCCTGAAAAGCAGGAGCAAGGAGACCAGCAAAGCAGTGTGCAGGACCAGCTGCCAGAGACACAGAAAGCGAAGCAGGGCTTGAAATCAGCTCTTACTTCCTGAGATTGAATGATTTTTTTAATATTCTGGATTATCTCCTTTGAGTTCAGCCTGGGGTTTAAGCAAGATGAAAATGCAAGGATGGATTTTGGAAGCCACCTCTTTGGAGTGGCCTTTCTCCCAAAGACAAACATCTCTGCCATCTCCCTCTTTGCTTACTCTGTCCAAAAATGCTGCCTTGATGTGCCAGACAGACCCAGGCTCATGAGAATCAGCTCTTCTCTTACACCACATTCAGGAGGTGTCAGAGGAAGAACCTCAAGACCTGAAAGTTGATTTTTTTGCCTGCTGCTCTTCCTGGGATTTGCTCCCAAAAACTGATTCTTTCTGCTTGAACAGTTGCCTCCCTATGCTCCTTGTCCCAGGCTCCCTCACTCTCCACGATGCAAACCTCACTGATTACAAAGTAATTCATGGTGCAGCTCTGCCTTTAATTTTAACCCAGTTGACATTTTCCCTGCTGAGGCTCTAATTCCATCACGGATTTCAAGCCCTCTTGTGCCCAGAAATGAACAGTAATAGCTTGTACCCGTCTTCCCGAAATTGCTTTACGCCGAGAAATGGTCTAAAAGCACAGCCAGGTCTTGCCTGCCACAGCATGATGATGCACCATCACTTTCCTTTAATTTAATGCCCCTGTGATCCGTGGTTCTGGATGACTGCAAAGCCATGAATTTTGCTAGACAAGAGACATGGTCTCCTGCAGCTGCAAGGGTGAACAGCTTGGAAAATCATA
>NW_005054398.1:2267804-2293667 GCF_000277835.1 Geospiza fortis
TTTTTTTGGTGATCAGCTTCAGGAATAAATCTGCAGAAGCCAGTGGGATTATTTTTAAGCAGGAATTACCAAGGAGCAACCCTTGTTGGCTAAATCCAACTGCAGGGCCCATCAAGGACAGGCACAGCTTCAAGGCCACAAAACCTTCATCAGAGCAAGGATTTACGTGCAGCAAAACCAAGTTTGTATGAATAGCACCATTTTTTCCATTAAGTTTTTGCTATGAATTAGAGAGTTTTGCATAATAAATGAGTATTGAGGACAGCAAAAAAGCCAATCAGCCAATTTTCTTTCCTTAAAAGCTTGACAGTGTTCCTTTAATCCAAGTTCACAAACAAATCCAGTTCTAACACGCAGTTCTATTGGACCATTTCAATTCTCTTTGATAAACTTAGTAATAAAAAGAATTAAAAATCAAATTATTGAAGAGTTCCACCCTTCAGCTTAAGTGCAGCTCGCCTGATCCTGGCATCTTTCATTCAAGCAGCGCTGGCAGCACCCTAAGAAGCATCACTCAGGCAGAAACACAAAGGTACCAAAGAAAATTCACAGTGCCACCACTTTGCTGCTCTTCACCTTCAAGTTGAAGAGGACAATCACACAATCACCAAAAGCTGCACTAGGAGGGCATCAGGAGCACAATAAAAGAAGAGTCCCCAAAGCCAGCAAGAAAAAAAAAAAGCTGATTATCCTTCCAGAAGCATCTGCTTGGCACGGAGGAGACAACCAAAAGGATGATGTGGAAAGGAAGCAGAGCAAAATTTTGTAGAGCTGCTTAGACATCAGCCAGGGATTTTTCTGGAAAAACCCTGTTGGGTATTGCAAGCATAAAAGCATGAGAGATCCAGCTGAGGTTCAGACAAAGAATGCAAAGAGCCTTTAATTAAAAGAAGCAAGTTTTGGATATTTCCCTGCTCCCTCACTTCACCTGCCTGATGGATGGGAAAGGACCTCAGAAACCAAGAACAGGCAGCACGTCTTGAAAAAATATCACTACAAATATTAAGTGTGTACATGTGGATGACTGTGTAAGAGCCTTTTCTTACTCTATCATCATTTTGTCAGCAGCTCCACATCTGTGGGCAGGCAGATGCTCAGATCAGGCTAATTAAAGCCATCAAGGTTTGATAAAAAACAAAATAAACATCAAACATGTGCTGCCTTTGGTTCTTTGTTTCTATCTATCAAGATGGGAGAATTTTAGTGATACTTTGATAACTCACAAATGTTTTCTGCCATAGAGGCAAAGCATCAATTTGGGGGTTTTCTGCATTATTTTGGAGAAGGGAAGGGAATTGCAGCACCTGGCAGTGGATGTATCATGTTACACCAGCCCATCACGCTGTCCTGACACCGGCTGAGCCTTCTGCCTACGTCTGCCCCTTCCACAGCCACCTGCTCTGGTGACAGGGTTTTGGAGGAGGACAATGGAACAGGGGATGGGTGTAAGGTCACACCAGCAAAAACACAATTAAACCCTGCTACGGATCTCACCTTGCTAAGTGTGACCTAGGCAAATTCAGAATCCCAGAACGGTTTTGAGTTGGAAGGGACCTTAAAAATCATCCAGTCCCACCTCCTGCCAAGGGCAGGGACACCTTACACTAAGGGTTGCTCCAAGGCCTGTCCAACCTGGATGGTCATGCTTGGACATGGTGGGAAGCTCTCCAAAGAGGGCAAGGACAGTGATCCCAGCTCTGCCACTGCTTGTAGGTTAAGTTTTTCCCACAGATAAGGTGTACCTCAGTATGGAATTTAGATTTAGGTAATCACCTCCTAGTAGTGTTGCCTGTATAATGGAGACTTTCTCATGACTTTTTCCCAACTTGATGCACATAAAAATTTAGGGTATAAATAATCTGAGGATTGTTCATAAGTTCAAGATAAACCTCATCCAGCTTTCAGAGGGGTTTGTTTTTTCTTTGACTCAAAGCCCAGAGGGTACAAAGCACAATTCCATTTGAATACAGGCTAAAGGACATGGACAGATATTTGAGCAGCACCATGAGAAGGTTTAGAAATTCAGCCATCACCATGTATTAGTTAATTTTGGTATGGAAAGAGAAGGTGATACAAGAATTGAGTCTCAGAATTGTCTCAAGACCTCCTGGTTACATATATATCTGTATCTATAATCATATCTATATATTGATACAGATATATATAGAAAGAGAGACATAAGCAAGTTACTGCTACAAACTCTGGCCTGAAAAGCAGGAGCAAGGAGATGAGCACAGCAGTGTGCAGGACCAGCTGCCAGAGACACAGAAAGCGAAGCAGGGCTTGAAATCAGCTCTTACTTCCTGAGATTGAATGATTTTTTTAATATTCTGGATTATCTCCTTTGAGTTTAGCCTGGGGTTTACGCAAGATGAAAATGCAAAGATGGATTTTGGAAGCCACCTCTTTGGAGTGGCCTTTCTCCCAAAGACAAACATCTCTGCCATCTCCCTCTTTGCTTACTCTGTCCAAAAATGCTGCCTTGATGTGCCAGACAGACCCAGGCTCATGAGAATCAGCTCTTCTCTTACACCACATTCAGGAGGTGTCAGAGGAAGAACCTCAAGACCTGAAAGTTGATTTTTTTGCCTGCTGCTCTTCCTGGGATTTGCTCCCAAAAACTGATTCTTTCTGCTTGAACAGTTGCCTCCCTATGCTCCTTGTCCCAGGCTCCCTCACTCTCCACGATGCAAACCTCACTGATTACAAAGTAATTCATGGTGCAGCTCTGCCTTTAATTTTAACCCAGTTGACATTTTCCCTGCTGAGGCTCTAATTCCATCACGGATTTCAAGCCCTCTTGTGCCCAGAAATGAACAGTAATAGCTTGTACCCGTCTTCCCGAAATTGCTTTACGCCGAGAAATGGTCTAAAAGCACAGCCAGGTCTTGCCTGCCACAGCATGATGATGCACCATCACTTTCCTTTAATTTAATGCCCCTGTGATCCGTGGTTCTGGATGACTGCAAAGCCATGAATTTTGCTAGACAAGAGACATGGTCTCCTGCAGCTGAAAGGGTGAACAGCTTGGAAAATCATAGGAAGATTGATTGCCTTTTTTTGTTTTCAGATGTAACTAACAGTTCAAGAATTATTACAAAAATAATTCGCCTTTTTTGCTGGATAATTTGTATATCTCTGTTTGAATGACTTGTGTTTTTCTATCCATGCATCCTACAAAAATGAAAAATTAAAGCAGTAAAATGAAAATATTTCCTTATGATACGTTAAAATCCAAATGTACCTTTAAATGTGACTTCTGCAAAAAATCTACCTGTTAATTCAGCACATTTTCTAATAGGTTCAAAACTAGGTTTGATGAGTCAGGCTACTTAGGGTACTAAAACATTAGACCCAAATTGCTGGTGAAAACCAGGCTCCAGGCCCAGGTGATGGGCACACATACCAGTTTTCTTCTCCACGTATCGTTTCCCAGCCTCCCTGAAGGCGACCATGGCCCTGAAGAAGGCCCTCAGGACGGCCCAGCGGAACACAGCCACGGGATCAATCCCGATCATCCCACAGATAAAGGCGTTCCGGCTGCTCCGCAGCAGCGCCACGATGTCCGGCCGCATGTGATCCGTGTTCTTCTCCCGGAAATCCTAGGGAAGGAGGAGGAGGAGGAAAGAGGAAAATAAACAACACCCACATGATACTACAGGTAGGATCTTCTCAGATATCTCTGGGCCAGCACAATTATTGAATCCTGTTTCTTTTTTCTCTCCTGATCCCATACCAGATCTTTATGATCATCATCTCTGATGCTAATCATGTGCATTTTTTGCATCAGAAACGGGATGAGAGATTTGCAGTTGCAAATCCCAAGGCTATTTCTCACACCAGAATTCCTTCTGCTAATAACTGGCATGAATGGAAATGGGGTCAACTTTGGAATAATTCACATAGGATTCCAGAAAGCACATGTAACAGTGGGATGTGGAGACCCAAGCACACATAACCTGTATTAAAAGTGGCTAATGATGAGGAAAACACTGGGTTTTCTACACAAACCAAGTCCAGAAAGGCCACCCAATTTCAACTCATTGTTGGGGTGTAGCACTCAACTCACTGCACTTCCCTAAATTCTTCCCGAAATGCCCACGTGAAGGAGAACAAGAAGACCCTGTCCCTACTACCTTTCCATTTCCCCAAACACTTCACTCCTGACCCTCCCATCTTCTTGGGCCAAGTCCTCTCCAAACATCTCTGTGGAGCCTCTGGGGCTTTCCTTCCCAATCCCAGATTTAAATGAAAGCAACTGCTGGGGAACAGCTGGGTGACAGACCTTGACTCCGTACTTCACTTTGCCCGCGTAGTGTTTGATGATGAAAGCTGGCTCCATCACTGCTGGGAATTCAATGTAGGAGCTCCCTTCGTGTTGACGCTTGAATTTGTCCAGCAGCGTCTGGTTTGTGGCTTGAGGAAAACTGAGTGGAGAGAATTGAAAGGAAGAAGCTGCAAACCTAACAGGAAAACTTTTCCACTTCTTTCATGTCCATGAAAGGGAAAACAGAGACCTTCTGAGCTTCCACTTGTGTGTCTGCCTCAGCAGAGACTCTTGGTAAGAGAAAGCCAACCCTCCATCCTCAAACTTCATGGCAATCTGCAGCATGGGGATGAATTTCACAACTTTACCCCATTTAAGTTGTTTTATCCCAGTACAATATGACTGGGAAAGCATCACTGTTGGTCTCTTGTCAACGAGACAAGAAGTGGGGGAGTAACCTGCGAGGTAAATGGTGGGAGAAGACCTCGTGCCCCTGGCCACGCGGATCTGAGGTGACCTCAGCAAAAACCACCTGGACTTTCCCTGCCTTTTACATGGAAGAAACTGGCACAAGCATCCAATGGGAGAACTGTTCTGCTCCAAAGTTTCCACACCAAGGCAGCCTCAGAAGCCACACGTTCCCCCAAGAACTTCTCCTGAGACAGATGGATGCAATCAAGGATGCAAATCTGAGCTAAGTCCTTGATGCCCATGAAACCCTGTGGAAATGCAGCCCCTATGGACAATTGCCCTCACTTCACTCTGGTTCAATTTTTATCAGTAAATTGATAAATCCACCTTATATCTCAATAACAGCACCTACACATCCTGCTTGAACTCATGTACTTGGGTTCAGCACCTTCACATTGTCACACCCCAAGAGACAGGGAAAGAAATGAAGAGAGAAGCAAAGGAAGCCTTTTCCCTTGCCTTTAATGGAAGAAATTCTTGAAAGGAATTTTAATTATTATTTTTTAAGGCTTTTAGCTCAGCTGGCTGATTCTCCACTCTGTGTGTTGCCACCTCAAAAACAACACTAGAAACACCAATCAGCCCAGCGAGCTATTAGCACCTTTCTGGGAAGTTGGGTTTTTTTCAGAAAACTGAAGGATAAACATATTTTAACTGAAAAACAAATCTCATTTCCAAAGCCAGCATTTTCCTACTCACTTGCTTTCCTCATCCAGCAGATGGAGCAGCCCTGTTGGCTTCTTGCTGATCAGGTTGATGCAGCTGGAGTTGTCTATGTAGTCAATGTTGTGCCAGCTAATTCCTTCTGCTCTATATTCCTCCTAAAAAAAAAAAAAAACAACCCACGGATGACATAATGATGATTTGGTGCAAGCAAAAATAAAAGACAAAATCCAAGGGGTTTTGTGGAAACTGATACACCATTTATCAAAACGGACATCTCTCCCGTAAATATTCCATCAGTGCTTTCTGTGATTCCAAAAAAAGGATAAAGAACCTCTGGAACAACCTGAAACAAAGTGAACCACAGAGCATTTCCCAATTTCAGATGCACCAGACATTTGTTCGGACATGGGGTGGCTGTGCAGGATTCCAAGCCTGCCAAGGACATCCAGTGTGTGTGGACTCCCCCTTTCCTTTTCCTGGATTGCTTCTAAATCAAAGCACAGTTTGGGCTGGAAGAGATCTTAAAGCTCTTCTTGTTCCACCCCCTGCCATGGGCAGCAACCCCTTCCACTGGCTCAGCTTGCTCCAAGCTCATCCAACCTGGCCTGGAACACTTGCAGGGATGGGGCAGCCACAGCTTCTCTGGGCAACCTGTGCCAAGGCCTCACCACCCTCACAGGTGTCTCCCTGAATTTTTAAGATTTTCTAAGCCTTCTGATGTTTACATTCTTGTAATGAACTTTCTCACGCACTTTCTGTAAATAACTTATTGTTTTGCATTCTTTTATGGAGGAGGAGAAATTGGATGGACTGCTGGTTTGTCCAGTGTCATTGGAGAGGTGGCACTTTCACCCTCCAATCCACTGTCTCTTTTGGAAATCTATAAATGTTAGAGTCAGAAAATAAAGTTCCCCTTTTTACCTTGAGAACAGTATGTGTCCATGTTGTGTTATTTCGTGTCCTAGAGTGACATATAGGGAGCAATTCCTCCCCAGTATCCCATCCATCCCTGCCCTCTGGCAGTGGGAGCCATTCCCTGTGTCCTGTCACTCCATCCCTTGTCCCCAGTCCCTCTCCAGCTCTCCTGGAGCCCCTTCAGGCCCTGCCAGGGACTCTGAGCTCTCCCTGGAGCCTTCTCTGCTCCAGGTGAGCACCCCCAGCTCTCCCAGCCTGGCTCCAGAGCAGAGGGGCTCCACCCTCAGAGCATCTCCATGGCCTCCTCTGGACTCTCTCCAGGAGCTCTGCATCTTTCTGATGCTGGATCCCATGGCTGGAGGCAGCTCTGCAGGTGGGGTCTCACCTGCATGGGGCAGAAGGGCAGATTCTCCTGCTTCCCACACTTTGGGGTCTGGGGTGTTTTGGGGTTCCCAGTGCATGTGGCTGGGGCGTGTGGAACATCCCACCCGTCAAAGTGTCACACAATTTGCATCAATTAATATTTAGTATTCAGTTGCTGGAAAGAAATGGTGGTACAACACATTAATTACAGAAAAAGCAGTAAAACCTCCCTTTCCTGCTTCCCTGGGCTCTGCTCTTCCATATGTCCCACTATTAATGGCCAGTGCTACATGAGATAACAAAGAGACCTCCAGTTATACAAAGTCACAGCTCCAGCACCAGCAGAACCACCACCCTCTACAGGAAATGTGAGGATCTGCCCTGAAATTCAAGCTGAGGCCAAAAAAGCTTTTCATTTTCCACCAAAATAGTTCTAACCCTTGCTCTCCTATAAAGGTTATCCCCTCTGAGACATATTTGCAACTGGAATACTTCAAGAAGTCTTATGCAGAAATTATTTTAGGGTATCAAAATGAAAGTAGAGTTTGAAAATCATAATTTTAATCACATTTGAGGACTTGTGACTCACTGTCTAAATAGATATTGGACCATGCACCTTACTCCAAAGTCCTACTGATCCAGCTGCCTTTTTACTTCTCTATCACAGGTCATTTTGATGGCAGAATTGAAGATAAAAAGGAAAAAATCCTAATAGGATGCATCTTTTAATAATAATCAGATTCATTATTATTGGTGCCTCTGCCTTTATTTTTAATATGAGTAAACAACTTAGAAAAAAGTATGTACATCCTCATCCAAAATTAACATGAACTCCACAGATATTCTTAGAAATAAAGAGTCTGAAGAGCTTTGAGACATTTCACAAGGAAATTTTTGCTAAAACTAGCCCTAGAAGGTCTTGAATTCACTACTGGAGACATTGTATAATCTTACAACAACAGTACAGACAAATACAGATGTGTGCTGCCTTAGAAGGAGTTTTTAATATCCCTAAAGCCTTTGGGATTCAAAATATACAACATCCCACTGGGGGAAAAAGCTCCTGAAAATAAGGAATGACTCTGCATCGTGAATTTTGTTTTCTCCTTTTACTTTTTAATCTTTTACCTTCAATTCTTGCCGAGCAAGCAGGACACAGCAGAACCTCACAACAACATTCTCAAAGCCCTGCTGAATTACAGGCAATCCAAAAATCACAGATTTGATTAAAAGTCGTGGCATTTTGCAAGGCAGGAAAAAGCTTCTACCCAGCAATCACAGGCTGTGTATTTCAGAGCAGGCAGGAGCTGCTCCTGAGGGATTTCCCTGAGAGTCACTGGGAGTCAGCACCATCCATCAGCTGCCTGCTTCCAGCAGCCCTCAATGCAGTGCAGGGTCCATTAGGCCCAGCTTTGCCAGCTCAAGCCTGGTCAGGAGCATGCAGAGAGCAATAAAACCTTGGTGTGATGAGCCAAGAGCAGCATTATTTCAGTGGTGACAGGAGGGTGTTACCAGACTTATATATTTATTATCCCGACTCTTTGTTGAAGTACTTGTTGGGGTCTTTACATTTTTTGCCCCCCAAAAACCCATAAATCATGTAGAGTTTTATGTCTGCACACATCTAAGCTGAGAAACCATTGCTCTGCTCTAGAAGGCCTCTAGATATCCATAATTCCACATGGGACATTCAGCAGCTGCACAGCAAATGTGCTGTGAAACTCCTCTGGCCACACTAAAAATTTATACTGCTGCTGAGATCAGTGCAAAAGCACTAATCAGCAATGCCAGATATGGAGTTTTTTTTTTTTAATAGTCTAGTAAATGACCAAAAAATACCAGAGCTCAAGGTCTCTACTTCTCTGGTCTTGTTTTCAGCTGTTCCACAGATCTGATGGTCATCAGGTCCCTCCTGGCATAGTTTCCTTCAGCTGCAGGATTTTGGCTAATTCTCCCTCCTCTGCTCCTTTCTTTTCCTCTGGGCTGGGTCAGAAACTCTCACTCCCAGGCTCTGGGGCTCTTCCTTCCCTCCCATCCCCAACACAACCTGTTCCTGCTCTGGCCAAATGAGAAGAGGGATTCAAATCCTCAACAAACAACCTTTTCCACAATAATTCAGAGATTTACTCTCATTTCAAGACAGGCAGCAGGAACTATTCCAGAGCAACTATTCCAAAGCTTAAATGGAAATAGGTTCCCCTTATTCCTTTTTTTCCTAGCATTTTTCCAGTTCCTTGTTTGGTTGCCTTCAGGATCTGAGCTCAAGAGATACAACCATGGCTTTGGGATTATGGTTGTAATTTCTGGGGTATTTGCTGCTCTGCAGAACACCCTGCAGATTGTTCATGGAAAGACAGAAGCTATAGAATAAAATCACTGCTGTCTATTAAACTTAATTAAATTGCAGTTGTTAATATTCCATGTGATTTCTATATCTGTCTTCTAATGACCGTCTTCCTGCAGAATTCAGGAGATATCCTGAAAAGCTACCTCCAAAATATTCCTTCATCTCTGAGCATGACAACAAAGCCATCCTTTGATGGATGCAGGGTCCTGGAGCACTGGAATATTTGGGAATTCCATTCAAACAACATGATGCTTTCATTTAACAAGACAAAAACAACAGGGAACACTTTCATTCAAAGAGAAAGACCTCAAGCTGGAGGTTAATTAAAAATCAGCTTAAATTTATAGCTTGATTTAAAACTAAGTTATGTTTAGGGGTACATTCAAATGCCCTATTCCTGGAAGATCATTTTTACATTAGGAAGCAAATTGTTGACATTACCACTATGCAAAAGTTTCTAGTGCAGTGAAGTCCACAGAGCCCCTTTTTTGGCATCCTTAATTGCAATAAAAATGTGAGATTTACTCCTCCCATCCCTGGACACCTGAAACCTGGTCTGCTGGAAAGTGGAGCAATGCAAGTTCACTGGAGAGAAGAGCACTGAGCTCCCAGACTTGGCAAAAGAAATGGAGCAAAGAACTGAAAAAAGACATTGGGGTTTTCTTTTAGAGTCCAGCAGCTCCTTATTTTCATTTAATTATTGGGAGAGATGCTACAGATTGTTCTCCAGGTGACCTCTATGGACTCCATGAGGGGATTCCTGCTTCCCAAGTGGGAATTCAGAAACAGCTTTGCTGCCCTAAGCATGGAGAGAGACATTGGCACTATGTCAGCATGGGCTCACTGAAGGGATCTGAGTAAAACACAGTTTATGATGTTCAAATATATTAAAAAAAGATATAAAATGGGCATGGAGACTTTGAAATGCACATGGAATATAAGAGCAAATCTCTACTCCCATGCAGTGTTAGCTGAGGCAAAGCAGCATGTAAAATCTGGGGTACCAAACAACCAGAATGGAGCAGAATATACAACATTTTAAAGTGGGAAAATTACTGAAACTCTAGGAAAGGGGGCACTGTTAAAGCTCTGTTAAAGGGAACCTCTGCCTGCCTACACTGACCCAGAGCATGAACGCTGCCCAGGGCACAGAATAATGAATTTAAAATTAAAACACACATGCTGAGCATAAGGAAAACCTTCCCAACTGGGCTGCAAGCCCTGATGGCAACCCTCCTGCCAGGAACAGAAATATCCTGTAATTTTATAGTTGGAGTTGTTGAGAACCAAGTCCTGTTATCTCTACAGAAGCATTGGACCAGTTCTGTTATCAGGACTTTATTTCGGTGCTAAACCAAACCAAAACACTCTAATCCAGGGTGGAATTAAAGATTTCTTTATCCTGAGTGGGATAAAACACCCACAAGCCCAACAAAATCTTGGAAGATGCTGGGAAATGTCTTTACATATGATCATCAATTACTCTGTATCCAGCCACAGGCTCAGTAAATAAACCCAAATGCTAAAAAGCAGTTAGGGGAGAAAAAGTTACACATGATTTTAAAACTCACACTTATGTAGACATGGTACACTTATGTAGACATGGTGATAAATATGATATCTGAATAAAGTATCTAAACTCTCTTTGGAGTAACATGGTCCCTGGGTGCTGCTGCTCCCCAAAATCATGTGGCAAAGTTCAGAGATGGGGAGAGAGGGACAAGGGGCTTGAAAAGCTTCAGAGGAGAGGAAATGCAGATTAAATGAAACAGGAGATGTGATAAAAATAAATTAAAACCATAATAAATTCCCCATCTGTCTAAAAGCACAAAACTCAGGGTTTAGGAAGTTCAAATCAAAAGGTAGTGAAAAGTTCCTCCTAAAGATAAAGGTTTTACCATGATATGTGAAATTTGTTGCCCTATCATGGGATATCAAAGATACAAATTTTCCCATGATTTAAAGAGGTCTGGAGGGCTTTGGGCATTCATCCACACATCCTGCAAGCCAAAAGCCCTGAAAATCCCTCAGTGTTTCAGTGCCCTGGAGGCAGATGTCTTATCCCACAGGGATATTGCCATTAGTCACAGTGAGAACTGAGAAACAGCCCCAAAAATAAGATTCACAACCCCCAAGAGCAGCAGAAGCTCATTCACCTCCTCCCACCAGGCAGAGCTAGACCAGATCCAAGAGTTTTTCTGCTCCAGCCTTTCCCTACTGAGGCATAGGAAAACCTTGTTTACACAATGAAAATTCCCAGATTAAAGTGAGAAATCAACTGAAAAATCCCTTATCCCAGCGTAACTCCATGTGGGAACATTTCCCATAGAGCTCCTGTCATAAAAACTCGTGTAAATCCAGAGCCATACGATCAACAGGCAGCTACTTTTGGATGTCTAAATGTATATATTTGGCATCAAAATTCCCGACTAAACAGAAGGGTGTGAAATTCTTCTCTTCTTGCCTTGAACACCATCTGCTTCAGCTTCAGCTTCTTTGCAAAGTGAGAAACAAGGAATTGACGCCCCTTCCACATCTCTCTCCATTCCTAGCTCAACTCCCCTGTTTAAAATAATCCCCAAATATTTTTGTATCGTATGTTAAAAAGGGTTGTTGTTAAACGAAAAACTAAAGGAGCTAAACTTTAAAAAGGCTCTTTTCTGGCTATGTATGGACACATTTCCATCCTAAAATCCATCCTGGGGAGCTTGGAAAAATTTGTCCACAGTTGGAAATGGCAACAAGGTGTGGGAGAATCTCTCCCCTAAGGATTCTTCCATCCAGGCATGAACCCATCCCATGGAGGATTAATTACTTGTTCAGCAAATGGGCAGTGTGGGCCAGGCCCAGCAGAATCATCCTAGCACAAACTGATGATTAAAATTAGTTTGATATGATAAATCCATGGGATGTGGAAAGGTTCTAAATGATTGAGAACAATGTCTGCTCCTCAGTCTGCTTGTGCTGCAGACGGGGTGGATGCCTCGAGTTCCCGACATCCCTCCAGGAAAAGATGCTGAGGCTGATGGTTTCATTTAGGAATGAGGATTTTTATGTTTGTTCTCAATTTCAGTAGAAAAGGAATTTATAGACATAGACATAAATATAAATATATAACACATATGTTTTTTAACCATGTGCTCACAGACACAACAACTATAAATACTGAAGCACATTCTCTATGGATACATGAGCTATAAACAGGTTTTTAAGGCCCCCTTTGTCTGGGACAACATGAGGCAGTGCAGGGGAGCTGAGGAGCCTCCCCTTGAAGCCAAAGTTCTCTCTCCTTCCAGGTGACTATTTAATCAGCTCCTCATCAAATGCCACGTGAATTTGGTTTTATTCTGATGTTTCACCCACTGATAATCTCGCCCCTGCTGTACATAAGCATATTTGAATTTATTGGAATTTGGACTCTCTACCATGAAAGGGTTTTAAACCAGCAGGTTCAGCCCTGAAAATCATGAGCCAGCTCCAAACCATCCGTCTCTAAACTCAAATCAGCTCCCCGAACTTCAGTGGCAACAGAGTTTCAATCATAAATTATATTTTGCTCTCAAAATAGGGAGAATTGGGTTTGCAAGGTTCAGCCGGCAGCACACACATTGCCATGATCCCATGGGCTCCCTCTGCAGAAACATCTCCTTCCCAAGCTGCCCTTACACAGCCAGGAGAAGCATGAGCTTAACATGGCTGTGTGATCTGCTGGGGGACCAATTCTTTTAATTTCTTGTGATCAAAATAAAAGAGGAAAGAAATATCTGTATCTGCATCTGTCAGCACCTTGAAAGATGGATGGGAGTTAGGAAATCAGAGAAGGAACCTCCACAGTGGTCACAGTGAGCACCAGACTGATTTTGAGGCTGAACATCTCCTCCCTCTTCCAGTCCCACTCCACACTTGTGTCAATTAACACACTCCTGATTCCAGTCCTGCCACAATAAGACCATTTTTAGGTTGGTTGAAGTATTTCAGAGGCTTTTAAAGATTTCCCGCTCATCATCTTGCTTAAGAGGAGAGTCACATTGCACAACTCTGTCCTATGAAAATCCACCATCAGAAACACAGAATGGTTGGGCTGGAAGAGACCTTAAAGATCTTCTGTTTTCAAGATCTTGTGGACACCTTCCACTGTCCCACGTTGCTCCAAGCCCTGTCTGACCTGGCCTTGAACACCTCCAGGGATGGGGCAGCCACAGCTGCTCTGGGCAATCTGTGCCAGGGCCTCACCACCCTCACAGGGAAGAGTTTCTTCCCAATATTCCATCTGACCCTGCCCTCTGGCAGTGGGAAGCCATTCCCCCTTGTCCTGGCACTCCAAACCCTTCTTGTACCATTATTAAATAAAAATTTTTTATCCCTGGCACAGTCTGTGCATTTATTTAGCCAATACATCTGAGTAGGAACCACAATCAGCAGAAAACATCATCTGCCTGGAAAAAGAGCTCAGAGGAGAGGAAAAAAGCTCAAGGGATCATGGTGACTTGGGAGAGGGATAAGGGCACTGGGAGCAAGCACCTGTGACTTGGAGAGTTACAGCAAGGAGCATGGGATGAGGGATGGGCTTGCCAGATGCAGCACTTCTCTGCATCAGGGATAAATTAAAAGTTAAGAAATTCCATATGAGGAGAGCTGTAGCTGGATGATCTTTTAGGTCCCTTCCAACTCAATCTACTTTATGGTATCAGAGGATATGTAAATAATATAAGAGATTAGGATATATCCTATTACAGGTCACACATTATATATTATGTTTATATATTTACTGCTCACCATCTGGAGAAACCCAGATACAAGTGGGCGGCAAATGAAGCCCTCCAGTCCCAGCCATGCAGCATCCATGGACTCAAGGATGCTGGAAGGACAGAAGACAAAGCTCTGGGGGACTGACAAGGGATCCCAGAATCACTGAGCTTGGAAAACTCAGACCATTGAGTTCAACTTGCGCCTGATCACCAGCCCAGAGCACTGAGTGACATATCCAGGTGTGCCTTGTACACCTCCAGGGATGGCGGTTCCACCACCTCCTGGGCAGTTCCAGTGCCTGACCACCCTTTCCATGAAGAAATTCCTCCTGATGTCCAAGCCAAACCCACCCTGGCACAGCTTGGTCAGAGTTGTCCTTCATTTCACTGATGTGCTTTGAAATCTTCCTGCCCTGCAGATACCATTTAAACAGTTCTCAGCATCCTGATTTTTATTAGAATAATTTATGTGCTCTAAGCATCTTCCCCTTCTCCCAAACATGAGTTACATTCGATGGCATCCTGCCAAATAATAAATCAATAACTTGTGCAGCTTGTTCTTTCTCCACGGGTCATGTGGCCCACAGCTGGCCAACATTTCTCAGAGGGCAGCCACTCTTCCATCTCCAAGGAAAACAGAAATTTGAATTGAGCCTCCCAGGACTCAATGCCTGACTTCTGATGGTTGGCTTTTGTCTTCAGAGGCAATAAAGAGGCGTTAACGCCTAACCAGTGATGAGACATAGAAAAATCCCTAGCTGGAAGGAAAGGAAGAGTGTTCCAAGCAGTAGGAGAGAGACCTTTTTTCATAATTTATTTTAAATTTAAATATTTTAGATTGATACTTTTAAAATTAATTAACTCCCACATTAAATTCTAAATGTAATATTTAGGTAAGATATCTAAACTCATTTTAGAGTGTCATGTTCCTGGGGGTTGCTGCTCCTCAAAATCATGAGATTAATTCAGAGGTGGTTTGAGGTAGTGACCAGACCTCCAAGACCATCAAATCACACCTCCAACCAAACACCACTATGATTTAGTCCAGACTATTGGATTCCTCCACCTATTGCACAGGACCAGTAAACCCTACACACCTCCCTGAATATTTACAGAGTTTTGTAAATATTTGGCTGAGGAAACATTCCATAGGATGCTGAGGAAATATTCCATAGGATGAATTATCCTGATGAAATTCAGTTTTTCAGTCTGAGCAGGCTGAGATTTACTGGCTGGGACACCAAGTTCATCAGGGACTCCACCAGAAAATAGGCTCCACTGAACACCTGAGCTCCTGCCAATTGAATGTACTCCAAATTCTGTCATTTTTTCAGCCTCTACCTTGGTTATTTATGGATTTTTTTAAACAATAAAAACATGCCCTTGAAACTGGAGTTTGGTAGGTAAGCAAAAGCTGGAAAAAGAGGTAGAAAAGAACTTCAATAGGAAGACCTGTGGGATGGAAAGCTACAGGATGAGTCCTCAACCTTTGCAAAGCATCAGCTGAAACAGGGAAAGGTGGGTGAGGTGGAGAGAACCAGATAAGCCTCGGTAGGGATGGGGGAAGATCAGTGAGGACAAAGATGACAAAGTTTGGAGAATGGGATACATAAAGAAATAAAAACTTGTACTCCTGGCCCTTAAACTGCCAATGACCGGTAAACTTGGAGGAAACTCAGATCATAGTGGTATGGTACTGGTGACCTCCAAACTATACTTCCAAACTTCATCTGCAGCAATTATTTAGCACAATGCCCTAAAAAACCCCAAACTGAAGAGCTGCTGTATTTTTGGGAGATACCAGGCTGCAGATCAAGGATGCCTCAGTGGTTGTTTGCAAACCACTGGAAATAGTGCCATCTTCAGACAGAAGGTTTAAAAAAAGATTCACCAGACACATTGTATTAGATTTCACCATGGAAAAAAAAAGAGAATAAAATTTAAGATAATCCCATGGTTCTCCCAGAGGACAGTGGTGGATATTTTGGTTTCCGTAACATCAACAACATGTCATGGCAACAATTCCATCATGGCTAAATGCAGCTCTGGCAGACAAATTCTATTACGATTTCAAGAAAAATCCTCAGTGACTATTTAATTTTGCCACTTATTTCTTTGGCAGAGGTGTCTGGGTATCTCAGCAATCTCTCTTTGGCCTCCTGCAAGCTTTGGAGACCTGAGGATTCAGAGAAGGATCTATCCATTTCAGGTCCCTATCACCAAGACATGAGAGAAACCCTTATAAAGTTACAAATACCTCAGATAAATTCACATTTTGAAGTAACAGAACTATTTTGCTCCCTAGAAACACAATATTAACTCCCTGGTCTTCATTTGTAGACTCATGACTATCATTAAAAAACTTCTGGGCTAGTGAGGAACGAAGAACATTCTGAAGACCCAAGATCTGAATATGAGTCCTTGAGTTTTCTTTCCATCTAATCCACTCCTCCACATGCAGCTGGAATTCCAGGGAAAGTAAATGGTTAAACCATCTAATTCATTCGCCCAAGGATCAGTGCTCGTGCAGCTGCACAGATGACTTGTATTTAAAGACTCAATCTATGCCAAGATGTCTGAATTTTCTAGCAGCAGAGCTCACAGTGCTCCAGGCAGGATCCAGGAGGATGACGTGCTCAGGCATTAAGAGCTGGAATGGGCCCTTTGCAGTTTGATGGCTCCACAACTGCTCCTCACATCCATACAGCAAACACTGACTTCACATGCCTGACACATTTCCAGGAGAAAGCCAATGAGCTCTGAAGCTGCTCCAAGAAGAATTAGGGATTACTGCACTCAGGACCTCTGTGTATCCCCCAGGCTTGAGGGGGAGCACTGACCTACTAAGAAATCCCAGCCCAATAACAGGAATTCCCTCATGGCTGATGGCATCTTGGAGGAGGCTGCTGAAACCCCACCTCATGGAGGAATCATCTGTCTCCAGCTTCTAGGAAGGATCCTCCCTCCCTGAATCTCTTCTAGGGAGGGTATGGCAACATTTATAAAAAATCCAGCTGGTTTGGCTTTGTGGTAGTATCAAAAGTTGCATTTTTATGGTGGACAATGGGAAAAGAAACCTGTCTCTAGAAATAGACAGGTTATCCCACTATTAGAGCATCTATTGAGTAGGGTGCACCTACATACAAAGGCCACTTAAAAAACTGAAATTAAATGGCTTTGAGCAGCTCTGCTCTACCTTATTAATCAAAACCAAAGAGATAAACAGAAACCATCAAAGTCATGAACAAACACTCCCTAAGTGATCTATTCAGGGTTATATCACTTGTTTTTTGAACATCCTCAAGGCAACTTTTTCTTCTGCATTTTCCAAACTCTGAGAACACTGGAGAAGCCCAAAACAAAACTATCAGGGTTTTTGGGAAGGGTTAGGTTAATTCTGTAATGATGATAAGGAGGGTTCCCCTTGGCCTCCCCCAAGAAGGATTTCACCTAGAGAGAGGACATGCAGACTGTCATGTAAAAAATAAAAGGCATTTTGAAAGTCTCTAACACATTTCCTGTGTTGTACAGCCCAATAATAGTTGTCTATCCATGAAACAACACATGGATGTTGAAAGAAACTTTCAGTTTTCTTGTTCTGCTTGTTGTTGGCTAACAAATGGAGAAGCCTCCTCCCATCGCTCTAAACCATCTTGTGTGTGTCACCTGCTGGATTGCAGCCTGTGTTTTTGGTGTCTCTCTTAAGTGCATTAATTTGAGGCTGGAAAGCAACACCCTGTTCTAACATAAGTAAAGCAAAGCTTAAAGTTCAGCCTTTCCTAACCTCCAGGGCTATTGGAGATCATAATGCTCTCAAGCCTGACCTCTGAGAACACATGAGAGTGACATTTCCCCTCCCTTCCCACAAATCAACATTGGAAGGCAAAAAAACCACTGGAAGATTGGGGTGGCTTTTTCACTAGATACAAAAAAATAACTTTTATGTGATACCAAATGGCACAGCAACATGTCCAGGCAAAGGCAAGGAAGGAATTGCTCATTTATTGAGCACATATCAAGGAGACAACAGAGCAGTAGTTAAGGTCTTCATGATGTTTTTGGAAGCCAAAATGTTTATTTTAAACCAGCAAATGCCTGGCTGGATTTTATTTTACAGGTGGAACTTTGTCATACGGTCAATTAGAAGTTAAATTGGAATAATTTAGTGTACACTCCTTAACAAAACAGAATTAAAGGGACAATTTCAGAACTTTATCAGGGCCACAAAGTCATGTCAATATTCACTGGCATTAGAGAGTAAATATTTCTGGACTTACCTGTTCCAGTTTAAAGATGTGCTGGTTAAAGTAGTGCTGCAAGCGCTCGTTGGCAAAGTTAATGCAGAATTGTTCAAAACTATTGTTTTCATAGTCTTCAAACCCAAAAATATCAAGCACTCCAATGGATAAAGTCTGCAAGAAAAGTAAGAGTGAGGATTAGAATAAAATCACATTAAGTGGATTATTTGTACACAGTACATAATCAAAAGCACACAGACAGAATTAAATATACTTAATAGTAGGAATTTTACTGGAATTGTTGATATTGTGCCATTTGGAAGACTCCTCCAAATCAAAGAGACAACGTGTAACTTTAGATATCTGGGCAAAAGGGCTTGTTCTAAGAGAAAAGCCCTTCAATAGGTGATTTTTTTTTGTTTACAAACAAATGGTCATCTTTGAAGAAACCTGAAGCCTCTTCCAAGTTATTCTATTGGATTTAAGAGATTTAAGATTTGATCTTCAGAAGGGAAAAATGGGGATAGGCTTGGGAAACAAAAGCTTGCATGGTGAAGACAATCCATGGAAACACACCTCCAAGGTGAAAGCATTGTCCAAGCAAACCCACTCCAGCTGCAAACCTCAAAAAGAAACTCCAATGCATCAGAGCTTCCCATGGAAATAATCTTTAGTTCTCCTGGTGAAAACTGAAATAGTATCACAAACAAAGCATCCACCTTGTTTGTCAGATCGATCAGACAATGGACTGATGGTTTGGGGGCATCAAGTCACTCCTGCCTCCCTGAAAGGGAGGAATTAATACAAAAATAATAATGCTGCTGAAAAAGGGAGCCCAAAGCCCTGACTAACACTTGGCCCTAACTGCTGGCCCAGCCCTGCCCATGTGACACCTGGCTGTATCCACACGGCTTTTCTGTGTTCTGGCACCTTTTTCCACCAGCTCCTGCCAGTTTGGGATGAGGGATATGGAGGGACACCTCTGTGCTCCTTTAGTTCATGGGCAAGAGAGGTTTAAAGAGGGACCAATCCCATTTTTTTTGGAACCCACTGGCACTATGAGTCCTACATTCTCTCTAATGAACTTCCATGAGTTCACAATAGGGAAGCTTTTCTTTTATTAAATTCATAACCCATAATATAAATTGCAGGACTTAGCCAGTTACAGTTCTAAAGAGCCTTTTTTTCCCCATCACTTTGATGATTTTGTGAACCTCAGCCATATCTCACTCCAGGCTTTTCCCCAAATTGAAGAGCCAATGCCTGTTTGGTCTCTAATCTACAATTACCTCTTGAGATGCTCATCAAGATGTGGGTGCACCAAGGTTTCCTATATTGGTAAAGAGAGCTCAGTGCTGCAGTGAATTCCCAGCTTGCTTTGCATCCTCCTGGCCCCTTCCTCTCCCCACACCAGCCAGGCAAGGAGAGGCAGTTGACCTCTGGCCAGGCGTATGTTGGCCCAGGTGAGTGCAACCCATCACCTCCTGGCTCAGGCTGTGCTTCCTACCCTTGATGGGAGTAGAAATGTGGAACTTCCTCCTTTGTGTAGGTACTGGTTTTCATAAAACTTGAGCCTTCTGCTCGTAGATGGATTTGGGAAACCCCGAGGAAGAAGGACATGAGGATGTGTCAGCAAATAAACCTCATCCACAGAGGGAGCTGGCGTGAAAAACAAGCTCAAGATACAGTTTCTGCTGCAGCTTCCATGCCTGTACATGACTGTTGTGTTAAACACCTAATTCACAATTAGTGTCATAAATAAAACTCATACTGTGCCCACCCAGAAAGGCTGCTGTCATCAGAAAAGAAGTGAAGAGCCTGAAGGGCACATTTGGGGAGAGCTCCACCAGCAGCTTGTTAGAGCACCATGCACCAACCAAAGCCACCTCATACAAATACTCCTTTCACCCATTACAATTAATTAAATAATTAATAAGAGAGGTAAAAACATTAGCACTGGTCAAATGAGCCAAGCCTTAAGCAGGGAGGAGAAATATCCCCTCCCTTCCACCTCAAAGGACCTGAGAGCTGCCACATGCCCTGTTTTTAGTTCTGTGGTGTTACCTACACTTTGGATTTTCTAACACTAATTCCACTGCCAGGAATACAACCCAGACTGTCCACAGGCCTCTCCACACTGCCTTTTGTCCATTCTCAACACGTCACATAATGTGGGAGGAAAATATTCCCTCTGTGCCCAACTCCTGACGAGGGAACCACCTACGGCTGGAGCAGGCACAGCTGCCGTGGGCAGAGCGGCCGCTGGGCCGTGAGTTGGAGCTTTGTCTGACCTGGACTCTGGCCACCGGGACAAGCAAAAACACAACAAAAAAGCATTTAAACACAAAGATAAGTCTTTAAACCATTTTCCAAGAGCTCATTGACTACTTCATCTTTTGTCCAGGCTTTTCTCCCTATTCCAGGGCCAGACAGTCTCTACCTCCCTGATGCCATGACAAGGACGAAGGCCCTTGGCCACTTTCCCAGAAGTTTGCATCACCTGGCAAAACACCCATGAGAAACAGCTCTTTGACCAGAAGATGGAAATTGGGAACCACTGGACCAAGGACAGCCTGGCAGAGGGATTCACTCTCACCCTCTGCTTCCCGAGGTCCAGTATCTTCTCCTGCTTGTCCCGATGGATGTGGCAACGCTTCTGCTCACCAGGCAGAAATCTGCCTCATTATTTTTTAAATACATCTCAGAGGGAATTCTTCTTAAACTCTCTGTATGATTATTGGATCATATCTTATCTATATTATCCATGGAAAAATTAATGATGGAAATCAGACAAAGTGACTTTTCTCATCTCCCTTGCAAATCCTGACCCCAACCACCTCACTGCTGTTCAAGCTCATCCCCACAATATACAGGAGTTCCAAAAAATTCCCCTACATAAAAGTCTCTATTCCACCATATACAAACAAGAGTTGAAAGATAAAATGATCACACTTCCAGACTACTAATGAATTTACTGACAGCACTTTCAAAAGCATCGTGTTGATGCCCTGTGGAAATAGTTAAGCCCCTGCCATGAGTGAAGACTTCAATCTGAACAAAGTCTTAAAGCTCTCACAAACTTAATTTAATATGAAACAACTGAGCACAAAACCCCTCTCCCTTTTTTCCAAGTCTGGTTCATTTACTGCATTGAAACTGCTACCAAATATATTTCAATGTGGGCGTGGAAATACACTTATAAAGCAAAACAGAAGAGTCATATACAGCAAAAAATAGCCCTGTCAGTTATAAAAGAAATATTATATTTTAAAGCTGTGGTTTATAATTTTTTTGCTGACACCTAAAATTAAACACACCCAGAATTAACATGATAAAAATGTTATTATAAAAATAATCTGCATTTCACAAAACCACTGCAGGTATCAAACCACACATCCAGGAGGAGGATGGTTAATTCTTCCGTGGTTGTTACACAGAGTCAAGCAGCATTTTTCTCACATCCCTGTGTTTGTAACTACCAAACTCCTCCAGAATACAGATTATAAACTCTGTGGTTTTTTGCAGAGTTTCATGCCAGAGAAATCCAGGCAGAGCTCTGCAGTGAAACAGTCATTTGTCCTCTGCTCCCAAAAGAACGGGGCCAATGGATACCACTTGGGAAAACTTTAAAACCTGAGAAATTTAGAATTTATGGCTGTTTTTCTGCTCTCTGTCCCTGATAAAGCAGCACAAATGTACTAGTACAAAGTCAATTCTTGTAACAAGGTGAAAAAACACCATTTCCATTTACATATACAGGAATTAATTTTGCTAAACTGCTTGTAAAAAGTGTGTAATCTGGGTCGGTTTAGGATGAATTTTGCAGCCCAATATTTTAAAAAAATAATCAAGGCAGTTTAAAATTTACAAATCTTTTAAGTCTTCAGCTTCAAATCTGTCATTTGAATGGGTGCCATGAGGAAATCACACAAAGATAACGTAGAGCTTGACTTGCCAAGTCTAGTTTGTGTGTTAATGCTGTTTCTTTATCAAAACTAACATATAAAATTCAAAAGTGTGACTGCATTAATTAGCATATCAAAATTCCTGTGATTAAAAGTGCATGTCTGTGAGGATTTTTAAAATTTGGGTGAACCCTGGGTCAGTGAGCACTTGCTGCTTGAGATGATGAAAAATGACCTCATGCTTTTCTTAAAATGTCTCAGCCATGACATTTAAACACAGAGCATGAGTTTTAAGGGCTTTTGGCAAATGATGACCTTGAAGCTCCGTGCTCTCCAGTTCCCAAAGTGCCAATAAATAGGGATCATTGGAGCTGATTTATGTTGCCCCAAATACACACTGGTGATGTAATTCCACCATGGAGGTACATTTTGGCAATCACAAATAGATTTGCTTCAAGTTCAGGGGAAAAATCTTGTTTATTGCTATTTTTAAAGTTTTTACATCTTGTCATTTTAGTAATTTCTTTTCATTTATAATATTCCAAAGCCAATACTGCAAAAAATCCCTTCCCAAAACCCCAAAATCTATCACCACTTCACCCAACAGGACCACTCCAACCTACATCACCCCAATATACAAGATGACCTATTATATAAAGTGAAACACATTGATTTGCTACAAACTTGGAAGTTGGGACCTAAAATTAATGAACTGATGCACAATAAACACATTGCATGTTCAGCAATTCTTCCTCTGCTTCAGCTCAAAAAGCCAAGAATTAACTGGTTGGTTAAATTTAAATGAATTTTCTTCATGGCCATGAGTTCTTCATGTGTTCAACCATGAATTTGTCTTCATGGCCATTAATTTTAATTTTCTTCACAGCCGTGAGTTCACCATCATCCTCACGTATACAGAACATCATCCAAGCATGGCAGCAGAGTGATTTGGGAAGAAATTAAGACACTTCACAAGAACCAAATGGGGAAAGATTAAAAACACCCTCAGAAATGCCTTTTGATCCACCATGATCTCCACTCTATCATCGTTTTAAGAGGTGAGATGGACTTCTAGCAATTCCTAACCTGATTTATGGAAGGGGAATTCAATAAGAGGCTCTAGGAGGTTTAGTAATCTCGTTCTCAAGAGAAGGAAAAGTCTCCGACCTCATTAATAAAGGTCAAATTTCAGACAGTTTGTAGGCAATCATGAGACCATAAAAGGAACTGAAAGGAATTGAGAAGATGAAGGAAAAGGGAGTCAGAGCAAATCCGACCCATGGCAGCTCTGTCATTACCATAAACCAGGAGGTATCAAATAACACATTCACAACTCGGGTCAGAAATAATATGCTAGAAATCCTGTCACCAAGCAAGATAAGCCAAATCCCACTGTGTTTTCCCAAAATATTTCACTGCACATTTAACTAAATTTGGATATCAAAGGTCTGATTTACATCTTCCAAATATTTGCTGGACAATATGGAAGAACAACGGCCGAGTGTTTATTTTTCTTTGCCCAGCTTCATCTTTTGATCTTCTCCTTACTGCTGATATCAAATAAACACATATTGGGATCTGAAAATGATCTCGGTTCCCATTGTCCCACTACAATCAAATCTACACTGATGAAGAGAGAAACTTCTGTATTAATTTTTCTCCTCATCTTCTCCCACACACACTCTAAATTGAGATGGTTTTGAGTCTTGTTTTACCTCTGCATAATGTGATTATTATAAAAGAAAGCTCTGCGCCCCAAATCCATCATCTGACACTTTCTGAACCTTCCAAACCTGCAGGATTCTTTGAAAATGCATCTTAAAAGTCAGAGGAGTATCAGTGTCAAGCATGGGCTGGGATTAATCTGGGACTTTTACTGCAGGGTGAGTCACATATTATTCACCCATTGCACACTCAGGAGTTTCTGAGGAGCAAGGCTGTATTTTGCTCTCATAAATCAGAGATTTGATGTGTTTAAGAGACTTTTTTGGCTGGCAGCAAGGAATGCCATCCATGTGCCAAGGTCTTGCCTTGCAGCAAGGAGGTACTCCCAGGGTTTGGAGATGCCACTGCTCCCAGTCCACCTCCCAGTCACCCTGCCCAACCTCAAAACAACACATGGGAAACCAGTCACCCAGCTGGTGTTGCCCAACCTCAAAACAACACATGGGAAGCTAAGGAGAACCTGCATCCTCATCTGGGGTTTCTCCAAGAATGAGCTGGAAAGGAATTCAGGAGGATTGGGAAGTGGGAGGAAAAACCAGAGCAGTTGTTGGCTCTGTTTCTCCACGGTGGTGATTCTTGGTTGGTGCCTCAATGGCAGCTGCAGAGCCCAGGATGCCCTCAGACACTTGTTGGCAGCAATGTTATTCCTCAAGAGTAAAGGAGCAGCTATTCCCAGCCCTGCCCAGTCCAGGGAGACATTTCTCCTTCCTCTGTGCTGAAACAACCCAAGTTGGGGGCTAAAAATAGGGCTGAGAAGGTGACGTGGTAGAACCACTCAAGGGAAAATTGGCCGTCAATGTTTAACAAAGCTGCTCTGAAATGCACATAAATCTCTTCTTCACCATCTCCATCCCTAAAATGGGGAGGATTTGTGCATTTTCATGATTTCTGGGGGATTTGTGGGAATCAATCCATTTCATAGAGGACTCTGAAGATAAACTGAACTACACTTGTGCCTGGAGCAGCAGATATTTCCTGGTATTTTGCGTGCTGCTTTTCTGCTTCAGGGACTCTGGCCCAAGTACAGCCCAGGATTGCCTCTCTGGATCTGGGTATGAGCACATTCTGCAGCTCCAGGTCCTGGGCATTTGCCAGCGTGGGTGGATCTGCTCTGGCACAGGGGCAACACCACTCCCAGCTCCTGGTGCCCGCTGCCTGATCTGGATATTACCATTACAATTTGGGGCCAAAAAAAGGGCCAGAAACCTGTGAACTGTGAATTCATGAGATGACACACAGAGGTGGGCAAGGGGGAAGATGGTCACACTCCATGGGAGTCTTGGCTGGAGAAAGCAGAGGGTTAATGTGCAGCAGCAATGTTGGAGAAAAGCAGGAATTTGGGCTGTTCTGGCTCTTACCTGCTGAGATTTGAGGTTGGGATCAAAAGTTTAATTGCCCATAAACAGCTACTGTGGTGCCTCACTTTCACAGCCATGCTGACTAAGCACACAAGAGTGTCCTAGACTGATTTGTATTTAAATATTACAGAACAGATAATAATTTTAAAGAATCATTGGGTCATAAATAAAAAATAATTAGCATTTGAGATGCATTTCCTTGTCAAAACAAATCCACTTTTCTGCTTCACCAAATATGTAAACAGTGTGGTTTGTTTTTTCCTGACAGCCCAGACAAAACTTTTGATTACTTGGAAAAAAATCAGGAAAGAACAACACAACATTTCTGGTAAAATATTAAACAGAGGGAGAGGCAGCATGTGCAGTCAGAAGGCTCGCTGGATGTCATCACTGTAACAACCCTTCTTTGTCAGAAAAACACATAACCAGATTTCATGGCATGTTTTTATTTCCAGTCCACAATTATGCTCCACAACCCTTTTTTGGAATTAAATAAAGGAGTGACTACACTGAGACACTCTGCAACTTCAGTCCTATGGCACAACCCAAATGTCAGAGCTCAGCAAAAATCCTCCTTTCGGCAGCTGTGACTTTAGTTTGTATGCACAACCCCCCAAAAAGCCCCACAAGCTGCTGCACCATGTCCCAGACTCCCAAGGCAAGGGTAGCTGGAGAGCTGGCAGTGCCTGTGTGCATGGACACGGATTTTGGGGTCAGTATTCCCCAGCCATGAGGAGTGTGGATGAGTACATGAGAGGGTTAGGGAGGATGCGCTGGGTCACAGCATGCAGGCCCTGCTATTGCAGGAAACTTCATGTCACTCCTTCCATCAGTTCTTTGGGAAGATGGCACAGCACAGC
>NW_005054398.1:2293711-2377585 GCF_000277835.1 Geospiza fortis
TACTGTACTACCTCAGTACCGACAGACACACACCTTGTTCATCATTTCATCATGGAGCAACTTCACCAAAATGCAGTAGCAAGAATTCCCTTTTTTCCCTCTGAATTATACATGGCCCTTTAATTTTACACCTAAGGAGGAAAATATTTGCCATTGCTCCTGGAGTGGGTGGGGGAACTGGCTTTTGTGGCTACAACAAAAGCTCTTCCCTGGTTGCTTTGAGCTGACAGCACTTAAGGTGCTTCATCCTTCTCAGCTCAGCAAGCACCACTTAGAATAATGATGTACTCAGCTATGATCCGAGGAAAAATTAACCCCATGTTAAGCAACACGCCTGGGTAATGTTTTATCACTCAGTTATCTATTTTAAAACCCAAGAGAGGAGGCACAAGAGCTGCTGAGGTGTTACCTTGGTGCTTTCCTCCATGTCCTTGGAGTTGAGGAGCGCGTGGTTGATCCTGAACACGATCCAGTCAAACAGGGCACTGTACAACGACTTGGCCATGGAATTCCGCACGGTCACGGCCTGAAACAGAAAAAAGGTGATTGGAAATGACTCCTGCTCTGCACTAAAATGGCTTTTGCTTCTCAAGCTCCCACATCCAATGTTCGTATTTCTCCCTTGCCAAAGCTTTTGTCTGCTATTTTAATTTATGCCATGTATGTCAACAGTCCTAACAGCACAGGGAATTGGGTGTAATCCCAGGGCTGTGGATGTGCCCCTGACTTTGGCTTGGTTTCTTTCATGCATTTGAGCGGATGATATACAAGATCACACCACAAATCTCATGACTGGTGGCAAAAGGAAAGAAAATAAATACATATATTAAATACAAACATAATAAATTGAAAGGTTTCCTGGGGGAGAAGGAAAGAGAAAGGTGGATTTTGCACAGGAGTGACAGCAAGAGATGTGAAAGCACAGGCCACGACAGGCAGTGCCTGGCACCAGCAGAAGGGCTACAAAAAGGGAGGTTGAAAACCCCCCTGGTAAATCTGAGGGCTCCTGAAAACTTGAAGTTTTCCAGGTACCACCAGCAGGAGCTACAAATCATGGCAGGCAGGTTCAGCACTCCTCCAGCAGCTCTCCCAGAGAGAGGAATAACAGCGCTGAGAAAGGGTCATCCCCACCATGGCCAGGATCAAAGAGATTCTGCTTGATGGGATGAAAGCTGAGATCAAAGGAAGATCCCTGGGCTTTTGGACAGGCACCTACATAGAGACCCAGAAAGCAGGAATTTCTATTTAAAGGTTATCTTTGTTCTTGCTGCTTGAGATTCTTCCTTGGTTTCAATTATCACCACGAGTAGAGCTTTGGTACATATTAATCACCCAAAAACTTATGGCACCAGCCATGACTACTACATTCTGGTTCATTTTAGCCACTGCAGAAGAATAAAAAAGGAACCAGAAGATTCCCATGTAATTATTTCAATTAAACCCTGCACTGTAACGAATCAGCGGCTCGTCACACATTGCCTTGAAATCCTGCTCAGCAATGCTCCCTTCGAGGAACATCATCTGAGTGGCCTCATGTCACTGACCCCATGTGAAGGAATAAAGCTCATGTAGCATCATTTATCTTCTATCAGCTCACTCCCACCTCTTTTTCCCTAGATTTTTGGAGATAGCAGCGTTTAGTGTGACCACGAGCCATTCTGCCAATGTTTTGCTGTTAAGCACATGGTCTCACTTCCTCTCCCTGTCCAGCTGGAATAGGAGAAGGGATTAACACAGTCCACGCCAGGGGAGATTTGGGTTGGATGTTAGGAAAAAATTATTCATGGAAAGGGCTGTCAGGCATTGGAACAGCTGCCCATGGCAGGGGTGGAGTCCCCATTCCTGGAGGCATTTAATAGATGTGTGGATGTGGAACTTGGGGACATGGGTTAGTGGTGGCCTTAGCACTGCTGGGGGATAGTTGGGCTGGATGAGCTCAGAGGGCTTTTCCCACCTGAACAATTCCATGGATCTATGGCTGAGGATGCTCACAGCCTCTGTATGCTGCTAACCATAAAGTGGTGGCAATAAAAAGGGACATCACAAGGTAACTACAAAATATGGCCATAATTAGCAAGGAATTCCTTGCCCAAAAACAACTGAAAACAAGCATGTGATGTAAATAGGTGAGCAACAGGACCAAGAGGATCTTGGTGCAGCTCAGACCAAAACAGCAATTTTAAAGAGTGAGCTCTTGAAATGCTGGAGTTCTCCAGCAAGGGCTGGAAAGCAGCCTGCATTTCAAACACAAAGAGCTCCAGTTCCCACTAACTGCTTTTTCTTTTCTTTACTGAAGAAAAAGGTTTGGGGTGGGTTTTTTGGCTGTTTTTATTAAAAGCAACATTGCTTGTTTAGGTGGGGGAGACTGCTATCTAATTTTTTTAAAATTTACTCGAATGTGAGAGAATATCTCAGCAATGAATAGAAAATTCAAGGCTCCAACTACACTTTTTTCATTAAGCTGGAAGACAATGAGTGGCACAGAAAAACCAGTCTCTGGGGAAAGACCTAAGGCCAAGATCCAGGAATAATGCCTCTCACTGCCCTAATGCTTTGTCCTGGCATAAACCAGCCCAATTAATTGCTCCAATGTGCAATTAAAAACAAACTCCATGTCTGTTTAAAGCCAAAAAGAACACAGTTGTTTCTCCTACAGCATCATATATGGGTTTATGTCACAATACTTTCCATTACCTTTTATTAGAGGCTGCAGGGATGTGCAGGACTTCACCCCTGAGTGTCCCTGGTTTGTTTTTTTTCCAGAATAAACTAGGATATCATTAAGCCTGCACCACTCCAGTGCTGAGGAATGCTGGGAGTGTGACTGCCACGAGTCTCCTGAATGGTCAGACTGGGAAGTTTCCCTGACACCAGCACTGCCCAGTTTCCTCCAGAATGTGCAGGGTGGGGGATGAACCACTGCTCTTATTCCTAAAGTGGTCTCAGTTACATGGAAAGCTGGGAAGCCATGAAAAGGTGACTTCCTTGCTATGCTTGGGTCCCACAATCAGTGGCCCAGATCCCAAAGTGTCGCCATCATATTTTCTGAAAAATCCCTTCACCCAGGATTTTTCTCCTGGGAAGCTGAGAAGCCTCAGAGAAAAATGAAAACAATAATTATCTGATTGCTTCTCCTGTGTTTTGCTGCTTTGGAATGTGTTTGGACATTGTTTACCAACAGGTGAATGTTTTATTGGTTTCATGTGCACTGTTTTTGACTTAATGACCAATCACTGTCAGGCTGTGTCGGGACTGGAAGCAGTCACAAATTTTCATTATTATCTTTTAACCTTCTGTCTGTATCCTTTCTCTATTCTTTAGTATAATTTAGTTTAGGATTCTTTAATATATTCTAGTATCATAAAGTAATAAATTAGCCTTCTAGGAACATGGAGTCAGAGTCATCATTCCTTCCTGCACAAATACAAATGCACCAAAGTGTTCCCACAAATACAACACCAAATCCAACACCAAAGTGTTCAACAGCCACTTTTAGAAGCAATGGTTTAATCCTAAGAGCTGGTAGGAAACTCCTGGCAAAGAAACATATTGAGAATACAGAGTGGATGGAGCACATTGCCTTCATCCATTTAAAAAATATCTGCACTGAAATGAATCTATTTTAAATGACTCAGGGTTTAGGGGGGGGCTTTCTTTATTTGAATTTTTTATTTCATTTCAGTAAAATATTAACTTTAACAACAGATCTTCACTGATGTCACATTTTAAATATAGCCCCTCACTATCCTAAACAGATTCCAAAACTACCCAATCTGGACACCATCAGGAAATATTATTTCTTTTCAAGTTCAGGAGCTGCAGCAGAGCATTTAAAATAAGGTTTTATGCTTTATTTAATGAGAAATCATTTATTTCTGTATTATCCTACATATCTTAAATTAATTCTAGTCTCTGAACTATATCCCATACATCATATACAGTTTGTCTTCAGGTCAACACCTACAGCTTCTGGTCTCTTCCACAGGTCTGCTTACGTGACATTTAGGCAGATCTGGAACATGGTGATACTCATCAAACCATTTTCATTTCCCTCACAAAGCAAAATAAAAATAGCTGCTGCATTGCAAAAATAAATCTCTGGGGATCAAAAGGAGCAGGACATGTTGCACCCACACAAAATTATTGCTGATTCCAAACTGAGACAGATCAAACGTGCTTTGACTCAGAAGATCAGGAAATAAGCTACAGACAAGGTTTTAATCAATACTTTCCTGCTTATCAAGCTAGAAAGGATCTATATATTATTTATTATATGCCAGAAACTCCACTTGTTGGGTTGGCCGACTACTTTTGTTAAGATGTGATAAAACATATTTGAGTTCTTTTTAAGATGTCATTGCCAAATTAATTGTACTGAAAGTTGTCATGATCAGCATCAGATTCAGGCCACCTTAAAAACAGATAAACTTCTGGAAACATCTTCTGTTAAAAGGAACAAGGGGATGACAGGCTTAAGAATTAAAATCTGCTTTTGAAGTGCTTTGGAACAAGGACTTACAGTTCCAGCAGCAGCAGCCTGTGTTTTAGAGGCTTGAAAAGATGTAATCTCAGGAACCCAAATTTGCTCAAATTAAAAGTCTCTGTAAAACACATTTGTACACACACAGGAGATTCTTAAGAACTGAGATTACAAAGTCACTAAATATATTTAAGCAAATCTATCTGCTGCCATCCCACAGCACCCCCTGCTCCAGGCAGGATCCCTCACTCCTGCCCTTCTGCACTCAGCTGAGGGCTGAAATTTCAAGCTGGAATTATTCAAAATATTTGTTGGCATACCAAAAATCCAGGGAAAGCAGGTGGGTTAAAATCCCCACCAAACTTATACATTGAAAACTACAAAAAAGACATTGTGAGGCTGGAGCCAGAGATGGAAACAGAGCTGGGCAAGGGGCTGGAGCACCAGGAGCAGCTGAAGGTGCTGGGGAGGCTCAGCATGGAGAAAAGGAGGCTCAGGAGGGACCTTCTGGCTCTGCACAACTCCTGACAGGAGGGGACAGCCAGGGGGGTGAGCTGGGCTCTGATCCCAGGGAATGAGGGACAGGACAAGAAGGAATGGCCTCAGTCTGTGTCAGGGGAGGCTCAGGTTGGTGGAAAGCCTGGTCAGGCACTGGCACAGGATGCTCAGGGAAATGGTGAAGACTCCATCCCTGCAGGGATTGAAAAACTCTGTGGATTACAGCACTTGGGGACATGGGTCAGTGGTGGCCTTGACAGAGCAGGTTATTCCAAGGTGCTCAGTTAACCTTTTACAGATATTTTCACATGATTTTGCTGTAAGTTCCCCCCATGATCCTTATTAGATTCAGTATTTCTACTGCTGACTAACCTAACACAGGAGCAAGAGCAGCAACAGCTCAATTTGAACAACAAAACCTCAAATATTTTACATTTTTCAGACTAAGGGGAATAAACAAAGCCCAGAGAACAGAGAGTGGGTGGAAACAAGCGCTGAAGGACTTTGAAAGGCAAAGAGCAAAAATTGCAGCAATATCTCAGTGCCTGGATGTGCCAGGGAGCAGAAAGCAAAGAGATCCCACTGAGTTGGACTTGATGATCCTTGTGGGCCTCTTTCAACTCGGGATCTTCTCTGAGGACAAACCCATCAAGATGCTGCTGGAAGCTCTGTGGTTTTAGTCACACCCTTCCATAGCCAAGAGGAACATTTTCTGGAGTGTGGACCTCAGATCCAGAGTGGGACTGAAATACAAGAGACAGACTCTCTTCTCAATGGCTCCATCAAACCAACCCAACCATGCAGAGTATCTGGAACAGAAACTGACCTCTGGTGTTCAGCTTTAAGCATTTTGACCCAAACAAATCCATGGATGAAGGGCTTTTGTAACTAATAAATACTTCTTCTAACATTGTGTTTCAAAACTGCCAGACTAAAATGAAAAACTGTTTCTGTTCAGGGCATTGCTTGACACAAAATCAGAAAATTAGAAGACCAAAACAAAGCAAAGCTCATCACTTTTGCATCACCTAGGAAGAGAAGGGTATTGGTGCACTAAGTCGTTCTGAGTAAGAATCATTCCAAAGTGGTATTTATGAGACAACTACACATCTCTAAAGACTTCAAACATCTCAGCTAATTGAGAGATTTGTCCATCTTCCCTCATAAGTAATGTGGAGGACAGCACAGACTGACCCAGGACAGAGGAGAAGGGTGGTGGATGGATACTTGGGATTGGGCAGCTCTTATGATCATCAAAACACAAATTATACTTGCACAGCCATGTGGATATTTGAGTTTGCCTAGGAGGGTTTCTGAGGCTCACTCCACCACTGAAACTCCCAGAGTGCAGCCAGCACCACATGCTGCTCTCAATAAATGCAAGATAAAGAATCCCAAACCCATTTTTCATAGATAAGATGCCCTTTTTGCACACACACATTGCACATCACTGTCTGTTTTGGGCCACTGCTATAAAAAATGCACCTCAGGAAGGGCACAGTGCTCAGAGCTGGGGCTCAGACCCCAGTCCCTGAGCACAGCCTCAGTTAATGAGAAGTGGATTTAAATACAACTGGAAAGTGAGTGCGAGCACCAAAACCACTTAAAGCCCTAATGAGGATTAAACACCCGTGGAGTTTATTAACTGTGACAACACTTATCCCATCTCTCAGCATTATGCAAATCTAGGAAGCATCCATAAAAGATGTGCTGACAGACTCAGCTGGTCAACACAACATTATTGCATCTTCAACAATTCTGATCAACATAACATTGTTAAATCCCAGTTTTTCACTGGGGACATCACAGACATGGGGGCAAGGTCAATGCACCCGCTCCAGATTTTCTACAAGCTGTGAGATCTTGAAAAGTTGGTATTTAAATGCCATTTTTCAAACACAGCTCTGGAAAATTCCTTGGACCTAGAAGAAAAGACTTATTAGAAGGCAGCCTGACTTGTTAGCCTCAAAGGCAACTTAGTGCTTTGCTGTACAGTTCATAAGATTTGCTCCATAGTTGGTCGTGGTCCTTTTTACCTCCAGTTTTCCAGCATTTTCCCTGGAGACTGTGTGTGTGCATCACATTATGGACAATATTGACATTATTTGTTCACACTGGATAAACACATTGCCAGCACCAGCATTCCCTATCAGTGCAGAACTCCCACCCATAAATATGGCTTTACAAGCAACAGTCCTTGTAATTTTCCCAAGAGCTCCAAAATTTCATTTGTTCAAATAGGAATGATGTTGATAGAGCCACAGGAGCTACCTATGGATTCATTCTCTCCTGGTGACCCCCCAACTCTTCCGGAACATGTGCAGCTGTTTCCTGCCCTCCAGGAGGAAAACAAGCAACACACTCCCCTTTCAGACTCTTATCAACAAAAACTGAACAATTACAGTGATTCCAAGGTGACAAGAAATGGTTCTTTCCAGGTGTGAAGTTTGCAGGATTTAGTGTAAGACATAAAGAACGGGTGTTCAATTACTTAAGTAAAGTTGGGCACCACAAAATACATTTTCTTTTGCTGGAGAGAAGAAACAGAGATTCCTCTTCTCTTCAGGAAATCAGATCTGAACACAGGAAGAGAGGAAATATCCCCTTTTCCCTTAGGGCCTTTGATGGGCTTCCTATAATTTCTATACAAGGATGAAAGGTGCTTCCAATGAAATGTCTGGGAAAAAAAAAAAGTAGCAGTAGAATTCTTCCTCTTCAGGAAATCCCTCAAAAAATCAAATCTGGATATGTGGTTTTAGTGGCTCTGTGGGAGCTTCATTTGTTTGCTTTTCTTTTAATAGGTGGAATAAGTTTTCAGCACATTGTCTGATTAATCAATTGGTGTTTCTGCTCATAGGATTTGGCATTAATCTCAGAAACCTGTTGATATCCTACCACAGAAATTATTTAGTGAGCTACTATCATAAACAGTATTAGATTTTCATTATCATTTGAAGTCTGGTTTGAAATCCTTATCAGCCATTCCCATTTCCCCCCCATTTATTCTCTAAGGTGAAATCTGGCTTCATAATTACATTGGTACTTACTGTAACACAAATGTCTCACTCCAATATGGCTCAGAGGAAAAAAATTACATTTTACAATCTACTGAATTTTACCCATGGTATTTACCTAGGGTTTTCAGATGAAAATCTCCCTCCCTCCATCACTTCTGTGGGTTTAAATGACATATTTAATTTCCAAGTAGGGGAAAAAATCAGGAAAAGAGTGTTATGAGTTTTCTTATTTGCTTCAAAGTACCTATTCAACAAAATCATGCTGCATGCAAGTAAATGATTAAAGAAATAAAAACTGTGCTTGCTTTTTAAAAATATACACATATGACAAGTGTTAATAACCCCACTGTGAAGAGGGATAGGATTTATCCAAGATTAGAACAAGCAAAAGCAGGAGGAATTCAAGCTCTCCTAATGCACTTGATTTGGATCACCTGAAGAGATCTAATGACCAGGAACAGAAGCCAACCCCCCATTCTCAGTGAGCCTTGGATGTGCAGACAATTGAAAACAGCCCATGTGGGCATCTCAGAGATGATGATCTACAGCAATCACTAATTAAGAGATTAAAAAAAGCAAACTGAAAATACACTTTTATTTGAATAGAGCTTAGGAGTGCCAGATACTACTTAATTCATAGTGCTCACATCAGAGGAGTAGAGACCACATGTACTAAAATACTACAAAAATCCAGTTTTTATCTCTGACACTGTTACTGCTCCAGGAGGGCTGAAAAAGCCCCCATGGAAAGTGGCTGCAGCTTGGGTTTGTGGCTGTAGGGACAGAACTGCTGGATTTGACACTCCTGTGCTGAGATGGAGTAACAAGGAAGGAAGGGAGAGACGTAGCTGTGAGAGCTAAATTAGGGGAAGAGCAGAAAGTGAGGAGGGTGGTGAGGAAGGAGAGACAAAATCCTGAAGTGCCTTTGTGTTTGAGAGTTATGTTGGGGCACCACGCAGCATTGCATGGGAATGACATTACAGGCTATTTTTTCTCATTGGAAAATCCACCCCTAAGTTCTGGAAAACATCATTGACACTTGCATCCCTTGGATAAAATCCATTGGCAGGACAACCTGCTGCCTCCCAGCTCCAGGGTGATAGTGGAAGGTTTCTGCCAGGATGTGGCAGCCAGCCGGGAGGGCGGGAGCCAGAGATAGCCCAAGGTTTCAGTGCTTTGTTATTGTTTTTCAAAGTACTTCCTTTGCAGGTACATTTCTAGAATTAAAGCATAAAAATGAACCTTTACAGAATGCTCAAACTACTTTTAAGCCAGCTTTTCCTCTTTTTTGTTGCAATCAAAAATTAAAAAAAGCATTTTTCACTCTTTTTCTTTCAACGATGCCTTTAAAGTATTTTCCCTCCTCCTTAATTGTACATAAAAATCACTAAAAAACCTTTCTTGCAGGCTGGAGCCAGAGTGGTGCATTGATGATCTGAGTTCTCTTAGGGAAATGACCCAGGAGAATGACAGGGTTTTAATAAGATGTTCAGATAAAATATGAGTGTGGAAAATGACATCATACATCTCCCGCCCAAGCATGATATAACACTCGGGCATGCCAAGTCAGGGATTAGGCTTGAGTCTGATATCCTGCAAGAGCACTTTCCTCTGGGTGTTAAGCCTCTGTTTTAAAAAAACCCAAATCCTGCTTGTCTCAGCCCATGCCCTGTGAGCCAAGGGGGAACCCCAAAGGCTGCTTGGTTCATCCCAGACACAGAACATGGATGGGGATGGAAACCAAATATGCTGGGTCACAACAGGGAAGGGAGCACAACAGCAGGAAATCACAATTCTCCACACACACAGGGGTAACTCAGACTCACTCAAGGGGCTGAATGTAGTGGTAGATCAGCTCTGGGCTCCATGTGAGCTACCCATGTGCTCTGGGAGCCCCAAATTCTCCCATGTCCTGGGCAACAGGAAAGGGGAAATCTGTCCCTCTGCCCAGCTCAGGTGAGACCCCACCTGCAGAGCTGCTGGAGAGAATCCCAAGGAGGCCATGGAGATGCTCTGAGGGCTAGAGCCCCTCTGCTCTGGAGCCAGGCTGGGAGAGCTGGGGGTGCTCACCTGGACCAGAGAAGGCTCCAGGGAAACCTCAGAGCCCCTGGCAGGGCCTGAAGGGGCTCCAGGAGAGCTGAGGAGGGACTGGGAACAAGGGATGGTGTGACAGGATGCAGGGAATGGCTTCCACTGCCATGGGGCAGAGTTAGATGGGATATTGGGAAGGAATTCTTCCCTGTAAGGTTGGAGAGGCCCTGGCACAGGTTGTCCAGAGAAGCTCCAAGCCCCATTCTGGGAAGTGTTGAAGGCCAGGCTGGACAGGGCTTGGAGTAACCTGGGCTGGTGGAAGGTGTCTCTGCCCATGGCAGGGGGTGAAACTAGATGATCCTTAAGGTCCTTTAAACCCACACCACCCCGTGATTCTGTGATCCTCACACTATCTCACACACATTCCCACTGAAATGGTTTGTGTGCTTCTGTGAATCCCTGTGACTTCTGAGTAGCACAGAAAGTATCAGAGTGCTCCTGCAACTGCCCTCTCCTTACTCATCCTTCCTGTCATTAGATGGATGCAAACACAGAAAATGATGTGGAAAACCTCAAATAAAAACAATAAGAAAATCTTTTTTTGGCTGTGTTGAAGATCTGGCTATTGAGTCCCCACTGGTGGCAGGTAGGTTTGGGAAAGGACAGATGGGAGACCAACCACTCCCATTCCCATTCCCATCCCAGGCCAGAGCCTGCCTGTTTATTTTTAGAGTTGATTTCAAGTCTTGTCTCTGATATTGTCACTTTGCAGCTGATGACTGGAACACGTTGTGGTTATGCTTTTCAGAAACAGCCCCCAAAGCAGAGCCAGGAGCAAAGGAAACCAGCACAAATCTTGTTAGAGATTTTCTCCGAGTCCCCACTGCGGAGCCAGGCAGTTACGAGCATCATCTTCCTAAAAAGATTTCACTCAGAGCCTTTGGATTTGGGCACTGTGGTTAGAAAGTGTCATCTGTAACAAATCAAAACTGGAAAAAAAAAGGAAAAAAACCACTCTCTCTTCATGAAATTAAAGAGAAAACAAGGCTGCAGCTCTTGCTTCTCCTGTGGAGAAGATGATGAAAGGAGACATGTGGAACATCCCTTAGGGACAGATGCTCACACAGAGCCATCCTGAGCCCACCACAGAGCTACAGGAGAACAGAGCCACCAGGCAGCCAACTTTGAAATGTCCACTGATGACAAAATGTGTTTTCCTCCACCTTGGTGCCTCCAGAGTCTGCTCTGCCAACGGCACAAACTGAGCTCCCATTCCCCCCGTGTTTTCCCAGCAAAACCGGTACAAAAACCAATTAATAAATTACTTTGTGTCACAGGAGGAAGTTGTGTGACCTGATGTGAGGAGGGCACATTTAGGGAAATTTGCTCAGCACTTACAGGCACAAAGTACTGGGATCCTCACCAAGGAGTCCAATCAATCACCAAGACCAGCCCTCGAGCCTTTAAAAGCCAAATCCTGCCTTGACGTTGGTCCTTCCCAAGCAGAGGGCAAGTGTAGACAAACTCCTTCTGCCAGTGCACCATCATCATCATTCCAGGTTATTTTTACCACTTTTTGGGCAAGGTTCCCCAAAGGGAAGTTGTTTCTCATCACACCTCAGCTGTTACCCCTGTAGAGGCAAAGTTTGTGCAACAGACCCTATCCAGCCACAGAACTTCCACCCCTCCTCCTCCTTCAGCCACTGACCAACAGCCCTGGGCTGAGGAAAAAAATCAACCTGAATTTATTCAGATTAGGATTACACATGAAAACCCCATATTCCAAGCAAATGTACCAAAACTACATCCCTTGTGGAAAGAGCTGGCTAACTAACTCAGGAATGGCTTGTCTGCATTCCTTGAAAACTTTTCACATGATTTTAGTAGAAATTTAAGTAACTAAAGGAACCCTGTGACAATAAAGCATCTTTTGAGTAATCAGAGGTAATTAAAATAATGCTTTAAAGAGCTGAGAATGGATTTGCTTTGAAAGGGCAGCTGGAGTGGGCTATAGACAGAGGAATCCATGGAAAGTCAGCATTTCCCTTCCTGAAGCCCTGATCTTGGACTTTGTTCAGGAATCTCAGAATCCCAACTTCTTCCTTGTTTTCCCAGACATCAGTGCCAAATAAATAGCAGGAACACAGTTAGCACACAGGAATTTCCATGGTGGCACGGAGCAGGAGAGTGACTGCAGCAGCTTTTGCACATGAGGATGTGCATTTCCAAGTGAAAAGTGAGAAACCTCATCCCACAAATAGGTTTCTTTTGAAGTTCCACCCTCCCAGGTTTCCCTCATGTCCTGAAGCAGAGACAGTTGCTTGGCTCTTAAAAGCTTTGTGGGGTTTCAGTTTTATTCCATTAATATTTTTTCTGTGAATTCTGAATCCACTCATCAACATAGCAGCTCTTCAAAGGGCTCCTGCTGAGCTCCTTACATTAATAACCCGTGGTGACAAAGAGTCTCCTCAGCTAATGGGTTTTGGGTAAGTAGGTGCTTCCAGCAGTTCTGCTGCTTTCTGTTCCATTAAGTGTCCCTGTCCTCATACCTCAGGACTGAGAATTTTCATTTCTTCATGCTATTAATTATTTTGTCTCCTTCCCACTTTCTCTCCTTGAATATTTTCAGGCTTGTGATTAATTGCAACTATGATCTTTTCCTTTGTTGTTTTTGGGGTTTTTTTAATATCTTAGGTAATGTTCTGCCATTTGGCCCTGGAACTCAATTTCTTCTCCCTTTTAATGGGCTGAAAAAGGCACCAGCCAGTCCCCACTACAAGGATATAGAGAATGAAACATCACTCAGTTCTTTGCTGTAATTAAATAGTTTTTCAACTCATTACAGTTCACTCCACAGGCTTCTCTACCTTGTGTCTCTGCCAATTAACTGTTACTGGACTGAGAATTAGGTGTTTGTGCTGAAAATGAGATGTTCTCCCTGATTTAAAGTCCCTAACACAGCAGAGTTTATCATCCCAAAAAACCATCCTGTGATGGCCATTCCAAGTGTCTTGTATTCCTCAGCAAAAATTCATCCCAGGTGAAGAAGGGCCAGGTAAAATGACACTTGGTGACGTGAAAAAATAAAATCTCATGGCTTTGTGGCACCAGAAGAGAAAGATATGTCTGGCCCACCACTCCTGGGCAAAGGTTCTCTCCTCTCTCCTTCTCCCAAAGGACACAAATCCAACGCTCCTCCCACTCCAAGAAATCTCTCTGGCTCTGCTGAGCCAGCACAGACTCAGACACAATGAACATGAGAGGATGAAAGGACAATGAAAGCAAAGCTGTGGAGCCCTCAGCAAATGTTTCCAGAATACCTGGACTTTCCTCTCCTGCTTTGCTGTCACCCAAAACACAAAGTTCAGTGCTTGTCACCTCCTGCCTAATCCTGCACATCTCAGATTGTCAAGAGCCTGAATATTTTGGTTTGTAAATCTCACCAAAATTGCATCACTGCTTTTCCAACTAATCATGAGCTGATTTCACATGCACTTACAGCTGCACCTATTTATGCAGAATAAAAAGCATCTCACAGATTTAATAGTAATTTGGGTGCTCTGGACACAGTCACAGAACAGTTCCATGGTGACCTTCCATGGCCATGTAACAACAGCATGGAGCACCCAGCTGCTAAAGAGCACCTGGCCATTTGAACAAAGACATGATCATGGAATGCCAGACAGGTTTGCCTTGGAAGGGACCTTCAAGGTCATCCAGTTCCACCCTCTGCCATGGACAGGGACACCTTCCACCAGCCCAGCTTGTTCCAAGCCCTGTCCAATCTCACCTTGGACACTCCCAGGGATGGGACAGCCACAGCTGCTCTGGGCAACCTGTGCCAGGGCCTCACCACCCTCACAGCCAAGAATTCCTCCCCAATATCCCATCTAACCCTGACCCCTGGCAATGGGAAGCCATTCCCTGTGTCCTGTCCCTCCATCCCTTGTCCCAAGTCCCTCTCCAGCTCTCCTGGAGCCCCTTCAGGCACTGGCAGGAGCTCTGAGCTCTCCCTGGAGCTTTCTCGTGTCCAGGTGAGCACCCCCAGCTCTCCCAGCCTGGCTCCAGAGGGGCTCCAGCCCTTGGAGCTTCTCCATGCCTCCCTCTGGACTCTCTCCAGCATCTCCACATCCTTCTGATGTTGGGGACCCCAAGTCTGAGGCAGCTCTGCAGGTGGGGTCTCAGGAGAGCAGGGCAGAGGGGAAGAATCCCCCCTCTCCTGCTGCCCAGGTTCTGGGGGAGTTTGGGGCTGCTGGCCCAACATCTGCTCCCCAAGAGCTCCTTGCACTGCCCTGCTGGAGGCACAACTCAGTCCCTTTCAGTTCCTCTGAGTTTTCAGACACCCATTTTCCACTTACAATTCTGAACACACATTCAGTTAAATACAGGGCATGCTTATTATGACATCCATCACAACAAACAACCAGCTCCCAACAGCTCTCCAGAATTAAAGTAAGGCAAGAATCAGGTCAGTTGTTGACCAAGAAGTTGTCTCACATCTTTCATTTCCCTTCTGTTGCACAATTTCACATCAGATTTCTCCCAAAAGTGTGAATTAATGCTTTCTAACCCTTAGGGTAAAATATCCTTGATCACAAATGGCTTAAAATTATAAAGATCTGTTAAAATAATGTCTATTAGCAAAGTCACTTGCTTAAGAAATACCAACTGTATTGGTTAAATGAAGTTAATGAACTGAAAACATCATGGAATTTTTTTTTTCTTGAGGAATGTAAAACAGAGCTCGCTAACAGATGTATTTACTTTGATAATGAGTTTTGTCTCATTGGATGAAAAACAGGGAAAAAATGCAGAGACTGGTGAAAAACAGACAAGCAGGTGCTGGACACCAGCCTGATAAACAGAACAGATGGGATGGAAACCAGGCAGGGATGCTTGTGGAGCTCAGGATTGTCTCCAGCATGATGGAAAGGGATGGAACCACCAACCAAGATGGATTTGAGAGAGTTAAGTGAGTGGATGAGTCAAGGCATATTCTAATGGCCTTGGAGACCTGCAGTGAGCAGAGATGGAAAAAACCTGAATTCCTTGGATTATTTAGATGGAAGCAGGAAGACAGATGTGGCCCAGGAGAGCAGTTCTTTGCATGGATTAAGATGATACTCAGATTACAAACAGGATCAAGAGAAAGATTTTTAACAACCCCCAAGTTCTCCACAAAGACATCACTGAAGTGCTCTGCTCCCACATGTCTCCTACCAAATATCAGTCAAATCACTTGATATTTAGAGCATCTTTTTTTTTTTCTTTCAAATACCTGAACTGTGACTTGTGAAACTTTCCTACCTCAGTATAACTGCAAAAATGCACAGAATAATATAAGAAAAAAGAGCCCAGAGTCTGGAGTTGAGGGGCACTTTGAGAGGGACAACAGCAACCCACAGCACGTTCCTCTGCTGCCATTAAAAATCCCATTTTTCCCTTTTTCAGCTACATGCCTGCTGTATTTTGCCTTATCAAGGAGAAGATGGCTGGGGCTGCAGAGATGCCCAATGCTCAAGACAGATCTGAATCAAAATAGTCCAAACACCACTACTACCACTGATGGTTCTATTGCACCCATGACCTTTTCCAAGGGTCCTCCCCATTGCTAAATGGTAAGTGGAATTTTCCAGCTCACTGTTACCACACGCTGCACTGTGATTTCTCTGCAAACCCATCAAGTGCTGCTGGCTCCATTAATGCACCATCTCACTTCTGATAAAGTCTTTGGCAGCTGTTTTGGACAGCAGCCCAAGACCTCAGCACACAAGTGCAGCCTTTCATGTCTGTGCAGCCTTTTCCCTAAGTTTATCTATGGCCTAAAGCTTCTAAACCTTTACACTCTCCCAAACTGTGCAGTTGTTTCAAACACTGCATTAAAACACCATCCAGCGCTATAAAAGGAAAAATGGATGGCTCCAGGAGGCAGCTCCATGGCACATGAGCCACTGTGGCTCAGGAGATAAGAGGCAGCTGCCAGAGATGAGTGTAAGCATTATTTATGAATGTGGTGCTGTTGATTGCCAGAGGTGCAGCCAGAGAGGATGGCAGCTCCCCTGCAGGGTCCCAAATCAAGCACGTGTGCCATCGGTGCCACAGCCACAAGAGGCAAAACAAAGCAGTCTTGATTTTTCCCCTAAAACCAGATCTCCCCTTGACTGCCCTCTCCTTAATTTCAGAAAGAGCTGTAGTTCCAGTGACATGGGGGTGTACTTGAATGTTAATACCATGGTCAGACACAACCTCTAAACAATAAACCATGAGTTACTGAACGATGAGAAAAGCACATTATGCTTTGTGAGGTCTTCCTGAAAAACCACATGCTTATCCCATAAACCCTGTAACACCCCAAGGATGGGCACTGGGACACTTAGAATCCCACCCTGGCATTTGGCTCACAACTATTTATTTGCTCACAACTATTTATTTGCTCCTACCTATGGCCCTGCTCGTGCAGGTGCTGTTGCCACACACCTTGAAAGCTCCTGGGTAAAATAAAGTAAAATGAAATCTTCTCTCTGCTGGGAAGAACTTGCTCAGCTGAAGACAACGGGACCAGCAACTGTTGGCACACAGGAGACTTTGATTTTAATTGCTGGAGTCCCACCTCCTCACTGGACTCAGTGTTACATTTAACCTGATACCTGATCTAGATCAAACATTCACAGACTCTTTGATTTGGGAGGGATCTCAAAGCCCATCCCATTCCACGCCCTGCCATGGGCAGCAACACCTCCCACTAGGTGAGGTTGCTCCAAGCACTTCCAGTCTGGCCTTGGACACTTCCAGAAATGGGACAACCACAGCTTCTCTGGGAAACCTGTGCCAGAGCCTCACCACCCTCACAGGGTGGAATTCCTTCCCAATATCCCATCTAACCCTGCCCTCTTTCAGTTTGAAGCCATTTCCTCTTGTCCTGTTACTCCAGGCCCTTGTAAAAACGCACTCTGGAGCCTTCCCCTTTAGGTACCAGAATCCAGTCCTTGGATCCTCCAAGATCATCCAGCAGAATAATTATATATGACCAAAAATCAAAAAGTCTTGAATTTATTAAAAGAAACACAGAGTTGACCAAGTCAATATTTCTGCCTAACTTTAAAATGGCACATTATTCCTGAGGGAAAAGCCCAACTCAATTCCTGGGGCAAAACCATCAACAAGAAGTCCTAAGAGAGGAAGCACAATATGAATAAACAGAGGTTTATTTACTGGTGGTTCCCAGTTGCAACCTCTCCTTCAACACTGCAGGCCCCTTCCAGGGCCTAAAGGGGCTCCAGGAGAGTTGGAGAGGGACTGGGGACAAGGGATGGAGGGACAGGACACAGGGAATGGCTTCCACTGCCAGAGGGCAGGGATAGATGGGATATTGGGAAGGAATTCCTCCCTGTGAGGGTGGTGAGGGCCTGGCAGAGGTTCCCCAGAGCAGTTGTGGCTGTCCCATCCCTGGAAGTGTCCAAGGCCAGGGTGGACAGTGCTTGGAGCAAGCTGGGCTAGTGGAGGATGTTGCTGCCTTGGCAGGGAGTAGAATGAGATGAGCTTTAAGGTCCCTCCTAACTCAAACCCATCTGTGATTCCATGATGTCCATCCACAAGTTGTCCCCACTTTGCAGTACCTTCTACCCAAAACATGCCAGAATAAAAGATGTAGTTTTACCCAAATTACTGCAGAGATGAACAGAACCAGGAGCAGTCAGTCTGGTATCAATTCATAACTGAAAGAGAATGTTTCAAGCAAGCTGCCAAGCATCCAAACCACTGTTGCTAAAAAAAAAAAAGCCCCAAACCACAGGACTGTGTTTCCAATCAGCACACAAGAAGGCAGGAGTGTGCAGCCAGCCAGGAATGTGACATCATTGCAAATCCAACTAAGTCAGCTTCTCCATGTGCTCTGGGGCTGCAGCTCAGCGAAGGGGAAGAGAAAAGGCTTGGCTTAGAAAATAAAACTCTGGTCTCAGCTCTGAAACCTCCAAAATACCAAAGGGAAGGATCCCTTCAGGCCAATTTTGCCCATTCAAGACTATTAAAGGGGGTGATAGTTGTCACAGCAGGACCCTAAGGGCACAAATCTCTCAGGAGCCAGGCTGGGATCATGGAATGATCACACTCACTTTCCATGAAAAGCATTTCTGCACAGAATTGTCATCTCCACACACTCCAGCACCGATGAAAGGGAAGGGCAAATGTTGGCCCCTGTGCCGAACACAGAAAGTGAAACATTCCAGAATGGAGCAGATGCATGTGGGAACCTCATCAAAGCTCAAAACCCATCCCAAACCTAAACCTCAAACTTTTTACGTGGAATCCCAGTTAGTTTGGGCTGGAAGGGACCTTAAACTGGTCTTGATCCACCCCATACCATGGTCAAACCCCATCCAACCTGGCCTTGGACATTTCCAGGGATGTAGCATCTACCACCTCTCTTGCAATCTGAAGACTGGTAGATCCCACCTGCTCTTGATGGTTTAAAGAAGCAAGGACATGCCAAAATGACATTATGCAATCCTTTCTGTGACAGCCTGTGGAGCAGAGTCTTTTCCAGACAAACCCCACTGAAAATTTCAGTGTACCAAGCTATGAAAAAACCCACAGGCATCTGAAGAATAAAATAGCTGCAGTATCCATCAGGAAAGGCAGCTGCCCATGAGCTACAGAGGTCGTGGTGGGAGACCCATGCCTGCAAATCCTCAAACCCTCAATGGCTCCATCCCTTGGAGCCAACTATAATACTCCTTTGTTAAATACACAGGAATAACCAGCCCGCTGATTCCCAAGAGCCCAGTGAGTCATGAGTGGGGATTATCAGACATCAGCAGTCTTTGTGAAGTCCCAAATGTCAAATGAATCCCATTCTTCCTTCCTGATTCAGACAGATCTGAATTTAAGTCACTCCTCCTACTCCCTGAGCCAGAGGAAGACCAGGAGAAGGCCTCTAACCATGGGGAGGTTCAAGTTGGAGCATCTCAAGTTCTGCTCTGTGAGCAGTGAACCTGCTCTCAGAGAGAGGTCACTGCTGGATAAAATTTGGTGGTCAGGATGCTGATGATGTAAGGAGGTAAACAAAAAGCCAGGGAGGTGCTCATCTTAACACAATTCACAGCTTCTTCCAAAATGATTTTGTCATGGAGATCACATCAACCATTCCCAAAGCAGCCTGGCTCCTTCTCTTCCCCCACAGCCACCACACCCTGATCTTTCCTTTCTTCTACTGATAGTGGTGATAAACCTTTCTAAGGGGACACCTGGGATTTGGGAGCAGCCATACCAACAAAAACATTTGGGAAAGCACTTGACAAACTCATGCTGAGCCATTCTAGTTCTGAAGAGGGGTCTTCCAACCCAACGGAAGGTAGCACTGTTCCCAGCAGAGTCAATACACTGCAGATGTTGGGCAGCAGGTCAAGGGAGGGGATTCTGTCCCTCTGCCCTGCTCAGGTGAGACCCCAGGTGCAAAGCTGCCCCAGCCCTGGAGCTCAGCACAGGAGCTGCTGGAGAGAGTCCAGAGGAGGCACCAGAGTGATCAGAGGAACGGAGCAGCTCTGGTGTGAGGAAAGGCCGAGAGAACTGAGGTTGTTCAGCCTGGAGAAGAGAAGGCTCCAGTACCTAAAGGGGCTCCAGGAGAGCTGGAGAGGGACTTGGGACAAGGGCCTGGAGGGACAAGACAAGAGGGAGCGGCTTCAAACAGACAGAGATGGGATCATGGGAAGAAACACTTTCCTCTGAGGGTGGGGAGGCCCTGGCACAGGTTGATCAGAGAAGCTGTGGCTGCCCCATCCCTGGAAGTGTCCCAGGCCAGGTTGGATGGGACTTGGAGCATCCTGGTCCAGTGGTAGCTGTCCAGTGGTAGCTGCCCATGGCAGGAGCTTGGAACAAGACCATCTTTAGGGTGCCTTCCAACCCAACACACTCTATGATATTGTAAGGACCCTCCAGCAGAAGGGTAGTTATAGCTCAGTTCTAAACTTTTCTAGCCATTTCTTTTATGTCTGTGCCCAAGATGAAGGAAAAAAGCAGAAACACCACATTGATTAAATGTCCATCACAAAGACCCAGAGAGCCCCTGTGTGCCCTTTGTTAGGGCACACTTCACTTCTGCACAAAAGCAACACTTCATTTCTAAAAATTAAAGCTCAGTAACAGTTACTGAGCTTAAACACACCCTCAAAGTGAGAGAAAATATTTTTTTCCCCCTGGAAAAAGGAGTCAAACTATCTCCAGCAGACCCCCAGTGACAACATGATGTGTTTAGTTATTTGTGACACAACAGCTGCTTGAGATGCTATTCAAGGTGCTCTGAATTCTCACACAACCCTACAACAAGAGGGAATGGAGGGACCAAGTGTGGTGTGATGCTCAGTGTTCCTGATCTGGGGGATACAAGAAGATTAGAGGCAGAAATAGCCAAAACAACTAGTTCAGCAGAACAGAACTGATGTATTTTGAAGGATATAAGAGGAAAAAAATTGTTTCTCTTTACCAGCCACAGAATAGAATTCAGAATTCCTGAAAATCCCATATAAATACACTGGAGTCTGAGAGAAGCTGATGGATTTGTGGCTGCTCCAAAGCATCACACAAGGGCCCAGGTTTTGAGGGGTCTGAGGAAAAGCCACTGGGAATCTCCTCTGGAGATCTGCAGCTCCTGCCATAGAAGATCCACGCTACCACAGGCACTCAAGAAGGCAGTAAAAATTTCCTGGAGTCTTGGGTCAGCACTCTGCTGTACAATCAGTGCTCCAGCTTAAGGAATGATATCTGGAGATGAACACCTGCACCCACACATGCACCCAGCAATGCAAAGCTCTCACACAACCACAAGTCATTAAAGCCACACCCAGCAATGCAAAGCTCTGCTTTGGACAACTCTCACACAACCACAAGTCATTGAAGCACTTACAATCCATCAGAATAAAGCACAAACCTGCCTTCCAGGAATGGAATAAAAGAAATGTCAATCATTTCCTAGATTAGGACACCCATTAGCTTCTCCTAGATTATTTTGACACAAATAAATAAAAACTGAAAGAAACTCTGAGTGTGCATCTCAAAGTATTGAAAACCATTCCAAGAGTTCCCTTTTAATAACAAACATCATGTACTGACCTCTGCCAATTTGTATGGTAAGATCAGCTTCTCTCCCACTGTCACTGTCTTTCTGGTCACCAGGGCCTCAAACAGCATCTCTTCTTTCACCTGAAACAAAAGTACAGATGTTAATGATTATTCTAGTGATCTTTTTTAATTTTAAATCCTGTTTAAAAAATGCTAAACTTAAAATAAAATTCAGTGTAAACACATTCAAATATCAAAATTTATTTAAAAAAAAAAAACCACCAACACTTTTGCCAGCCTTTGCAGAGTTAAGTTCAATGGGTAAAAATATGCCATTGGGAGGAGCCAACTCAGCACATAAATCCAGCATCAGAAACCTAACACCAGGGTATTCAAAGAAACCTGATTTTCTACATTCAGGCATCCCAGTTGTAGCAATTTCCCATTGGCTTCCTTATTCCCGGTACAGCTCCTCCCTCCCACACTTTCTCTTGGCAAAATAAATCAACTTTCCAGCGTTGTTGTTTGTATGAAATCACACAAATTACTCCAGAATAAGCAAAGCAGTGTCATCAGTTTCAGAGATTTCCAAGTGAAGGAGGGGTTTTTTTGTGCTTTTTAGGGTGGGGAGGAGTCAGAAAGAGAAAGAAACCCTTGGGAAAGCACCTGATATTTACTCTGCTATTGGCACTGGATGTTTACTCCCTAAAGCCCCAGTTCCTGGCGAGGTGACAGTCTCTAATCAGCCCTCACAGGTCTGCAGAACAAAACTCAGTTGTGCAAACACAGACACTTCAGCAAAGAGGAAAACAGTGCTGACAAATTAAGTGGCACCTGCAGCTGTTGGGGAAAAGCCACTTTCCCCACCAGCTTCAGGACTCTCTTACTTTGAGGAATTCAGAAGGTGTCCTCTCTCCCAGGACAGATGAGTTAGACCTAAAGACTTTGAGTCATTGACTGATCTTCACTAAATTGCCAAATCAAAAAAGACATCATGAGACTGGGTGGGAATCTGGGAGCCCAGAATTAATGGATGTGGATTGAAGTCTCTACAAACTGCTGCTTCTACCTGAAGGACTCCACGCAGGCACCAGACCTCCTCTGGACATCTCTGACTGTTCAAAATCCACATTCCTGAAGCCATCCAAGGCCTTATTTTTATCACAGGGAAACCATTTATGTTTTGACAAGGAAAATGGGAAACATAGAGGTTTATCAATTGAACTCAGTGATCTTAGAGGTCTTTTCCAACCAAAACAATTCTATGTATGTACTTTGACTTAAGGGTTTCATCCAGGAATTAGTATGAAGAGAAAACACAAACAAGACAGTGAAAGGTCAGGAATCTCACAAACCATAGCAATAATGATGCCCTTCTGTACAAAAATCTCCTTCTGCCAAAACTACTACGATGGGAGTCTCCCTGATAAAACCCAGGGAGTTTTTATACAACTGATTCTTCCTGCAACAAGAACCTGTTGCTGTGGAAATCAGAATACATCAGGTCACCTGTATATGATGTCACCTGCCAGCAAGGTCTCTATCACTGGAAATGACACTGCAAGGTTCATTTCTTTAGTGCTCAGCACTACTTAGAAGGCCCCAGTTCCTACAATCCAATTTTACCTTTCAAAATCAAGCAGGGAAAAAAAATAATCTTCTGTTTCATCCAGAGATCCATACCAAGATTCCACATTTGGTTTCCATTCCTCCACATTCACCAAAATATGTGATTTTGTAATTTTCAGCTCTGTGGACACTTTTCCAGCAGCTCTTGACTGCGGGACCATCAGCTGCTCTCCCTCAACTGCACAACTTGGAACAAAAGTGAGTTTCACACCATCCATTATCCCCCTTCAGGGATGCTGCAAACCCACAGCCAGCATGCTGGCTTTTTTTAATTATCCAAGGCAACAAGGCAGAGGGGTGTCAGATGGTTCCTAATCAAAACAGTCCAAAGAAATATTCCTCAACAACATAAACACTTCCAAGTCCCAGATTTGTCAGCAAACACAGGGATTTTAAGCAATTTAAACAACTACCCACGCCATCCCTCACCATCCCCATCTCATGGTCACTCTGCCTCTTTCTCTCCCTCCTCTCTGGATTAAGGGAACCTGTGGATGTGCATCCTTGTTCTCCTGACCTGTGGAGATCCCATTAAATAATCTTGTACCAAATCACTCTTGGCAAGGATGGGAATCCCTGCATCTCCCCAGGCCCCTCTCTGCAATTACCACCCAGTGGAGCTTGATCTCAATTCCTTCATCACCTCTGATGAGCACCACGGGGGCAACCAAATCATCCTGATCTGCATTCAAGGTCACAGCATGAAAGTAGCTGACTCCTGATGCCAGGGAGGAGCCACTGGAGCTTTCTAAATAAAAACTCAGCACGTGCTGATGACTAAGGACATGGAGGCACTTACAGCTTCCCCACATCCTACACTTCCTCCTCCACAAAGTGTGAAACACTAAAATAGGAACACCCATTGGTGCAGGGTAGCAAAGAGGAGAACACCGCTTAGTCCTTCACTTTGTGCCCTAGGAGTTTCACTCTTGGGTCACATTTCATGGATTTTTGCTTCCTGGTGCTAAAGGGCACGGCCTGCTCTCCCTCTTAAACACGGCCTGCAGCAATTTAGATCTTAATCACAGGGACAAAATGCAGATTTAAGACTTTGTTGCCACAAGTGGGCCCAGAGAGGGCTGGAAGGCTCAACTCCATGAGCAGCGAGGGGTGACCAGCAGTGCCACAGCTGGGAATGTCAGCAGAGCACGGAGCCAGCACGGGCTGGGCTGGAGCCAAGGCAGGCAGAGACTGCTCCTCCTGTAATTCTGGGGTATTATGTTAGAGCAGCTGAAGAAAAAGGAACCATTTCCAGCTGGAGAACAAGAAAACATCAGGTTTTGTCTCTCCTTCCATATTTGAGAAAGGTATTACAGTGCTGAGTGCTCGTTCTAAAGACACCTGGTGTGGAGTAACAGAAAATAAATTCAAATTTCTATCAGCTCCTCTTGGAAAAGAGCTGATCCTTTTCCTCAGACTTTCTTTCAAATAACCAGAGTTAGAAAGGTTAGAGGGAATGGCTGGAGCTGTGTTAGGGAGGTTTAGGCTCCTCCCCCAGAGGGTAGCTGGGCACTGAACAGGCTCCCAGGGAATGGTCAGGGCCCCAGGGCTGCCACAGCTCAGGGAGCGTTTGGACAATGCTCTCAGGCACAAGGTGGGATTGTTGGAGTGTCTGTGCAGGGCCTGTGGCTGTGAAGTTACACCCAATGGTATTTGTGGATCCCTTCCAACTCAGCATATTCTGTGATCCTCTGAAGTTTTCTGACTCTAATTCTGGCTCCAAATTTTGCATCTAACAATGATATCCCTACTCATTGCAGGGATGTTGGAGCAGATGAACTTTGGAGGTCACTTCCAACCCCAATCATCCTGTGATTCCACAAAACATCATCTGAAAAACAAATCCAGAAGAAAAAGCTGGAAGCAAGCACTGTCTGCTCCATAATCCTCACCCCCTCTCCAATTAATTTCCAAGACATTTATCACAGGAGGAGCCCCAGTGCCTGTAGGATCCCTCTGGGAAGCTGAAGGCCATTTTTTAGTGGAAGAAGAACTTGAGCACATAAATCTCCTGGAGAGGCCAACTTTAGCTCCAAACAAAAATGTGCACTGGGAGATCTGGCAAAACTTATTTAGGTCACTTGATAACTTGTATTTACCTTTATTTGCATTGAGGTTAGGTATTGCATTGGTTACCTAAACCTAAAAACCGAATACCAAACTGCTTCACTGAGCAAAGACAGAATTTATCTCCTTCCTCAATGCTCCATCCATGGAAATTATTTCCCATTTTACTAAACACACGCAATTAAAACATTCCTACTGTTCCAATGGAAAACAAAAAGTCTCTTTTAAGGTCAACTAGATAATCTCTAATATATTATTTTTATTAATAAGCCCAAAAATGAGCTTTTCCAAGCTTTTCCCCCAGAAACACAAAGGTTTTACCCAGTTTTACACAACCCTCTATGATTTCTGCCCAGGCCCTGGGATATTTGCAGTGCTTGCACAGGACTCCACGTCTGCTTGATCCATCAGGCAGCCTTGACATCACTCCCCAGCACAGCATTTCAGCAGACTTTAAACAAAGGCCCTGAAAAATCTGCCAAAAGCATCACATAATCCACACACTATGTCTATTCCTGAAAAAAAAAAAAAGGAATCAGGGATTTTACTGTAAATGAAACAATGATCTGCAGAGTCTGGCCAAAATCTTATATTGCAGTTTCAACAAATGCTGCTCTGGATGGTTTAATAAAGCAAAAACATATTGGATGGGGTTGTTGATATCTAAGAAAAAGCAAATCCATTGCAGATCATCATCTCCTCCCAGATTCCTTTAAAAAAATCTCAGTATTAGCTTCATTTTCTAGGGACACAAATCTCATTACACAGAGGGAGGATAGCTGTGCAGTGGTGTTGCATTAACTGGTGCAGCAGGGAAATTCCCCCAGTTATCATTAGAGGTCCCAACACAAACCAACCAGCTCACAAAAATTTGGGCCAGATTCCCCTTTGCAGAGGGAGCAGACCCTAATTTTGCATAAGTTTTTAATTTCAGCCAGGCTGGGGTTCCCCTCCTGCCCCTGGAGGCTACATCCCCATGGAGGCCATGGTGGAGCACCTCTGCATCCCCTCCTGGCTGCTCTCAGACATAGCCAATGCAGCTCCAGCTGCACTTTTTCCTTCTCTTTTCTGCATCAAATCCTTGACTGAACAAATCCAATGAGTCATTTGAGTATAAAGATCAACCCAGAAGTTCCCCCAAGACAAGGAAGTATCAGATCACAGCTTCTTCCATCCCTTTGCTGTGCTCTGGATGGCCCCACCAAACAGCCAGGGACCACAGGAAAGGAAGTTCAACTCCCCGTCAACTCCTATTACTTTTATTCTGAGATGATTTTTCACTTATTAGTGTCTAATGCCAAGATCTGGAGAGGGGATTAACAACTTTTTCAAGCCAATTCACAATTTCAGCAACAATGGGAAAAGCAAAACTGTTCAGTGACCACAAAAAAAAAAAAAAAAAAAGTAATAAAAATAATTACCCAAATGAGACAAAATACAAAGTGTCAAATGTTTTAACCAGTATTTTAAATCTCTGGCTGAGTAAAACTCATTGCACTTAATGTGGAGAGCTGTAATGAATAAGGGGTGGTGGCTGCTCTTTGTAATGATGCTTCATCTGTTTGAACCCTTTGGTTCTTCCTTTGGGTCAAACCTGAATAAGCAGCAACATCTGTTGAGGTTTGCAAAGAGAAATGTGGCATTTCATAGAGAGAAATCAAGTCTGAAAATGAGATTATTGGCTTTATTTCAGCTGATTTCAGTGGGTCTATTGAAACGTTTACACTTGGAGGCAGCAAATGCTTCCAGTTCCATGGATCAATTATCACCAAAATGCAACTTAGAGGACAAACAACACCACTTACCCAAACTCAGCGATGCATTTCATCACATCCTACCTCAATGCAGCAAGCATTTTATGTTCTAGATGGTCATTTAATTTGCAAAAAGAATTACTACAATGAACAGAAATCTATCAATTTGCTCAGATACATCAGATCTTAGTGGTTAGGTTTGTATTTTATTTTTTCCAAATGGTGAAAAATAAATATATTTATTGGTTTTTACATCTTGTTGACACTACCTGGGGGTGCTGTTCCAGCCCATGGCATTAAGGCACCGTTGGATTGATGTGGCTCAGCCAATGCCTCATTTCACATAATCGTGTAAAAACCACCCCATGACCTCCCCAATGCAGATGTTGCAAAAGGGTTTGTTTGCAAAGGCAAAGACCCAAAGCCTGGAACTTTTTCAGCTCTCTAAGTCACTCTCTTACTCAAAGCTTTTTTAAAAAACAATTACTTAACTGACTTGGCCACATTTAACAGGGTAAAATCAACAACATTCTCCTCCCCACTTATATTTTCCTTCTGTTTATTTCTGCAATCTCCAAGGCCAAGATGCAAAGAGCATCCAGCTGCTCAAACCATATTTTACAGAAGCTTTCCTCTCCCTAAATTCAAAGTATTAATGAAGTGCTATGAAAATCCCTGAGAGCCAATTCCCAAGTTCTGTAGGTAGGGAGATAACACAACAGTTATTTAATGGAATGAATGGGAAGAGCACCATGTGTAACACAAATGGACAAGTTACCTTCTGATTCCACCATAAAATCAGCAGAAATTCACCTTCCAGACCATCCAGGGAGTACAAAAGGGTAAAGAAAATTGTTGCTATAATCAACTACAAGAAAAACAGTTCAGCTGCAAGAAGTTTAGAGCATTTCAAGTGAAGTGAGACAGCAAGGGGAGGTTCTGGTCACCTCAATTCAAGTCAGGAGGTTTTTGAGCTCAGCTCCTGAAGGCCAGTAGGACAAGCTGGCTCATTCAAGACTTATCTCATGAAAAGAAGTACCACAGCTTCATAACCTGCTTGGGCTGACAGAGCAGATCTCCTGAGAGCTCATTTAATGCTTTTGCACTGATTTACAGAGCTGGATGTGGCCTGGGCCAGCCAGGTGGAGACCCACAAATCCTTCCAGGGCACACCAGCACAGCAGTGGCTCACAGAGGCCAAGGGATCAGGTCCTAAACTGCAGATAATCAATAGATGCACCAAAGAACTCCATAACAGGCCCATAAACAGGGACTAGAGGGATGAGATGGGCCTACAGATTCCCTTGTGCAATCTGGCAGGTAATGACAGACAAAAAACACGGTGAGGGAGCTCAGCACCTCCTTCAGCCAGCACAGAAGAAAAACATGGGGCAATGGTTGTACAACTGCTTGAGTTCTTCAGACAGACTTTGGAACAGATTTGAGGAGCACCAGCTGAAGGCTGGCAATTGAAGACACTGCCGTGTTGGACAGCAGGATTGCTTTGCATCTACACCCTGAAACTTTTCACATTTAATCACAGAAACAGGATTTTCAGTCAATGAAACCCAAAGCTGAAGAGTAGGGGCAAAAACCCTCCATGAAAAACCTCTTCAAAACAGTTCCTGTACCTTTTCCCTGGCAAACATGAACAGCCCATAAGAATGGAAACACACAAGAACTCACTCTTTGGTGAAACTGGAAAAAAATTGTGCATGTTTTTGTGTCCTAAATCAGAGGTGGCTTGTTTGGTGTGAAAGTTCCAGGAGGGAAAGCAGAGCCTTACCTCCAGCAGCTCTGACACAACAGGAAGTATTTCAGGGTTGCAGATATCGATGGAGTCGTCCCTGTAGGTTTTCTTTTTGTACCGGATGTTCCCCAGGTGCAGGATGGCTGACAGCAGAGAGAAAATCCTAAACAGAGACAATTCATTTTCACTCCGTTTTTCATAAAGTGAATGAAGAAGTAAATTTTATTTTAGGGCCATGTCCCTCTTTGGCTCATTCTTCTAATTTTCAATCCAAAGAATCCACTTTGCCTCATGTCAACAAGTTTTTTATTTAGTCAAGTATCAAACTTGCATCTGAAAAGGTTTCTTGAAAATTCTTTAACACATCAAACCCACAGTTACAAAATTACAGTCCATGTTGTAAGAAAAATAGAAATCCTCCAGTGATCTTGATATGCAGATTAAATATTTATCATGCAATTGCCTAAACTAAGGGGTAGAGTGGACATGGCCATGCAGGTGATCCCTCTTAGTCCCCTGGGACACATTTTTTTGTCACTTTTTTGGATCTAGCCCCAGCCAGGAACAAAAGACTGTACAAAACAGCACAAATGCTTTTATCATATCTAAGTAACTGAGGCAAAGAAAAGATGTTATACTTCAAGTAAGTTTATCCAACCAATTTTTCTGTTTTGGAGGGAATTTGGTCATTTTTAAGTTACCTTTCTTCCAAAAAAAAAATAGGATCAGACACTCAAAGAATATCCTGAGTTGGAAGCAATCCACAAGGTTCATCAAGCCCAGCTCCTGAGCCGTGGCTGACTTCAGCTATAAATCCTGTTTGTCCCTATTTCTACACTCACTTGGGAACCAAAAATTAATAAACCCAAATGTCATTCCTAGTTACGCCACCAGCTTGTCTGGACAACACACCTTCACCTCTCCAAGTCCTCTCTTATCTCCAAAACAGGGATACTGACTCCTTGTTGTGAATTTCAGGATGCAATTTTATAAAAATTTCTCTTTTCTGTTTCTACAAAGGTGAAATGCCATGTTTTGCTACAAAGAAATTACTTTTAAAAGTATAGTAGCATTTAAAACATACTCCCTATACCTCAGCTGAAGGTGGTTCCTTATTTGTGCTGCAGTTGTGTAACGCCAAGCAAAATAAACCTGCTCGTGTAGTGAAGAATCCACTTCATTTTTGACACGCAAAATTCACCAGGAGCAACTTGTGTGCCAAGAAAAATCATTGCACAGTAAATCAGAAGTGAGAATTTACTGCATCTCCCGACTCTGCTCAGTCCTGACACTTCCTGATTGCTTTGCTCAGGCAATTAAACCCCTCAACAGGCTTTAGACAAACCTCATCCTGAAGCCTGATAAAGCAGCCTCTGACACAGAACATATTCACACAAGTCTGGATCCTTGGGTTTATCCATGTGTGTGGGGAAGATAGAGAAAAAGCAGTTTTAATTTCATAATTGATTTGTTACAAGTGAGGGATAAAGAACGAGCTTCCAAAATTTCTCAGTTGTGTGAAAATATCTTTGAGGGAATTTTTTATGTCAAGTTCTTCATAATCTACTCAAGCCTTTCAAGCCAAAAATCAACCCAGGAGGGATTATTTTGTAGGTTTGGTTGGAGATGACCCTTAGGAAACCTCTAATTCCATGGTGTCAGTGGTGTTGCAACCCAGCTAAAGTCCAGTTTTCAAACCAGCATGTCCAGTGCATTAGTGAAAAAGGCCAGTTGGAAATGAGTCTACAGACCTAGAATTGCACACAAAGGGTTAAGTTTGATGCAGGATAATGAGAATTTCTGATTAAACCAAGCTCTGGATTCATGATATGCAGAGTGAGGCGTGATTATTCATGAACACTTGAGAAATACTTCAAGATGTCAACTCCTGCCAACGCTCCATTTGCATGAAGAGAATTGTTCAGTACAGCAGGGATCATGGAACCACAGAATGCTTTGGGTTGGAAGGGACCTTAAACTCATCTGGCTCCATCCTGCCATGGGCAGGACACCTTCCACTAGACCAGGTTGCTCCAAGCTGGCCTGGGACACCTCCAGGGATGGGGCAGCATCTCTGGACAATGTCCTGCCAGTGGAGGTGGCATTAAGCAGGACAATCTCCAAGCTATTAAAATGGAAAATAAACTCACTGTCTGCGTGTCTTGGGCAGGAACCCCACCATCTCCATGGCCAGCTGCAGTCGCTCAAAGTCGTGCTTCAGGTCCTCCCCTTCCACGGAGAAACAATCCTGTGGATCAAACACACAGAGGAAGCACTGACACCACCAGCACCACATCAGCTCCACATGGCCAAGTCAGTGCTCCCTAAATAGCACTGAGTGATCTCCAGGTCCTTTATCAGCAACATTTCCAACCTGGCACTGGAAATACAACATTTCTGGCTAATATTTTCTGGAGCTACATCTCTGTTTCCCAGGTTTAACCTCTAAGGAAAGAGGTGAGCCACCCAATTCCAACAGTACGGTGAGAGTTGGTCAGCGTGACCCTACACAGAAAGGATGGGCAATAACAACAAGATGAAATCTGTTCCACATTTACAGGCAGTTTATTCCACACTCAGTCTTATACCTAAGGAGGGAAATTCAGTTTTTAAATAGAATTCAGATAACTTCATGTAAATGATCAGTGCATTAAATCCTGTGTGGGAATGGCAAAGCTTTAAACATATTTCTCAGAAACTTTATTTGAACCACCAAGAAGTTATTTCAAAATTGGGAGAATCTGAAATCCAGGATATTTTATACTTTTTGGAGGCTCACATGCCTGAACAGTTTTGTTTTTCCTTGACATCAGTCACTGACATGTTTGGGAAAATCCAGTGACATTCCAGATCCAACTAAAGCTGTCCTGCACCAATATTTAACTAACAGAAATGCTCTTTAAATTAATAAACAGACCACTAATGCCAAATATCTTCTGCTTTGGCTCACTGTAGGCCTCCCATGGATTATTTATTCTTCTCTCTGCCTTCCTAGCCTATATTTAATATTCTACCCATTAATATTGCTGCCTATAAAAACTACCCATCTATAAATCAAAATTAGTTTATTGTGTATCACACAATACTGTGCTATTTTAAACCTCAGACTATTTTATTAGCACTTAAATCAAGGCTTTCCACAAGTAATTAGAGACTTTCAACAAGTTAATCCAAGTGTAAGTAAATACAAATAAAAATTATATAAAATTCTATTAAAAGATTATTAAAATAATACAAATAAAAGTTGTAGCTGCAGTTGGAATTAATTAAGCAGCTGAATGCACGTAGTTTATCTTGATAATTTCCTGAACATCATATTTATCACACAAGCAAATGTGCAAAAAATTTTGCACAAATAATTGGGAAAGTCTGCATTAAATAGGGTTATGTAAATCACTGAAAAGCCACTTGTACTCACTGATAGTACAGAGGATTAATCATAAATACAGAATATACAGAATGAAGTTATTTTATATCAGCTTTGTGTTTTACAGCATTTAAAGCCTCACAACCATATCAGTGAAGTTCTTCATCCCACTCCAGACATAGTTATAGAGTGGAAAAATCTTATTTAAGATATTTATTTATTTATATTATTTATATATTTACATGTTGATATTATTTATTTATTATATTGGTTACATATTTAAAATATTTATTGCAACATAGGAGACACCCACACAACTGCACTAAAAGCCAGAGAAGTGCAATTGGACAAGAAAATCGAAATTTTTTTATCAATTGTCCTCAGGGACAAGTTAATGCTCCATGGGCAAAGTGAATTTGGAGCTGTTGAACAGTAAAACCATTTAAAACCACGCAGAGCATCGATGAAGGCGGGGATTGAAATTCCAGGAGAAAATACCAGCCTGTTTTAGGGAACAGTCATTAGAAAAGGGCATTTCCACCTCCCATTAGGAGCTAATCAGAAACAACCCTGCTCCAGAGCCACCTAAAGGGACACAACAATGGCACCACCAAGAGCAGGGGCACCAGAGGCACCAGCACTGATTATTCACACCATAAAACCTCAGGGCAAGACCTTGTCCCTCCTAAGCTTCCTCAGCCACTGCACTTCCACTGAGAACCCAGCAGAACTTCCCACCCTCCTCCTGGCAGGACCTGCACTTGGCAGGACAACAACACACCCACAAATCCTGCAAATTAGGCGGCTTTAAAGCTTTTTTTTTAAAGACACCAAGTGGTGCTTTTTAGTGGCACTCCACATTCCAGGAGACATTTTCGTTTTCTGGCATCATTCCTCCAAAATGAAGTCACGAGTCAACAGCAAAATACCCCGGACGACTCCGAAGTAGCACAATCTACGCCGAAGGCAATTTAATTAACGATTTACATAACAATTGCCCGACTCATTAATCCGCATGGAAAGACTTTTAGCAAATTCCCTGCTTAAAAGCGGATGCTCTCTGCAGTGTTCCGGCACGGAACCGCTTCCTAATGGATGATAAATGAAGGATAATTATAAAATAGAGGAGTGTCCTTGATATTAGAGCAGACAAGCATCACAAAGTCCATCCCCACAGACCTAACTCGCTGTCAATATCCTGCCAGAGCAATTAGTTTCCCAGCAAAAGTGAGTTCCCTGCTTCCTACAGTCACATCGAAGTGATCCATGGATTTCCATGGAAAATTTAAAGAGGATAAAACAGAGTTTCTTTAGAAACTTGGTGTCTGCAGCAGGTTGAGTCCATGGGTATGGGGAGAAGACCAGAGTAGGCTTAAGAGGGAATCATCAACTGAAGCAACCAGGACTGTCACAGAAAATGATCCCAAATAAAAATTATCCTAAATAAATCAGCAAATAAACAGCCAAATGGTAACAACACGTGGTTTTGTTGCACAGAATAAGGACACAGACATGGCAGCCCCCAGGCTGGCAGGGTGTTCTTGGTCATGTCAGGAGAAGGTACCAAATTTTGGGGTTGTTTTAATTTTAATTCCTTCAGCAAATTGTCCCAACCCATTCCTAAAGCAATTAAGGGCTTTCCAACTTATAAAGGGTGTTAAGATCTAGAACAGCATCTGCTCATCAGTGCCTGCTCCTGCAGGGCCCCTAAGGAAGCTGATGGATTAAGGATGCCAATCCAATATTCAATATTTTTAACCTTGTGAGGGAAATTCCCTCCTCCCCTCCTAAGGATTTGCAGGGAAATGTTGCTGTTAAGACACTTGTTTAGCCCAAGTGAATCCCAGCTCCTTCCCACATCACCTCTTACTCTCCCAGATGCATCAGCAAGACTTGGCAATCATCAAGCACACGGGAAAACAGGCAGGAAGGACAAGCAGCTGATGCCAAACATGCTTCCACATGCAGGACACACTGACAGGGAGCACCACGGGACACACAGACACCCAGAGCACGATGGCGGTGCAGGAGGAGCCAGGGAAGGGGGAGAAGCTTCACCATTCCCTTTTTTGGGGCGATCCATTTGGAAAGGATGATCATGTCAGCAGAAGTATTTTAGGAGAAGGAATTGTTTTTGCACTCTGAACAATATCAGGATTTGATTTTCTCACAGATGGCTGGGGGGATGTTTTTGGGTTTGTCTGTTTTTTCCTGGAAGCTGGAGAGCAGATACACCACTACAACCAGCATGAACTGATGCATCTCTTGGGGCTTCAAGACAGTGATTTGCTGGTTTATTGGAATGGAATTTCAATTTTCACATTGCTGTCACATCACAATTTCCATATATCATCACATATTCCATCAGGAAGGAATGAAAATCCCCTCAGCTTTCTAAAACTCAGAGGACTGTGGGGAGCTGACCATCTCCAACTGCTGAAGAAGCTTTCCAAATGGAAGGAACCATAAAAGGGCAAGGGGAAAAAAAAAATTTGTACTGTCACAAGCAACACCACTGCAGGGCAAAGGGTGGTTAATGGGTTAAACTTCACTGGATTTGGCTTTCTCTGTGTCCCTAAAACACTCAAGTGAGAGCAGCCCTGCACCAGCAAGATGGAAGAGGCGGGTTCTTGTACTGACCGGCTCCGAGTCATAGCAACAATCATCCCAGCTCTGTCTGAGGGGTTTCTTTGTCATCTGAAAGCAAGGCAGAGCGGGTTAAGTGGTGTTCCCACCCCAAATCACCCCCACCACCTGCTCCCTCAGCCGGAAAATTGTTATTCTGCAGAATCATTGCCTAGTTTTATTTGTTTTAAGGGAAGATTCATGATGCTTTTGCATTCCTGGTGCTGGTTCCTGCTCACGGTGCACCTCATCGAGCGAGGCCCTCTCATCAATAATCCTAATGGATATACTAAAATCTCTCCTTCTCTTACAGAGCTGGGTTTACTTGGACCTGGAAAGCCACTGATGCCAAAATCTCACTGAGGAACAGATTTGGTTTGTTCCTACTCTCAACCTCTGCTCCAGACAAACACAAGTGCAGCAAAAGTGAGATTCTTCCAAGTAATACTCCAAAGCTTTTCAGGAATTTGTGTCTTTTCCAATCAGACAGAGATGGAGTTGAGAGAAGTCAAAGCATTACCAGTCCCAAGAGGGAGAGAGATGGCACTGGAGCTCCTGAGGAGCTGAAAATAAGGATCTAAACCTGCAAATGGCTGCTTTCAAAATGGATAAAAGTTAACAACCAGCACAGAAAATATTCAGTGAGCTGCAGGGTGTGCAGGGGTAGGTACACCTGTCACTGGTGGGGAGGAATGGAAAAGTCCTCCATACTCATGGGATACTTTGAGTAAATTTGCATTTTAAAATAAATTGAAATCTTTATTTTCAATCTGCTCCCTGCATTTACAGAGCAGATTTTGGTTAAGTATCTTAATAGATCATTTTCATCTGCAAAGCAAACTCCCCTTTTGCTTTGCATAACACCACAAGAGCAGAGGAACCTGGGAGGAGGAAAGTAAAGCCTGACTCAGGACTGAGTCACTCCTTCACTTCAGGGGCCTGGTTCAATATTTTATGGCTTCTCTATATGAATATTTAATTTTCAGTAAAACAGTTCATGTCTGAGCTGGTTCTTTTTCCTTTTAAAAAGGCAGGGTCTTCTCCAGGACACACTTATGAAGACACTGCAAATGTCAAGGGTCATTTTATAATTTTTCTCTTAAATGTTTCCCAAGTTTCTTTTTCCATTTCTCCACTATCTCCTTTCTCTCCTTATTTTCCTTTTCCTATCTCCTGCAGGGCAGGGAAAAGCTGCTACTGCACTGTCAGATGGTCTTCATGTGAAACCATGCCCAGACCACATCTAAAGGTGCTGGTTTTCCACAGTTGTCAGTTTTAACTGTAATCCTAAATACTAAAAGTTATTTTAAAATCTCCCAAAAAATCAGGGTGTCACTGCTGTCCAAACACTGTGTTCAGGGAAGTCCAGAGTCTGCTTCCCTGATCCACTGGACTGATCTTAGCAGCTTTCCACAGCTTACTTGCCCCACAGCACCTTAATTTAGATTAAAATAAACATTTCACCCTAAATTATAATATTCCTACTGGAATAGGAATATTTCACCCTAAATTATAATATTCCTACTGGAATAATGTGTTCCTCCCATTACATGCTGTTAGATTTCTATTTTTCCTTTCAATATAAATGCTCTTAAAATGCTATGTAAAAGAAAAGGACTGTAATTAAAAGCAATGTTTTCAACTAACAGAAAGTGAGTGGATGGACCAACAAAACCTGGGAATCCAACAAAACATTCCATCCTGGCATTTTCCCACTGCAAAACCGTGGCACAGATGGTGCTGGAGATCACAGCACGTTCTCCAACCAACGCCTGAGGCACAGAGACTCCAGCAAAGAGCCCCCAGTCCTCAGTGTTCCTCACTTGGGAATATTTCCCAATCCTGCCAGGGGTGTGTGGGAGTCATTAAAATACAATGGATTTTGGTGTTGATTGCCTGCTTTAAAAACATTCTTAAAAATTCCCTGGTAATTGAGAGCTATTCCTGAATGAAGTTATATTTCTAAAAAGACTAAAGGCTATTTGGGTTGGGCTGTGGTTCCAAGTTTCTTTCCAGTTTAGGGGTTAAATCACTCTTTATTGCTTCTCATGTTTCAGCACCAGGAAAATTGAAATTAGTTAAAATCAACATGTAACTTAACTCCTCTTCCACATATTCCTCCTCTTTTTGGTCCATTTGAAGTTCCTGCTTGCAAGAGTTACTGGATAACCGCCTAAATACCTCAAGTAAATCTGTTTATTATAAAATTATCATCATGTAAACTGAGTTTATTTGACTGTTGGTAACACTTCATCCATCATTAATTCCCAGGTTTTCAATGGCTGCTGTGGTTTTAGTTATATTAGACTTGTTCTATTGTTAAAGTCAGAGGGTTGTGCTAAAAGCCAGCCAGAAGCTACAGAATTAGGACTTCCTCATGCAAGATGTTATATCCCAGTATGCCACATCTTCCCCTCTTCTGCTCAGGAGGCAGATATTAATGAGTAAATGGCATTCACACAGAGAGCAGGAAATTCTGACTGTTTCTCCCTCCAGCAATCAAAAACTCAATACATTTAACATATCCCAGGTACAGAAAACACTGATTATTTTTCCCTGAAACACTACCAGGTGTTCAGATCGCTAATGCAGAATTATTCCAATGACGGAAGACTTCCTCTAAACCATTAAAACCAACTTTTACTACTCCACACCTTAAAAAACCCCCACTTTTACTACTCCACACCTCTTCTTTATTAGCATTAAATATCAGCAGAAGAAAAGGCAAGACCAAGGATTGTATTCCTGTATAGAACTCCCACCTGGTTAAGGTAATGATATTCCTCTGGCTGCTTCAGGTGAAATGCTGATCTCTCCTCCTCACTCGCTCCTGCCAGGAGGTAATAAAATACATGGTAGTTCCTGGTGACAAATGAAAAACAAAAGCTGTTAGACTCGAAAACGAGCAGCAGCACTGAGCAGAGGCACATTGAAACCTCCCAACCTGATTTTCCAGCTCCCAAGCTCAGGCCTGACACCGTTTAGAGCTGGTCTGTACCTGCTGTGCAGGGATGGAACAGCCTCAATTATGTCATGGAGAATGAGATTTCTCTTCTCCATCCAAGGACAGCCACTGCCCTAGAATCTGCTTGAAGGATTTCTAGCTAGGATGCTCAGGTTTTCCTTCAGAACCATGTGCAATGCTCACACATTTCACAGAATCCCAGAATCATTTAGGTGGGAAAAGAGCTCTCAGACCACTGAATCCACCCTGTGCCCAAACCCCACCTTGTTCCCAGCCCAGAGCACTGAGCACCATGTCCAGTAATTCCTTGGACATCTCCAGGGATGGGGACTCCAAACATCCCTGTGCAGCCCCTTCCAATGCCTGAGCAACCTCTCCACAAAGAAATTCCAACCTGAGCCTCCCCTGGCACAGTTTGAGACTGTTTCCCCTTGTCCTGTACCTTGTTCCCTGACTGTCCCCAGCTCCTTTATTACAGCCTGACCTCTTTTATTAGAATCACAACATATTTCCTTGCAATGCAGAAATTATGACTTTTTCTACCTTATTACCATTAAAAAGGCAGCAACTTTGCAGTTGCAGTTCCATGAGACACAACTGAAAAATCTTCAAGTATTCAAAAACTCAAATATTCAAAATACCTGAATATCACTAATGCTAAACCCACCCCAAGGGACACTCATCTGTTCTGCTTCCAGACGACTCTAACACAGATTAACACCATTTCTTTCTAAAATTAAAGCTGTGCTTTTATGTTGGATGTTTTCCAAGAGGATCCAAGTTTAATCATCTTGCAACACCCAAGAGGACGTTTGTCAAGGCTGTAGATGCTCTTTAACTCCAGGAACAGCCCTGGAGCATTCCAGAAAACTCACACATCTGTCTCCAAAGGGAAACACAGCCAGAAGTGCCAAGAGTTGAAAGGCAACTAAAGGCAGCAAAATTATTTAAAAGTGGAATAATAATTACTGAGAGAGGAGAGGAATATGCAACAAAGAATACGCATCAAATTAGGAAAGAACACACTTCACGTAAGTTCATTCTCTATATAATTTTGGCTTTTTCTAGAGACCTCTCTGAAGGCTTCAGTGAACTGCAAAGAAGAATGAAAACACCATGTTTTTCTCCTAAAATGACATATTAAGCAGTTCACAAGTTGCACAAGAATGAAGTGGTACATAATAATCTATCTGCCATAAAGAAAATGAAAATGTAATGAAATGCAACAATATTGTAGTGCGAAGTCCCCTGCTCATGGCAGGGGTTGGAACAAGATAATCTTTAAGGGTCTCTTTCCAAATACAGCCTATTCTATGATTCCATGGTAAATCAAAGACTTTTGATAAAATAATGGAGTTTATTCCCTCCATTAGCACATTTCTCCCTAAACAACAAAATATTCAAATATAAAATGCATCATTAATCTCTGCAGCACAGGGTTAAGAGCATGAAAATCCTGATCCCCTGTGCCAGCTCCACCAGGGATTTAAGTTATCTGTGCCACATACAGGAGTTAAACCCAAGCCTTGGGCAAAACAGAGGCACCCACCGCTCGTTGTGCTCCTGATAGACCAGCCGGGACTTCTCCAGGAGGTATTTTTCAACATAAGCTCTGCAAGGAAAAAAATCAAAGCATCATTCACTGACCTGATACTCAGCTTCAACGAACACAGCTTTACCAGGGGCTTCAGCCTTGCTATCCACACAAAGAAGTTTCAGCCTTGTTTCACTTAGTTATATAAATTTCTTCCTCAGCAGAACAAGCCCAATATTATGTTTGGCTTTTGAGGTTTTTTTGGTTTGATACCAAGCCAAAACTAACTTGGATCTGAAAAACATGATCTCAGATGCCTCAGCCTATGGGCAAGAGAAATGTTGTCTGCAAGGAAGGAGCTGGGATCCCTATTTCATCCAAAGCCAGCAAAATCCCATTGCCTGCAGCCCAGGAGCCGTGCACACGGAAATACATCTGTGAGCAGAAGTGTGCAAGAAGCCATTTAGCTGCAGAATCAGTCCCTAAATCCCCATTCCCTCTTCCAGAAGAGCCACTTCTCACCAAAAATTTGGGTTATTAACTTCTGGCTCCAGTCAAAAAAAAAAAATAAACAATTGCGAAAGCTCCTCATTGCAGTTTACATTTTCTCCTAAGAGCCTCCACAACAAACACGCTCAATCTACATATTAAATACTTTTTTCAGGTTTGTCAAGTTAAACAAAGCTTCTACAGGTTTTTTTCTTCCAAACAAACCCAACCAGTAATGACAGGGATTTAGAAGCTGGAGTTCTAGGTGGCAGTTTGGATGGTGGGGCTGTGCTTGGCTGGTGACAGATGCCCAGTGACGTGGCTCCCACAGCCAGAGCTATGGAGGAATTGGGAAATCCAGCAAACCTCAGGCATGGTGGGACAAGGAGGGGCTTTCCTCCACCATAAATGGGAAAGCCAGATCTAATTATTACCTTCAGCACAACTTTCTCCCTTCCTTCCATGAAAACTAAACTAGAAATCATTTGGACATGCTGCAGAGGTTTTGTGAAAATTCTTATGGCAACTCTTGGAGGAGGCACTGGAAAGTGGCAAATCCAGCTCCCCACTGGATGATCTTGCTGGACAGGAGGAGTAAAGGAAGACAGACAGCAAAGCTGATTCCTCTTTGCTCCCTGGGAGGAAGCTGGGAACAGTCTCTGGATATCCCTCACCCACAGGTTGATGGGGTTTTTATGTTGCCTTTCTAACCTGAACCCAATTTTTCCTTCCCAAGCCATGAATTCACTGCAGGGTCAGGGAACACATGAATGAGATATCCCAGACCCCACTGATGAGATCCCACAGGATAATGGCTCAGACACTCCTGAACAACAACCTGCACCATGTCCATGCCCTTGGCATTCCTCCCCACCCCTATCATTTCTGCTCTTGTTATAAACCACCCCAAAAATCATTCTTAGGCAATAATTTAGATTGGAAAGGTCTTCTGGAGGTCATCTGGTCCCACCCACTAATTTCATTTATTTATTTATTTATTTTAAATTTTTATTTTTACTTTTAAAATTTATTTTAGAAAGTTTTCATATTTTAAATTTTATTTTAATTTTTTTAATAGATGCAATTCCAATGCTATTTTGGTAAAATGCTCCCTTGCTGAGTGCAAAGGTCACAATGAATCCATGTCCCAAGAACAATATCTGTCCCTTCTTGTAACAGGATAGTGAGTAGGAAAACCAGCTTATGTCTTAAAAAGTTGATGTCTCCAAATTTCTTTTTATTTACCATTGTCAGCTATGTCAGTTTGACATTTAAGAGCAAAGAAAAGGATCTAAAAGGGAATGATCTTGTGTAAAACGCTGATTTAAGCACAGAGAGCCTGTATTTCACAGGGCTTTGATTTAAACCCCTCCTAGCTGGCTCTAAAGCCTCTCCTATCTGGCTCTTCTGCCATTTCATGGCTCCTGTCAGGTGTCAGGGCTTTTGATCAACTCATGGGGACTGAGCAGGTTGCAAAGACCTTCCTCCAGGACTGGCTTATCATGGATTAGGATGTCCCAAATTCAGGGAGCCTCCTGGGAATGCCCTGAACTGCAGCACAGCTCCTGTTCCATCAGTCTGAGAAACCATCCAAGACTTCATCTTACAGGATGGGCTTGGGTCCTGCTCAACCTCCTGCCTGTTCCATCTTGTCAGGTTTTGGGTGATTATACTCAGAGGGGCTGTAAGCAAATATTCAACTGCTATTTTCAACCTCTAAAGAGAGGAAATCTCTTATTAGGGGCTGCAATTTATAGTTCCATTACCTAAGCTACTGATATGCAGAACACAGGGTGATAATTGATTTGGGTTGTGCTAAAAAAGTATAGGCTAAGTGAAAAGAAAAGATGTTTAAAGAAAAATATATGCATTTCAAAACCAAAATGCATATATGGCATACAAGCCAATTTTTTTTTTCCTGTGAAATGCATATATTTTTCTTTCAACATCTTTTCTTTTCACTGGGAGAGCACTGCAAGCTCATAGCAGAGTACAGTCACATCACACTGTGCAACCAAAGACCAAGAAAGCTGATTTTTTAAAAAGCAAAGAAAACTCCTCCTATTTTATGAACTAGAATACAGGAATATAATGTTATTTGCATATCTCTGCCAAATAAAAATAGAGGCCACAACCACAGTGCAGCTACATCATGCCAAGATAATACCTAGTTAAGGCATTTGTTGGATTCTTGTTACCCAGGAGGTATTAAAAAAATGAGGTTTATCCTTGTAAGAGAACTGTGCAGCAGAATTAAATGAGGGGAAAAAAGAGCATCAGGTTTGATGTGGGATGCAAAACCAGTGGGAAAGGACGTGGAGTACCCAAGCTCACTGAAAAATTAATGGCAGCTCTTTGTGTGATACTGTTCTGCTGGAAAAAAAGAAAGCAAAAAAATTTAAAAGCAATTCCCTAAATTAACAACAAAGTCCCAGCAAGAGGTCTCTTAGCCAGCTGCAGAAATTATACAGCCCCTGAAATGCTGCTTCTACTCCTCATTTTTCCAGCTGACTCAGTTCACCTGGACAAAAAGAGGAGTTAACAAAGCCCTGCTCATTTACAGCTCCTTGGTGATGATCTGGTGCCATGGAAATTATCTGAAGCCAGAGAGAAAGTTGGGTTTAGGTGATTCCATCCCTGCCATGGACAGGGACACTTTCCACTAGACCAGAGTGCTCCAAGCCCCATCCAACGTGGCCTGGAACACTTCCAGGGATGGGGCATCCACAGCTGCTCTGGGCAACCTGTGCCAGGGTCTCACCAACCTCACAGCCAAGAATTCCTTCCCAATATCCCATCTGGGGATATCCCACCTTCCCTCTGGCAGTGGGAAACCATTCTCCCTTGTCTTGTCACTCCAAAGTCCCTCTCCAGCTCTCCTGGAGCCCCTTCAGGCCCTGCCAGGGGCTCTGAGCTCTCCCCAGAGCCTTCTCTGCTCCAGGTGAGCACCCCCAGCTCTCCCAGCCTGGCTCCAGAGCAGAGGGGCTCCACCCTCAGAGCATCTCCATGGCCTCCTCTGGGCTCTCTCCAGCAGCTCAGTGTCCTCCCTGTGCTGGCCCCAGGGCTGGGGCAGCTCTGCAGGTGGGGTCTCACCTGAGTTGGGCAGAGGGACAGAATCCTCCCCTCCCCTGCTGCCCATGCTGAGGGATCAGCCCAGGTCAGGGGGATTTCTGGGTCCCCAGGGCACATGTCCATGAGCTTCTCATCAATCATCACCCCAAAGTTCTTCTCCTCAGGTCTGCTCTCAATTTTCCAAAGCTGAAATAAACTGAGGAGAACCACAGTGGAGACAGACAAGGATCTCCTTGCAATGACCTGGGAGGAAGAAGAGGCCTGCCCTGGTCAAGGGCTGAATTAGGGAGAGATTTGCAGGGAGGGAATCAGGCAAAGAACAAGAAGAGCGTGGCTCAATGGCCTCCAGAACTCCAGCCAGAGATTAAATCCCCCCCTTGGCTCCTGAGTCAAACCTTTCACTCCACATCTACTGCTCAGCCCTTACCCATTCCAGCTAAAATGTTCCCCTTTTCTGCCTTAACTCCTGTCTGAGGAGGAGACACTGCTTTTCAGGTTCATTAAAAATTTGACATCAGGATTATGGAGAGGCTCAGCTGGCTCAAAGGCAGCTCAGGTGTATCCACCTCAGCACCCACCCTGGATGCACCAACATTTCCATACCAGCAGATTTTAATAAGCTAAAACCTATGAAGTTTTATTTCCTATCTCCATTTTGGGAAAAATATTACCAAAGCAAGAACACCCTGTTTAGGTTTGGGTACACCCAGCACCCCTCCCCATTCCCACTTACCCTCTCACGGTGCCTGTCTCCTGATAATTCACTTGGATGAATTTGCCAAAACGACTGGAGTTGTTGTTATGGGCTGTTTTTGCATTTCCAAATGCCTGTGAAAAGAAGGAGATGCCATGGTTATGCTGGAAAAGCCTGATTTCCATGGGCGTCACTCACAACCAAACTTGGGGGATTTTCCTATCATTCCACATCAAAAACCAGGGGATGGGGAAGGTTTTTTGAGTATTTCACAAAATAATCTAACAAGCTGCTGGGGACCATGTTCCTTTGCAAGCTGGTGTTCATGAAGAGAAGCTGAACACTGGTTAAAAATAAAGTGTGAGCTGCACAGAAGAGATTTAATGTTTGAAGTTATTACAGTCTGCATTAAAGCTCTGCTCTATTCATTTAAACAAATATACAAGTACACTGCTCCAACAGGACTCTACATTTTAATGAGCTAGAGGAAGCTGCTTTTTAATTATATGTGGAATTAGGGGGGAAAAAGCTTTGAAGGCTACTCAGACTAGATAATGTCATACGCAGCATTGGCATAACCCAGAGTATTTTCTGCATTTCAGACACCCTCGTTTCCATTTGCTGCTGTCGCTTTTCCAAAATCAAAATGCTTTTAAGTCTTTATTATGCAAAGCTTTTATTTCAACCCTGCCTTACCAAAGCACTGACTAGAGAGAGTAATTTTTGCCATTTAAAAGAAATCTCTGAACTGAAACTGCTGTTTTCAGTTGTGCCTAAATCACTTTCATAATGATCCGGACCACGGTGACAGAATCTGCGAAGCCACCAGGTCCAATTAATGCTTCATTTATTAAACCAATTTTCATAATCACACACCTTTTCTTCTAAGTCAAATTCATTTAAGGTAATTATAATTTCAGAGATAATTTCCAAGTGTTGCTCATGTATGGGCATTTTGCGCTGAGGCTTAACATCAGAGCTCAGCTCCCAATAGATTTATTCCCTGCTCAGCTATTTATTAGAAAAGATTAAAAGGGCTTTCCATCTATAATCTGAAGCTTTTCAAATGACCTTTGTGGATTTAACTTCCCAACTAAAAGCAGAATATAAAGGCCAAATGAAATGAGACCTTGGAGAAAGGGTATTGGACACGTCCCGTCTGTGCATGATCCAGTTCCCTTCCCAGGCTGATTTATTTCCCAAATTGCTCAGATTTAATGATTTAAAAACCCACAGAGGTTTGCCATGGAATAACCACGTGATTTTCCCCCCTATCTGAATACAGGGATTTGTTTAAACTCCAACTCTTGCATATGAATCTGCTTTAGTTGACTAAAGCAGGTTCTGGGGGAGCCGAAACCTGCCGAGCAAACAGGTTCTTCTGGAGGGATGATTCCAGAGCTGCAGCTCAGGAATCCTGCACAGGAGTCACATCTTTTCAGGCTGTTCACACTTTTTTCTTGCTTATTCACCCCAAAAATCCTCCCTGCACCCAGCATCCCCCTCAACCCCCCCTCCAGAGGACATCAAAGGCACCCACACCTCCCCTAAAGCCTCAAATCTCTCCTGGAGATGAAAATCCAATCATCCTCTCCCCAAACCAGGAATTTTGATATTAAAAACCAGGATGGTGTTTAAGATTTCTAAAGGATTTACCTCCAGGTATTTCAGTGAGCAGAGACACAACAATAAGCTTTTAAGCAGAATATTCAAGACATGCAAGTGCATCACCTCATATTTAGGTATTAAATTGTATTAATTAGGTTACGAGCATTTCTCTGCTATGGGATCACTCATGTTCTAGGAAACCATCTTAAGGCAATGAGATCAAATTTCTATACACCTAATTAACATTGCTTGTTAGAGAAGCAGCAAGATGAACCTGAACAGACCAAACAGGAGGCAGCACAGCTTTTATCATCTCATATAATAAATTTTCATAAAATTTTAAAAATAATTTAAGCAAATAACAATATTAAGAAGATTTCTAGTGGGATTCCCTGTATTTCTACCAAAGTAATCACTCACAGAGAAAAACAAGGTCTATTAGGATTTCTTTGGGGAGAAGCCTTGCTCAGGAATCAATCTTTCTTATTCTATAGCAAGGAAATTTAAGAGAAAACATTTCAAATGTAGGAGTGGGGAACAGTGAGATTCCTCCTTTTTTATGAGCTTTTTTGGGCATGAATGTGCCAGACCACATGATATGTTATAACCCAAATGCCTCCAGAAATCACAGCCCATAATGTTCCTCTTTCATGCATTTTTCTTTCGTGCTGATATAAATGAGAAAGGTCTTTGGATCCCTTCTTGTGCAAACTTCGGGTGACTCCAGGCCTGGCACGTTGGGAATGGGCCAACAAGTAGCTGGAGAAACGTCTGGTGTTTGATTTGAGACAACTTAATACATTTTTGTTTGCTTTACTGACAGGGTTTCTTTAGCAGGACTGTTGGGCTATAAAAAAGTGCTATTAATTCAATTTATACGTGTCTAATCCGTACAGACCAGACCAGAACACCCTGTCCCTTGCAAACGGGGCAGAATATAATAGTTCAACCTCAGCAAACGAGTTATAACTTCTCTAAAACAAATTATCTTCTGTTCATTTGATTGCCCTTTACTGACTCATTGATTCGAGGCTGCTGAGCAGCTCAACGGACAAAACTCCATAACAGCATTCCAAGGATTCTTGGGGAGACCAAAGCTTTTACTGGCCAGGGCTCAACATTTGGAAGGAAACAAAATTCAATACGTTCCTCTGTAGGAGCTGGGAGTCCCTCTGGACCCGGAGGGTGATCCAGCAGTTTGGAGAAGGCAGGAGAGAGCAGCTCCATTCCTCCTCCTCCTGCAGCCCTCCTGCACAAAGAGATGCCTATCAGGATGAGGGGAAAAAAAGGGATTAACAGTTTCCTGGCTAAATGCTCCACGTTCCTCCTGATCCCAGAGGCCTGCAGCCTCCTTGTTCTCCACTGAATATTGATGCAATCTGGATTAATTCCAGATTACAGTCAGGATAAGGATTATTTTTAATGTCTTTCCTAAAAAGAAGTTATTTTCCAAACCTCAGCATCTGGGAAAACATCGTGGTGACTTGTTCTTATCTGGCAATAAACCACTGTGCTATAGATCATCCAAACTGAATGTTATTCCTCCATAGAATAACAGCAATATTCTCCTACAGAATAACAGCTGAATTCCCTTATGGAATAACAGCTTCTGTGGTAAAAGAACAAGTGGAAATAGAGGCCTTTGCCAGCATATTTTAGGTCCCCAGACCTAAGAGGAGCCTTTAGCCCTCACCCTTGGAGGGAAAAATAAAAACATCATCTTCTCTTTGCTGTACAGGATAAAAAAATATATTAACACACAAGAGTTTTTAAATGGTTCCCCACTAACCTGAAATGTAAATTGAATTTTTTAGAAAGTCATACCATGAATATGCCAGGAGAACAGCAAGTTGACTGCTTAAATCTCAACTATGCCATTGTGGAATACTTATATTAATAGTTATATTCCATTGAGGGGCATGGAAGGGACTGGGAGCAAAACCCCATCAAGCTCATTAACGCCAGGAAGAAGAAACAGGTTAATATCTGACAAGACAGTGCTGGAGGATTCGAATTCCCTGGTTTACTGTGAAACTTGGAGTTCATTAATCAAATGTATTCATAAAGTCTGAATGACTTCTAACTGTGTGAGAACATTGGGAACAGCTTTGCTAAAAACGATTTCCCACCAAATAACATAAATACAGAAGGGGCTGGAGCCCAAGGAGGGGCTGAGGGAGCTGGGGGGGCCACAGCTGGAGAAAAGGAGGCTCAGGAGGGACCTTGTGGCTCTGCACAACTCCTGACAGGAGAGGGCAGCTGGGGACATCAGGCTCTGCTCCCAGGGAACAGGGACAGGAGGAGAGGAAATGTCCTCAAGCTGTGCCAGGGGAAGTTTAGGTTGGATAATAGGAAAAAAATTTCCACATAAAGAGTTGTCAAGCATTGGAAGAGGCTGCCCAGGGATGTGGTAGAGTCCTCATCCCTGGAAGTGCCCAAAAAAAACTGTATGGGGCACTATTGGGGACATGGTTTGGTGATGAACATGGTGGTGGTGCTTGGGTGATTGTTGTATTGAAAATCTGAAAGGCCTTTCCCCACCTTAACCCCCCCATGATTCCATGATGCCCATCAGATGTGCATTCCCATGCTTCACCCACAGCTCCTGCTGGAGAAACACAACATGTGCATCCACAAAGAGAGGTGGATTCAAATATCCCCTGCAATTTATTTCCATATCTGAGGGCTGTTTATCCCAATATTCTATATACTATTCTTTGAAAAAGAATATCCATAAATATTTTCACTCCAAATTAAAAAAACACACAGGGAAGAACAATAGTGTATTGGAATTTTTGAAATTTAATGTCTTTTTTATGCGTCCAGGGCACTCTCAAATTTCTTCCTCCTTCTGCAGGATGATAAAGATCATTCTCCCTAGTTTTCATTCCACCTTAAACCAAGCTCCCAGCACTCTTCTTCCCCTGTTATATTGCTTTTTAACAGAAATATATTGAATTATGTCCAGAACATAAACTGCACGTACACTACTTAAGTTAGAGCCGTGCTAAATCCCTTCCCATTATTGCTCCTGCCCTGGGAAGAGCTTTTAAACCTGCAGCTCCCACCTCCTGATAAAATCTTCCAGCCCAAACTGATCTGCTAAAACAACCCCACTTTGATGGACCTTTCTGATTTTCAATTCCCATGAGGAGCCACCTTGATGCAGAGAGATCACAGCCCCTAAGGAAGCACCAAAGCAGAGAGGTACGAGGTACAACTTGAATAGCTGCAAAGAAAAAATAGCTTTTATGGGAACCCCTCAAGCTGTGGTTCAACAGTAATACTGAAAATCTAATTTACAGCAGCTAAACATGTCTGGAAGCACCAACACCTCAGGGTTTTGCTCTCGGTTGTGGCTCCGTGTCCCACACTGACAGATGAACCCAGCGGTGCTTCTGTGGCCAAAAGCACAAACCACAGATTATTTATAGTGTTTGTGCTGCACTGCCCCAGCCTGCCCTACACTGACCTTTAAAGACCTGCAAACTTTCCTACCTCGCTGTTCTCTGCTCCAAGGGGCCGCTGCAGCACCTTGAAGAGCAAACACGGGGTTTCCATTTCACACAACGCAGAACCACAGCGTGGTTTGGGTTGCAAAGGACCTGGAACATCATCCAGAGCCACCCCCTGCCATGGGCAGAGACACTTTCCACTAGACCAGGGTGCTCCAAGCCCCATCCAACCTGGCCTGGAATGCTTCCAGGGATGGGGCAGCCACAGCTGCTCAGGGCAACCTGTGCCAGGGTCACCACGCTCACAGAAGAGAACTTCTTCCCAACATCCAATCTAAATCTCTCCTTTTTTAGTCTAAAGCTGTTCCCCCCTTGTTTTGTTGATCCATCCCTTGTCCCCAGTCGCTCCCCAGCTCTCCTGGAGCCCCTTCAGGCCCTGCCAGGGGCTCTGAGGTCTCCCCAGAACCTTCTCTGGTCCAGGTGAGCACCCCCAGCTCTCCCAGCCTGGCTCCAGAGCACAGGGGCTCCAGCCCTCAGAACATATCTGTAGCCTCCTCTGGACCCTTGAACCAAAACACAACAAAGCAACTTAAATTCAAGGTGTATAATGACAAAATACCTTTTTTTGTTTGTTTAAAAATTGATGATATTTGCCTCTAACATTTTAGAGAAAGCATGCCCTGGCTGTGGGCATGAACAGAAATAATGCTACACCAGTCTTTGGCAGCAAACACAGCAGAATTTCTCCTTGGTGTTGTTTGCTTCCTGTGGTAGCTGGATTTTTGCTTATGAGCTTCTCAAACCCATGGAGTTTCCTGTTTCTTCCCATCAAATCAATACTCAATTTTTAAGCAGGTGCAGCAACCAAAAGGTGCACACCTGTCCTGTCCCTGCTCTTTGCTACCCACAAAAGAACCTTTCAAATGCATGACCTACAAATACTTCAGATGGGGAAAGTCCAGAGGATAAAGACACCAGGGAAGTGCTGATGAGACCCTTCCTCTCCCTCCTGCCCCTATGGAGGACATGGAGAGCAGGTCCATAAGGCTTGCAAAGACTGCCCAAAGGGCCAAGACCTTATTTAAGGAGCCTCCTCACACCAACCAAACATACAATTTGTTGCATTTCTGAAGTTTAAAATGCTCTTCATCCCTTCACTGACACTTCACTGTCAATGACAGCGCAGCCACCACTACATGGAATTAAACTTGGCAGGATTCTTCCAACAAAAAGCACACCAAATCCTTCATTCCATAATTACAATTACTGAACAGCAGCCAAGTGAGTTCTACCCATTTACAGACAAACCCTCTTGTGATTAAACTAATGTGTAAAATACAAACTTCATGGTACAAACTATAAAACATCTTTTTAAATATTTTTTTTCTCAGTACAGACAGTTTATGTCAATTAAAAATGTTTTGTCATGGTAAGACACCTGCATTGACCCTACCTGGGGTGAAGACTGAGATTATTCAAGGATAGCACTTTCCCCCTCTGGGGAATTATGTCAACATGCTGGAATGGAGAATCATAGAATCGTGGAATAGCCTGAGTTGGAAGGGATCCACAGTGATCCACAGTTGGAAGGGATCCACGAGTCCAACTCCTGTCCCTGCATAGGACACACAATAAATCCCTGTCCCTGAGAGCTCTGTCCCAACGGCTGCGCTCTGGCAGCCTTGGGGCCATGGACATTCCCTGGGGAGCCTGATCCTGATATCCAACCTAACTCTTCCCCACAGCTCCAGCCATGCCCTCAGGTCCTGACCCTGGTAACCACAGAGGAGCTCAGTGCCTGGAGAAATTAAACAACAAAGTTTTTGCAACAACTTGTCTTAAAATACAGGCTCAGATATGAGCACGTGTCTTTGGGCACATTGAGTTCACACCCACCAGCACAAATATGGAAGAGAATGACTTTTAATGGGAGAGCAGCAACTTACAGAAGGTTTAGGAGTCAATTTGGTTGAACTGCCAATCTAATGGAAATATCCAGAGGACCATTATGGGGTAAAATACCTGAGATAAACCCTATAACCATCACTCCAACACACCCTTGTTTGGGAGATATGATGCAGAGGCTGTATCAGCTATGTAAGAAATAGGATTTAGTGTCTGCATTCCCAGCAAACACTTCAGTGTTGGCAGAATATCCCTCCTTTCCCCATACTTAAGCACAGCATCAGACCACTGCAGCTCCTTCCTTTCAAGTGATGCACTGGAAAAAAAGGAATTGCCACGAAACCACAAAGCAAGAAAACAAAACCCCAAAACCCAAGCAAAGCCTCTGACCTAAGTCCTCTTCCCAAACAGGGACAGTTTTCCTACACAAGTGCAATAATGGGAAAAAAAGCCCAGCTGAGCTGGCAGCCACCAGCAAACACCCCTACAACAGATCCTGGAGGCACAGGCTGCCAAATCCCTACGGTCTGGCCGACATTCCTGCTCCTCTGCTCAGACATTCATGTTTTTGTGAGCAGGGTGGACAACCCTGGGAAGAACAGCCAAAGGCTCATGTTTTCCAGCAAACTCTCATACACTGGCCAGCAAATATTTGGGTGGAAAAAAAAAATCTTCATCCTAGGTTGAGCTTTGGATTTAAAGGAGCATCCCAAAATGAAGTTGGGAAACTTGGTGTTATTATAGTGTCTCTCCAACTCCCAACATTCATATTCTGCAGCCAAAGAACAAACCTTACTCTGTCAAATGCAGGCAGCAAGTGTCTAACAGGTGCCAGGAATAAGCAAAATCTCCTTATTGGTGCTTCAAATGATTTTTTCATAGCATAAAGACATAAAATAATCACAATAAAACAGTAATAGCAATAAAGTGACCAGTTGGAAACAAGTCATAGCTAAAGGAGGAGGTTTTACATTCTCCCAGTCAGCAATACAAGTACTGTACGCAAGCACTGCAGTGGGAACAAAGCAGCACTGATGGAATGACAACAGATACCCATGGTGACCCATTAATGTATATATTTCAAGGGATGACTGAGGAGGGTATAACCTATATAACAGGTTATATTATGCATTGCAACATCAAGCCATATCATGATTTCCTTCTCACCTTATATAATCCCCTTATGCAGAGCTGGATGAAGTGCAGTGATGCAGTACAAACTGCAGCTGCAGCAAATAAAACTTGTCTGCCATTGCTAGAAACAGCCTCACACAGTGCCAGGAGCACTGCTGCCTTCCTTTACTTTAAATAAAGTAATACTGCAAATAATGGAGTGAGAGCAGCCCCGGGGGGAGCTTTGGGATGTTGGTGGAGGAGCAGACAGACCTGCCCTGGCAGCCCCAAACCCCAAATCCCCCCTGGCCTGGGCTGAACTCAGTGTGGGCAGCAGGGGAGGGGAGGATTCTGTCCCTCTGCCCAACTCAGGTGAGACCCCACCTGCAGAGCTGCCCCAGCCCTGGGGCCAGCACAGGGAGGACACTGAGCTGCTGGAGAGAGCCCAGAGGAGGCCATGGAGATGCTCTGAGGGCTGGAGCCCCTGTGCTCTGGAGCCAGGCTGGGAGAGCTGGGGGTGCTCACCTGGAGCAGAGAAGGCTCCAGGGAGAGCTCAGAGCCCCTGGCAGGGCCTGAAGGGGCTCCAGGAGAGCTGGAGAGGGACTGGGGACAAGGGATGGAGGGACAGGACAAGGGGGAATGGCCTCTGGCCTTCCACTGCCAGAGGGCACGGTTAGATGGGATATTGGGAAGGAATTCCTGGCTGTGAGGCTGGGCAGGCCCTGGCACAGGTGGCCCAGAGCAGCTGTGGCTGGCCCCGGGTTCCTGGAAGTGTCCAAGGCCAGGTTGGATAGGGCTTGGAGCAACCTGTTGTAGTGGAAGGTGTCCCTGTCCCATGGCAGGGGTTGGAACAAGATGGGCTTTAAGGTCCTTCCAACCCAAATCATGCTGTAATTCCACGATAATAAACAGGTAACAACATTCTCAGCACCACATTTGCCTATTTCTTCTCACATTTGAGGCTTTTGAGCCTCCAGAGCTCCTGATCACTTGAGTCTCATCTGCCCTGAAGCCCCTAATAAAGAAAATATAACTTTTCTATTTTCAAACAGTAAACCATTTTAAACAGTCACATATTTCAGTGCTCTGCAGAAGATGGCAGTAAATTCCTGTCTCCAAAACATCTCCTGGTTTTAGAGCATGGAGCATTACATCCAGCTGTAGAAAGCCACCTCTCACCTGTGGCTTCACATCCCTCCCAAAGTAACATGGTTTGGGTCTTTTTGGCCTATTATCTTGGAAACATTAATGTTTCAAATGACACAATACACAAACCAAGTCCTACTTTTTAAGACATAATTTCATCATACAAAACCACCCACAAAGGACACTACATCCTGAGAACACTTTGGGACAAGGTTTTGTCGCGCTCTTGTCGCCGCTGACAGCTCTGGCAGCACTCGGCCTTGCTGAAGCTACGACTCACTGATTTCAGGAGCTGGTGATGACAAGGTGCCATCACCCGAGCCTGACTGAGGCTCCCACTGCCACACCACTCCAGGTGGAGCAGCTGTGGACCCTCAGCCCGAGGGCAGCTCTGGAAACAATCCATCAGTCCTGTCTTGAAGACACAACCCCAACCCCAGGCGGAGCCACAGCCCCTGCCCAGCACAGAAATTAAACATTGCCCCTTGGCAAGAGCCTCGTCCCTTGCAGAGGCATCTTCACCAGCTTCCACCCCCTCCTTCCCAGGCATCAGCCTCAAATTTAGGGAGAGGGATTTGGTCTGGTGGACAAGCCTTGGATACTCTCCAGCCCCTGGAGGAAGCCTCTCCAAGTCCCTTCAAAACTCCAGTTTTTTACCCTTTTTTTTTAATATAATGATTTGACGAGGGGCCATAAATGTTTGGAAATGAAGTTTCAACTTCCTATTGCATACTTGGGTAGCCAAAAAAATGCTTAAAAGAAAACAAAAAGAAGAAGCATTCACTGCACACTCCGGGCTTGATATAAGTTTTCCTGCAGTTTGTCACCAAAATTAATGCCACAAAGTAAAAGGCAGGAGAAAGTGTCCCTATCGTAACACTCCCCATCTGGAACCTCTTAGCAGAGGCACAGAGCCCTGATGTATATTTGACACACAGTTTTTCCTGCTTTTCCCAAGAGAAATATGTGTAATGAAGAAAAACAAAAACACGTTAGGCAGCAACCAAAACATACCAGTGTAACCCGAGCCTCAGCTTGGCTCCCGCCCCTGCTGTCTTTCCTCTCAGAGCTCAGCCACTTTCAGCTTCTTACAGACAAAAAATCATCCACGCCCTCCCCTCCAACAAACAAAAACCAACCAAATCAGAGCTCTGTCATTAAATCAACACAATAAAACCCACGTTTGTTTTCTGCCACGTAAAAAATCTCTTGCGTAAAGAGAAGGTTAAACGTGAATCCACACATCTCAGCCCTTCCTTGCTTTTCTGTGGGATTATATAAATAATCTACAACTCCTCTTGACACAATTCCAAAATTTCAAGCGCCACTGAGCAGCAGCATAAAATTTCCGTGCCTCGTATGCAGTTTGGATGAGTCGCTTCCACCGCGGCAATGCTGCCGGGCTCGTCTTTTCCAGCTTTTGTAATGTTTCAGCAGCCACAAGCAGCTTCAGATGTCTGACTGATCCATAAAAACATCTTTTTCCCTTATTTACACAGTTCAAATGGTGAACTAAGAGCTTGAAAAGACTTATTAGTAAGTGTTGGGATGGACCACAACACCTGCAGACCGAGGCATAGCAGTGAAAAAATTATTATCTCATTGGATCAATGGGAAGCATTGAAAAGTAATTGTCTTATCAGGGACCAGAATATTTGATAAGCATCAGGAAAAACAAGAGCTGGCACTGTTTTTTTTTTAGGGAGCAAAAGAGAAGTCTCAAAAATCAGCATGTTCCTATCAGATATTTGTGTTAGGAGAGGGCGTCTGTTTCCAGCCGTTGGGTAAAGCCAAACAGGACAATTCAACAGGTACTGCCTGTCACTTCCCAGAGGAATCAATTGGGGGTTTCCTTGAGGCCACCATGGAGAGGTTTTTTATGAACTGAACCAGGTTCCTGGGCTGGGGGTAAATCTGACACCAGTGCATCCATTCCCTGCAGAGGAGGAACAGCTGTGAGGCGAGCACGGAGCAGCTGATGCCCTGTGGCACGAGATTGGCATGGTGCTGCGATTCTGCTTGTCATGGGAGAGTCTGCAGGCAGGGAAGGAGCTTTCACTTCCAGGGTTATCCTGCCAAAACCACCTATTTAGCTTTGCACAATGTTCCTTAACACTGCCAAGGCCGGTATTTCTGAGAACAGAGCTTTGGGGTTTAAAGGACAAGAAAATCCATCCAAAAAAGGAAAGCCCTGAATTAATGGAATTAGGTGAAACGTGGTGAGATTTTATACTCCAGCTTTCCACGTCGCAGAAAACGTTTCAAAACCAACACGGATATTTTTCTGCTGTCCACCTCTTCCTAGCCTGGCTCTGCAAAATGCCAAATGGTTGGGATGGATGTGAGAAGCGTGTTTTCCTTTTCCTTTCCGGCAAGGGCAGGAGTCAAACCGAGCCCAGGCCTGGTGTGCCAGGGCAGATGTGCTGCCAGCATGCCAAGGATGCAGAGGCCTCGCTGCTCCTTCTCTCTGCACCAAGAAGAGCAGCAGCTCTTCACCATCCACCTCAGCCAAGCAGGAGAGACCATGAAGTGGGGCCTCAAAGAACCTTCCTTCAATTCCATGTTTTCATGGATGTATTAAGAAATGTAGTTTGAGGTTTTATATTCCATGGAGGGACAGGATTTTTAACAACACTTCAAGTATAAATTTTTACACATCCAATCTCACTGCAAGACTTCCAGGAGCAAAGAGCCAGCCCAAACCACCCACTCTGCATTGATTTTGCCCAAAATAGAGCAAACCAGAGAAAGGAATGCAGTCCTGAAGCTCCATCTGGGATCTCCCCCCACCAACTGCTGAGATCTTTCCAGATGTGAGGAGGGCAGGGAAGGGAAGCAGGAGGAGGATGCTGTGTCACTGAGAATGTCAGAACAAATTAAGTCTCCAAAGGCATTTAATTGCATTTAAATTTGCCATCTCCTTAGTCTGTGTGCATAATATTTTAGGAAACATCAGCTTTTCAAACCTTCCTGCCCTCCAGAAGAACACAGGATAACATGTATGTGCAATAATGCATAAATAGGACAAATATTCCAAAGAAAGGTGTATTGGATGAAGTGCTGGTGACCTGCTGTGTTGGGAGCTCTGCACAAGTGTTTCCCACTACAGCTGCCAGCAGGAGAAACACAGCAGATACACTTGGAGAATCCACAGGGGCATTGCTTGCCGGAGCAAACGGCAAACCAGACTTTGTTATCCAATTAATTTCATGTGAATATGCAAGGCTCTGTCAGAGCACACACTCATCAACTTCCCTCTCCTCTGATTTCCTGATGTGCTGGTTTCCAGCACACAGGTATTGTACATCTCATTTCTTTTAACACCTTTTCTGTTTCCTTGCCACCACACAGCCTGACAAACCCTCTCTGATTGTTCCTTACTCTGATGATACTCAGTCCCTCTCCATCCTGGTGTAACTAAAAACATTTACAACTCCCCTTGAAGAAATTTGCAGCCCCTCAATAGTAAAATTCAGAACATAATTTCTTCGTTCAACCTTTGAAGAATCACCACAGTGTGTTTCAACCTTTTATGAAATCTTCTGCAATTAAATATATAGCAAATAAACTAAAATCACAACCTGATGTTGGCATCAAACTAACTGTGATAGGACACAGAAAGGGGTGGGAAATTTTGTAGACAGATGTAAGAGTATCTTTAACCAGCCTGACTGGAATAGCTGGAAAACCCAACCAGGATTTGAGTGCATGTCTTCTGCCAGGCTGAGACAAACTGCAAAGCTCAAGTACAAATCCAGAGCATTTCTTCTCAATGTAGCAAGGGATTCATTGGTTGAACTTAATGGGAGAAAAGGATCCTCAACCAGAGGAGCCCAGGGATGTGAAAAGGCAGAGGAAAAACAAGCACTCCCTGTGCTGAGTGGCAATACATAATTTATAATCCAAACAAAACCACATTTCCATCTATTATTTGGAAGTGAGTGGTGACCTAACACACAGCAGCACAGCACAATGAAGAGTGAGCCGTTACTAATTACACTTGGTTTGTAAAAACGAAGGGAGAAGCAGCGTTTATTTGCAGGAAAGGAGCTGTTGGCACTCTGGCATTTGCTCCAGGAGCAAGGCTGGAATGCTGGAGCATCCCTCCCTGCAGGGCCAAGGGCAGAACAGAGCCCAGAGGCACAACCCCATCACCCTTGCATGATAGAGCATCTCCAGAGGGTGAATGCCTTGGATCACAAGGACTGATCCAAGATATAATTTTGTGTTCTCAATAAAAAATATAAGAACACATCCAAACCCATTGTTTTGATGTCCTAAATGTCCTTTCATACGGCAGAACAAGGGAGGTGATGGTTTACAGGATTTTAGTCAAGTTCAGACCTGCCAATGAAAAACAGGCTGGAGGGAAACTTAGATCCAGATCTCACATTTTCCAGCACCTATTATCCACCTCCAAAGCCATTATTCCATAGATATAGTTACTGCTGAGAGGTGACAACTTCATACACCACCCAACTCTCAATATGATGAAAACAACAAGGACATGATCACTCAAGTAGCCAAAATATCTCCACAAGTATCTCCTAGAGGGATAAAATCTTGGAAAAGATTTTGTAGGTGTAGAGCTAAAAGATCCCTCCCTTAAATAACAATGCACACATCATCCTCAAAGTGGGAATAAAGCAAGGAGCTCAACCACTCTTGTTGCATTTGGGATGATGTGATTTTATTATTTTTTCAACCTTCTTTATTATTATTTCTTTCCATTTTGCAATAAAAAATGCATGTGGGATGTAGCAGGAATCACTGGATTGCATCTGTTTATCCTGGCTGGGGAAGATGGGGATGCTGCTCCCGCTGGCTCACTCAAAGCAGCTTTATAAACCCCAACAAAAACACCATCAGTGCGAACTAAGGAGGGATTTGTTTGCATCTTTCAAGAGAATATTAAATGTATTTCTTTATTGACCTTAATCAGCAAGTAAAACACTACATTAAAAAATTAAGCTTGTGAAAACAGCATTTCTTCTCTAAATAGATCTGCTTGCAGTTCAGGAGGAGGGTGGAAAAGGAAACTAAAACACTGACAGAAAGGAAAACCACAGAAAGAAACCTTTCTTTCTCTTGCTGAGCCTCATCCTCTTGTTTATAACTCCCAAGGAGAACAGCAGCACGATTGTCCTACCTCGTGCTGGCTGGATTTCAGCGGCCTTTCCCTGACCATCTCTCTTCTTTACTGCTCCTTCTTCCCCATCTCCCGCCTTGGATGGCATCCAGGATAGGGGGGCTACTGATAACTCAACAGCTTCCCAGGCTAAAGTCACAATAATAAAAAAAATCCAGGTGGGGGTTGAAACAAGGCATGGAAAAATAATCCCACAGTATCAAGGGCTGGACCAAAAAAAAAGGGGGAAAAAAGGAGAGAATTGGTGCTAAGGAGCTCTAAAATCTAAGTTTGATGATCAGTGATGCTGAGAATCAACATCACCTTCAGAGATTTCCACCTGTACTCTGCTGTTCCCTGGGACGTTTGGCACAAATACATGGGGGACGCTGTTCCCAGCTGTATCAAGACCCTGATCCAGCCTACAAACAAATGGTTCGGGGGTTGGTACTGCATTTACAATCCTTCCACTGCCACTTTAGAAAATAAATGCATCAAAGTAACTCATGTGAGAGGCAGAAAGAGGGAGGGAAATATCCACATTGAATTATCCACACATTTACATCCTGACTCACTGAACTGTTCACACTCTGCATCCCTTTAACCCCATCTCTGGCACCAGCCCCCCACAAGACACACAAAATTAAACTGAGTTGATTGCATGGCAAGGAGTGGGAGAAAAAAAATAAAAACACCATGATTTTTCCTGAAAACACTCTGAGCAATTACAGGTGCCCTGCTCCAACTGCATCCTTGTCCAGAGAAATTTGGCTCACAAGAAACTGAAGTGTGGATCTGGCAATCAGGGGTGAAGTTGAATTAACTGTGGTTTGAATCCAGTCAAACCCATGAAAGTCCTTCTAACCCTGCCCATTCCATAGTTCTATTAAGTGCAGTGACTTTTCTCAAAGCAAGAAACTTATTAGTAAGCTCAAACCTATTTTCTATTTTGAATTTCCAGTTGAAAGCTTGAAATTTAATTAAACTCCTTGGAAAAATTAGTGGTTAAGATCTTATGACACGATAACCATGAAGCAATTTAAAAATTACAACCATTAAATCAAAATATAGACTCATGGCTCCTTCAGTATTTGCTCTCACAGATCCTCATGCCTTAAGCCAGGAGGTGAGACGTCCTGCTTATTCAAAAAGCTTCTCCCAGCTCCATTTCTCTTGCCAAACTGATACAATTAACATGGAAAACCAGAAATATTTTGCTTACTCATAATTCTATCTTAATGCAGCTTTCCCAGCACCAAAAACCCACTGAGGGGAAACAATCTAACAACCCACAAGAGTGTTGCAGCACAGATGGAACAAAAAGCCTGCCTATTCCTCAAGCACCCCCTGCCCAACAGGGTCAATCTGCATGGAGCAGGACAAACACTCCATTTGCTGAGAGCTCATGGATGTCTTTAAAAGCCCAGAGATCAATAAAGTGCAGTTAAAAAACTTCATCCAGGGGGGCTCTAATGTGATGGGGATTAAGCAGATGCTGACCCATGCTGCTCTAAACTTGAAAATGGACCTCCATGACAACCTTATTCTGATTTAGTGGGACAGACAGAAAGAAAATAATGCATTTTTATTTCATATTTCTATAACTCATGCATATCTTATATTGATTTTGTATTTTGATATCTCATATGTTGGATTTTATTAATATATCTTGTACACCTATTGTATATTTATTTTCTTTCAATAGATGTAATATTTGCCAATTTAGGGAATGCATTTTTATTTTAGGCTAACATGATGCAAAACTGCCATATCCTTAACCCCAGAGCAAGCACGGCCACTGAACCAAGGCCACTCCCATCAGTAAAATCCCCTCTGTGCCCCAGTTTCCTCCTGACTCATCACCTGGGGGATGCACTAAAAATCAGAGTAATCTGAACTCATGTTATTTATCATGTCAAGCTCTTCCAAGGAAAAACGTGGCGCTTGGCCCTCGCTAATCGCGCTGTCCGTTGGATGATGCCTTAACTCAAGCATCCAAGTGAGCGTCCACTCTGTCGATAAACCCTGCTGATAAATCTAATTAACGCCAGCTGAAAACCAGGCTAACATCAATAGTTGTCTTTTTTTTTTTTTTTAAGCATTAGTTTTCTTCCCGTTTCATTGAAATGATTTGGCTTTCCTGCAGCAGATGAAAACCAGATGTCGCAAAGCGGGAAGGGCTGCGCGAGCCAGCACGAAAACCCAGGACTGCAACAGGCAGGTCGCACCCATTCATTACCCACATATTTCCCTTCTGCCAGGAGGTTATTTCTATTGCATCTCTGTGATTACAAATATTATAATTGTGATGTAACTCTAGAAAGCCCCGGGTCGTCCCTCGCAGTCCAGGGCCGCACGCGAGCCGAAAGGCGCCGGCAGAGTTTCTTTGTGCTGTGTAAGCACTTTGGAAAGCCTTAATGCCAATATTATGCTTTGTAATCCCTCCTGGAGCAGCCCAAACCCAGGATTAATCCAGGTTTAACAGCTCTTGGATGCCCACTTGTTACACTGAGACTGTTCAAGAAGGCAAGGAGTTTGTGTGCATGGACACAAGGCAATTTAGGAGGTTTCACTGTGCAAAATTGAAGGTGCACCTCCATTCCCCTGATTTGCAGCACAGGGTGGAGGAGCAGGAGTTGGGTTATTTATCATTTTTAGCAGCTACATGATGCAAAAATGGGGAGCATTGGTGCATTACAGGTGCATTTAGACTGACTGGCTATATGCACCAGCAATGGAAAGGGCAGGTGACCCTGTGCTGAATTTTTAGACATATTCTCCTAGCCAGAAAGAACTTTGAAGTTCCTTCTCTTTCCACAATATTATTTTTTTTAACAATTTAATTTTAATCTAACATGTCCAGCAATAGAATATTCTGATTTAAAGCAAACATCCAGTGGCAGTCTGGACAGGACATGGGAGCAGATCTTTCTGTGCTTCAATTTGCAAGAAAGAAAAGAGAAGGAAGGGGAAAAATAAACCTTGTGCTGGATTTGCAGCACAAAAATCACTGCCCAGCAACACTGACAGCACTGGTGGGAATTACACATCATCAGCACCCCAGAGTTGAGCAGCTGCTATTCCAAGGAATCCACTGAAATTCCTTGAAAACTGGCTTAATTCATATGAATTTCACATCACAGTGATGTAGCCATGGACTGGAGCAGCATCTCTGCTCATACCAAACGTGCAACAAACCTCACATTTCACTAACAGATGCACTAATTAACATATTGGACAAATTTCCATTGCTAAACACTCTCCAAAATATTTTAACTATCCATCACAGCTGTGCTTTTCCATAGCATAAAGGGTTTACTTCTATTATAGCTTGAGAATTAAATTAAAATAAAGCTTTTTACATTCACATTAAGCCATGACCCAGAGAATGCAACAGGGTTTTACCTGAGTAATTGTTTGGGGATTTTATTTGACACCTGAGATGTTATATCATTATTGCTGTTGGTATTATTATTAGTAATAGTAGTAGTAATTATGAACACCTAGGACACCAGCAACATGGATGTTTTTGTATATATGTATATAGATATATTGCTATTACATAGATTATTGTAGGATATATTAATATATATATAAATTTGGAGTCACCTGTAATGCAGATTTTTCTTTGTGCTTATATATTATTACACTATTATTACATTACATATATTAATATAACAAATATTATTACAGATGTTATTTTGAACTTCTTTGACACCTGCAGTGCAGATTGGAGGATGTGTGTATATATGTAACTACATATAATTATTATTATATGTATTATTATGGCAGATATTATAATATAAAGATTATTTTGGAAATGTATGTGACACCTGCAATGCAGATTTGTGTGCATTCATATAATTAATATATATGTCAGTATTATAGGAGATACTAACACATTTTGTTATTATTACTACAGGAGATATTAACTTATATTATTATTACTATAGGAGATATTAATATAGATTATTATACAAGTTGTTGTTGTTGTTGTTTATGTATTTGATTTTGATATGACACCTGCAATGCAGATTTCTACGTGCTTGTGCATGAAACATCCCAAAAGTTCCAAAATCCCATGGCAGGTTTTCCTCTAGCGCTTACTTGGAGAAACTAAAACGAACTGCTCATTATCATTTTCCCTGGATAGCACATCCTGGTGCTGGCCATCACCCACAACGAGCAGAGAGGCTTTTGCAGGCTGATTGTGTGCATTCATCCACTCCTGATTACAGCTCTGGGGAACAGCACGGAGCGGGGGAAATCGAGCGATCAGGGACGCGACGGACGAAACAAAGAGATGGCGACGAAACGCCAGAAAACAACTCCCAGGTTGGGTTTGGCAGCGGGCTGGGATTAGATCACTGCGAATCCTGGCTTAAGGAAAGCTCCAGCATGAATTTCCTGACTAAGGTAAAAAAAACCTGGCTCAAATTTATGACCTGCTGGCAAGGTTACCTCTATCCCAGAGGCCTCCAAATACCAGGAACACTCTGGCCCAGAAATGCAGAGTTCAGCCTAATAATTCAAACACATTCCTCCGAGCATCGCCAGCTCCGCGGCCGTAGCCTTGGAGATAAAGACAAACTCCGATGTCTCCAACTCCACATTTTTCAGAGCCTTAAACTAAACCAGAAAAGTGTATTTCCAAAGTTTGCAAAGTTCTCTTTCAATGAAGAAGTGGATATGAGCCTTGTAGAGAAGGTTGTTTTAAGGAGACAACGCCAAATCTTCCCTATCTCCATCAGATGGAAACCACTCTACCTGTATTTGCTGAACAACAAAAAAATACAGCATTTTCTGTTCCTCAGGACTGTTTTCCAAATCTCCTTAATTAAAGGATAATTCACTTCGTACATATAAGAAGAAAACCTTCAACTGAACCCTACAATTTCCCACAGGAGAGACTCAGGACTACTCCTTACACCTACCAGCCTGTACATAGAATATTTGGAATCCTGAAAAATTTCTTCAAAAAAGGATTTTGTGTTATGAAATCTGCTTCGTCTCTTTTTCTTTTGTTTCTTCATTTATTTCTTTTCCATTTCTTCTCCAAGCACATCAGATGCTTTACTGAAGTCTGGATCTGCTCTGCTTTGGAAAGCACTCAAGCAACAAATATTTAGGAGACAACTCCCAACCAGCCCACCAAACCAAAACTTTGCTCCCCAAACCTGCTGTTTCTCAAAAAAACCTTTTTGATTTCCTCAATGATAAAGCAAATTAAGTATAAACATTTTATCGTTATGTTGGATGTGAGCATTTTTACCCAGCTGCTCTCATTCTGCTTTGGTATCCTTCACAGAGATCCTTGGCTAAGATTTTTCTCCCAGTTAAAAACCTGAAGTCAATCTGCCCATTTTGGGACAATCAGTAAATCTTTGGTGTCTACCACAAAGTCAGTGCATAGGAATTACGTTCTTTTGTTCTTATTTCCTCCTTTCAAATGAGAATAGCGTGGATCTGGACAATACTAAGAAAAAAATTATTTTAAAAATTACATTATGGGCAGAAATTGCTCTACTTTTCCTTTTTTCATTTTTTAAAATTTATATACATATATATTTTCTATAACTATAAATAATGTTTTTCATAACCGCCAACAATCCTGATTTGTCTTGTGCTGTGCTAAATTTTCAATTATTTTAACCCTTATGGCCATTGAGTGAAGGTGACCCCAAAACCACCCATTCAGACTTAGTAGATGAAGATTGTGCCAATTTAGGAGATCCCTGAGCTACAACTCCCTGCAAGCAGTGGGACTAGCAGGCAAGTCTCATCCTGCCTTGCCTCATGTCCTCCCAGGCTGGGATGAGGATGAGGTGAAGCCTTCATCTGTGGCAGCACAGAGGAAGACCTGGCTCTCCATGGCTCTTCTCTCCTGCACAGGAGGTGCTTCCCTTCAGCTCAAGGCTTCACGGGAGCAGGGAGCGATGGTGGGACACCAACTACCCAGGGACAGAGAGCTTTGTTAACCTGCTGATGCAAAATGGACATAATTTGGTTTTTATACTTTATATGTTGAAAATAAATGATCTACAAAAGGTCTCCACTGTTTGAAACTCTTTAGATTCTCCTTGTCCTTTCATCTTCCCAATCACAGCCTCTGCCCAGAGAAGTCCAAATCCCCAATCACAGTGACAAAGCCAAAGGCTCAACTGTCTGGCAGGACGTTGATTCCTCATCCATCTTAATTAAGGGAAGAGAAGGGAGCTGCAATCTGCTGCTGCAGTTAAGGCAGATCCCTCCTGCAAACACAGCAAACAATGATTTTATTTGCCTACTCTGAATTGCTGCCATGAGCTCCTGTGAGTCTTGTGCAACGTGGGATTGGGAGAGGATTGTTCCACCGCCCTCCGCCGAGCTTTAACTTAACCTCTACGTAATATTTAACCTTAAACAGCAAACAAATGGGGAGCAGCTTCCTGCCTCTGCCTCCTTTTAACTGAGTCCTCTTGGATTTGGCAAAGCCATTGGGGCAAATCAGGAGGCACTTAGTTAAACTCCTTTATATCCTTAAGATGTAGAAAGAACAAACCTGCTGTAGAAGAGGTGGACAACAATGCTCATCCCAAAAATTCCTGGGTTGAGGCATTTTCAGTGATGACCATCGTCACACTCCTCAGTGAAAGCACTGACTTGGAAAGTAACAATTACAGGCATGAACACCAGCTCAACTGGAGGTCTCCTAGTCCTGATATGTCAGTATTCTTGGTGCAGCTGTCACATCCCTGCATAGATGGACCAAAATATCAGGTTTGCTTCTTTCTACGACACCTCAGTGTATGAATCAACCCAAGTATGAAGTTGTCTCAGTCCCTCAGTTGCTGGAATTATCAAGTCTATTCCCATAGGAATCATATGGGGAAAGAAGATGTACACATTGCAGAGCTGTAGTTATCACAGAATCATGGAATCACTGAGATTGGAAAAGACCTCTGAGATCATCAAATCCAACCTGTGATCACCACCTTGTCAACCAGACCGTAGCATTGAGCGTCACGTCCAGTCATTCCTTCAATGCCTTCAGGGATGGGGACACCTCCTTCCTGGGCAGCCCATTCCAATGCCTAATCCCATCTTCTGTGAAGAAACCCTTCCTAATGTCCAATCTGAACCTCCCTGAGGCTGCTTAAGACAATGAATGTCCTCTTGTCCGGTCCCTTGTCTCCCGGGAGCACAGGCCAGCCCCCAGCAGGCTGCACCCTCCTGTCAGGGAGTTGTGGAGAGTGGAGCAGGAAAACCAGAGGCTGCAGAGATGAGGAAGGGCCTGGAGCATCTCCCTGCCAAGGAGAGGCTGAGGGGGGTGGACCTGCTCAGCCTGGAGAGGAGCCCTCAGCCCTGGGTGTCCCTGTGTGCAGGGAGGGGCAGAACAGGTCCCAGGCTCTGCTCCAGGGCCCAGCAATGGCACCAGAGCCACAGGCAGGGACAGAGCTCAGGAAGCTCCACCTGGACATGAGGAAGAACTTTTTCACTGAGCAGTGACTGAGCACTGGACAGATTGTCCAGAGAGGCTGTGGAGTCTCCCTCACTGGAGATATTCCAGAGCTGTCTGGACACAATCTTCTGGCCTGTGCCCTGGAACAGCCCTGCCTGAGCAGGGAGGTGGGCCCAGGTGACCACTGTGGTCCCTGCCATAACTAACCACACTTTCTCTGTCCCCCACCCTATAAAAATAGTGACAATAACAATTTACTGTTACAAGTAGCAATTCTTGCCCTATAAATAAGAAGGGGGAGCCTGTCTCCCTCGAAGACATGGAGGACAGAGTCAGAAAATCCTATCTGCTCCCTTGGGATACAATTTCTGAGCTCAGTAGGACACTGGCATTGAGCTGTCAGGAGAGGGATTTGCTCCTGGGCCAGCAAACCCAAATGCTCTCCCAGAGGTGTTTGGGGGACAACATTCTCATTCTGGGCCCAGAAAAGCCACAGGGATGGCAGAAACCGTTAAAAAAGCCCAAATTTGTGAAATTACCACCAAAGCTGGGTGTAGTCCCCGTCCTACAAAGGCTCCTTGTTCCCAGGCTCTTCTGTTCCCCACCAAGGGCTGCAGCACAGCACCCACCTGGCACCCACCCAGCACCCAGCCCAGCGTGTCAATTCCCATAGAAGCTACCCAGCCACGCAAAAAGTCAAAAGGGTCTCAGTAAATGCTCCTGAAAACAAAAAAAAAAAAAAATCTGTATTTTGACAGAGAGAAGGGGGAGGGGGAAGAAACAAAATCCCTACTAAGGCATTAACTTCTCACTCCATGACTAGAAAAACATGGTGCTGTATTAACTATGCACATTAGGAATAAAAAGTCCTTGTCTTGGTTATTAAGTTTTCATGGAAGCCTTACTGAACAGCAGCAACATGATCTCTGATTGAAAACATTATTTATCAAAGTGCTACATTATAATTACAGCATTTGTTAAATAGAGAGAAAAAGGGAAAAATAAGATGTCAGAAAATGGGCCCTTCCTTCATGTCTTGTTAAATGTGCACCTTGATAATCAAGTTTTACCAGAAAAGCTGAATACAAACCCAAATAACAGAAACACCGGTGGAGTAAGACAGAGAAAGACATTTTTAAAATGGTATTAGAAAGCAAATTGTTCTCTAATACCATATAATACTGAGCATCATCTCAGTTTGAATGAACATGTGGTCCCTGCCAGGGTCAGATTCAGGGTTATTTTGTATAGATACATAAATATTTATAGAACCTGGATAGCCAGAGATCCTGATATTAGTGATCCATAAAGCCTGGCTATCTAGAGGTCCATAAAGTCAGGATGTCTTGCAAGGTGAGTGCTCCACCCAAGAAGGGCAGGGTTTATTTGGCATTTCCCTCCTGGAAACAAAATAGCTCCTAATTCTTAAGGGTGGAGAAAAAGCAGTTTCATATAAACCTGCTTTAATAACAAATCCATCTCCCCACTGTCATCTCAGGGAAGGAACATCATTTTTTGTCATTCAAGTGCAATAATCTGGACTTTGGAGTAATGAAATATTTGCTGAAGATAGCATGTAATAAAAATAATAACAATATTAGACCCAGGCACTGATACAGCCCATCTGGATATGGCAGGAAGACTCTATAGTGAAAATACTGAATAATTCAGTGTCAGAAATAGGGATGAACAAGATGCTGTTTGATACCGAGCCTGAAACTGTAAAACCTCCCCAGCTGAAGAATCCCAGCATTTTGCAAGCGCTGGTGAAAAGCAGTTGGTGCCTGAGCCTTGCTGTGGGAGTCCTTTGTGTCAGGCCTGCACAAATTCTTCCCACATTAGGCATCAGCTGGATAATCTCCGTGTGCTGCTCTCTCTCTAACCTTTCCAGGCACTGGGGAGGCAAGAATGCAGAGGGAAAAAATCCTGGCTGCTGTGTTCACACCTACCCCAAACTCAGATGGCAGAGAGGTGATAATTGCACATATCATAGGTTAAAAATGATTAAAAGCGAATAATGAGCAGAAGAATAAATATTCCCTCCCCCCTTCATATAAATCCATTTTTTTTGATATAAAACTTTTAGAGCCACACAATACAAGCCAATTACTTAAAAATCACTGTACTGGAAACTGAACATTGTGAACTGAATCAGAGAATCTATTTTCTTTTGTTAAATCCATTTTAAAGGAATTTGGTTACCTCCCATTAATACTATTTCAAATAGAGGGTAAAAATGTAAACATACTTAAATTTTATTTCCCATTAATACTGTTTCAAGCAGGAATAGAGAAAAAAAGGGAATATAGTCAAAGTTTACATCCCATTAGCATTGTTCCAGGCAAAAATATGAATATGGTCCATTTGCATATGTCATTCCTCAGAGGCAAATAACGGTGCCCTAATTCCTATATGAATCAAGCAGCCCCTTATCCTCATTCCACAGCACAGGAGTTAAGAGTGTGGCATCTGCCAGTGGAGCTGGCTCCTACCTAGGATAACTGCAGGAGAAGCAGCAGAGGCCACATGCACAGGGAGCTTTGGCCCCTCTGTGTTGTCCAACGCTACCCGAACCTACTGGAAGTGCAGGACACGCCTGATCATTCCAGTTAATTGATTTTTCTAACTCGACTCAATGGCTCTTTGTTTGGCTCTGGAAACATTCAGCAGCATCCACTGCAATTCCAGCAGTGTGGAGTCGTTCTGCTCACACCTCACAGGGCTGCGCCTCCAGCTGCCAGGGCTCAATTCAGCTGGGAGGACCCTGCACATTAGCACAAAGTCCTGGAAAATAACATCCAAAATCTTCTAGATGCTGCCTGCATTTCCCTCTAACAACCCTACAATCAGGATTAATAAGAAAAAATAGAGGTTTCAGCTTCCCAGGCCTTCAGGTGGCAACTCTGACTTCCCCACAAAAGCAAAACACACACATTGCACAACATTGCTCCAGAAACCAAAAAGCAACTCCAGCTGATGTTCCTAAGGTTCCTGTGCAAACCACCACCACTGGGAATGCAAACAGCAGGGCCATGTCTACAGAAAGCTCCCTGCAGTTCTTTCCAAAGCAATTCAAGCAATCAATTCCTTTTTTTTCTGGCAGAGATGCTGCAGATGCATATCAGCTGTGAAGGGCAGCAGCAGCTCCCCTTGGCCACCGCCTGTGCTCCGAGGCCTCTCCCAGGAACACAGCTCTTGGCTTTTTTTTCTTTTTTTTTGCTTTTTTTTTTAAAGCAACTGAGAGATCCCCACTGGGATGTCTGAAAAGGCAAATAAACAGCTGCTCAGACAACACATCTGCTGTGTGTAGCTGCCATGGCTGTACTCCTGTGACAAATGAGATGCTGAGAAAGGGACCGATGGTAAAACAATCTGGTGTAGACTCCTTTAGACCAAGGTTCATCCAATACCTGTCTGAGGACCTTTGGGCATACCTGAGCCAGGCAAGATTTTCCTACTTTCGCAGTTTTCTGCAGAATTCAAAAAAGATTAGCAAGAGGTAATAAATTAACTTGCATTCAGAGCTCCCCAGAAAGCTGAAGCATGGTCCAGGAGGATGGAGAAGGACGCTCACAGGCTGTACCATGTACCAGTACAAGGTGATGATCCCATCCACATCCCACCTCTAAGGGTTACAGTCCATAAAAACAAGCTGGGATTCCAAAATAAAGTTCATCTGGATGTTCCTAGCTAATATAATTAAAGAGAAAACAGGGTTTTAAAACACTGTTCCAAGTTCATATCAACAAGTTCCCTAGATCTGGGATAAAATATCCCTGCAGGGATAAAGCACAGTTCTCCAGGCAGAGCACAATTGAATCATGGCATGATTTGGATTGGAAGAGAACTTCAAAGGTCATCTAATCCAACCCCTGCCTTGAGCAGGAACACCTTCCACTAGACCTGGTTGTTCAGCCTCTCCAACCTAGCCTTGAACGCTTCCAGGGCTAGAGCAGCCACATCTTTTCCAGTGTGAAAAAATTTTTCCAAGCTGAACCTCCCCTGGCACATCTTGAGGCCATTTCCCCTTGTCCTCTCCCTTGTTCCCTGGAAGCAGAACCCAACCTCCTCTGGCTGCTCCCTCCTGTCAGGGAGGTGTGCAGAGCCAGAAGGTCCTTCCTGAGCCTCCTTTTCTCCAGCTGAGCCCCCCAGCTGCTCCTGGTGCTCCAGACCCTCAATGCCTTGTTGAGGTGCGGCACTCTGGGCTCCTGATGGAAGATCAGGATGAGCAGAAGTCATCTTCACCTCAAGTATTGCATGGAAGTCAATCAGAAACAGAATGGAACTGCAGCATGTGGAACTCTTCCTTAATTAACTACACAAAATTACAGGTTTTGAGAAGCTCAGTCTTGAAACTAAAGAGCCAGAGTGCAAAATTTTAGTAAGCTCAGCTCTGCTGGAGAAGCAGGTCCTTATAGGGCATAATGTGTTTTATAAGAAAATGGGGAGAAACTGAGGAAAAATATAAAGAAAGTCACCTGTTCTTAAAAAAATTGGAATCTTGTTATTAGATAAAATAGTATAAAATGTCATTTCTCACAGGGTTATAAATAACAGTGCCCTAATTCCTATATGAATCAAGCAGCCCCTTATCCTCATTCCTGTACAGGAGTTAGGAGTGTGGGATCTTCCAGTGGAGCTGGGTCCTACCTAGGGTAACTGCAGGTCTGGCACCCACAGGAGAAGCAGTATTGGTATTTAAGGAATATAACTTATGAAAGATCATATATAAATCTGCAAGTATTTTAAAATATCATTTATCACCAAGAGAAGCATATTGCAACCATTCCAAGGAGCACCACTACAACAAAATGTTCCTATTAAATCCCAGCAGAAGAAAAAGAAAATCCATAGGATTTACATCAAATACACTTTAAAAGGACACGCCTGGTCTCAGTACACACCTCAAACTACGTGCAACTAGTGAATGATGTCACTGTGTTTGGAGGGCAGTAACAGCTTGTCTTGACAGCCATCCCCAAAAGTCCAATTTGGACAAGACTCAGGAATCTCATGCAACAACAACAAAAAAATCCCAAACAATAGCCCGAAGCTGTTCATGAAAGGTAAATTAGGAAAACAGAGAAGCTGCAGAAAAAACAAAAAATCCTAATTTTGCTTCACTTCCGCTCCTGCTGTGTGAGCACGACAGCAAAGGCATTCCCAGGAACAGGAGGTTCCATGCACTTGTCCTGCCAGAGACACTTTTCAGGCAGAGAAAGAGATCAATGGGTCCAAGTGAGCTGTTGGTTGCTCCATTTTCTAAATCAGAAGTCGCAGCACAAAGAGCCGTGTCACTGCCTCTGAAGGACAAACCTGAGCTGAACACAATCTGATCTTAAATATGCAAAGGGAAAGCAAAGGGAATGCAGAAGGTGTCTGGAGGAGAGATGAAGAACAAAGGAAAAGAAGAAAAAAAATCCCCAAAAGTTTGGCATCTAAACTTCCAGAGTTTATTCAATTTATTCCAACCACAACTTAAAAGGTCAAATCTGCAAACGCTTTGCAGACTAATGCAGCCCAAAGCTCTGCTCTGAAGATCCCTTTCTTGGGAAATTCTAGAAAGAGAAGGAAAAGCAGAAATATAGCCACTTTATCTTTCAGGCTGCCTGATTTGTGACTATTTGGGACCAGTGCTGGCAGAGCAGAAGAAATTCTGGATTACCCCCACTTTTTCCAAGAGGCCTGGAAGCAGACACAGCACAACAGCAGCCGTCCAGCTGCTGGAGTGAAGGAATGCAAACTTCTGTTCCAACAGCAAAAAAAAAAAAATATAACAGATACGATTCAGGATTTTTTTGGCTCAAAAACAGCTGCAGATCTTGCGAAAGGAAAACAAAAGGCTGGAGTGCATCCCTGCCCTCCACCTCATCCCAACACACACTACTTGCCAGCTTTGAGCAACCTCAGCTAGAGGAAAGGGAACCAAGGAGAGGAACTACAAAGTTGTTTTTTAAAGGAAAAGAATATTAAGAATTAGGAAGGAATTCTTCCCCACGATGGTAGAGAGGCCCTGGCACAGGATGCACAGAGAAGTTTCCAAGCCCCATTCCTGGAATTATTCCAGGCCAGGTTGGACAGGGCTTGGAGCAACCTGGAATAGAGGAAGGTGTTGCTGCTCATGGCAGGGCGTGGAATGGGATGATCCCTTCCAACCCAAACCATTCCATAAATGGTCCCCAGAAGTGAGTGGCCACCACCAGAGCAGGATTCCCAGTAAGCCATTTGTGATGCCTCTCTCCATCCAAGAGCCAAGCAAATAGACAACCTATTCCTGAGAAAAGTAGAATCTAAGAAAAAAGTCAATTCCCCAAACTTCCCTCTACCTTTCTTTTCACAGAGATCTCTCTTCCCCACCTCCAGAAATCTAACCTAGACAGACATGCTCCCTCTGACACTGCTAAAGACAACTATAAAATGACCATGGTCCAACATGACACATTAAGCAACAATCAAAAACTAAAGAGCATGGAAGTGTTTCAAATAAATAACAGGATTGCAGGTGGAATAACAGGACTGGAGGTGGAATGCAATAGTCTTCATGCCAGTTTTCTGAAATTAATGTGGTCACTAATGTGGGTCACCACAGTAACCACCATTAATTACAGGAGCCTGGTCTGATGTTTTCTCATTAACTCCAGAGAGTGAGAGGGAGAGGATGCATGCACCAAAAACCTCCATGTATCATGGCTTCCGAGGACAATGGCATGGCTGAAGCTGACACATCACCCATGTGCAGATGGGATCTAAGCAACAAAATTCTAACCGGCAAAGCGGGCAATTCCAAGGAAAACCATCTCAACCACTATGGGACAAACTCATGACAAATTAATTAATGAATGCTGGTATCCCACTTCAGAGTTTCATACCTGAAAAGTTGATGGCCAAGTTTATCTAACCTCTCATACACAGGAAGAGTCCTCATAAAGTACCCAATAAGTGGCCAAATCAAGCACTCATGGTTAGAAAACACAATTTTGACCATGAAGGTGACCTTTGATTTCTTCCCCAGCTCAAAGAAGCTGACTGCACAGAAACTCCATAAATACAACATTATCAATACATTGTGTGCAATGAAATTCCTTCTCAATATACTAGAAAATTGCTACTGATAATTCTCGTTTCCATTTTCCCACTGAGAAACCACCGAGATAAACCTGCACTGAGAAACACTTGAGTGAAAACAAAGCATTAACAAATTTGGCAGCAAGCCATCTGCTGTACTTTTGTTTTTTCCTCCTTTTTTTTGGAAGCAGGTAATATTCTATAGGTGGAAACACAAGTTTCTCTCATTGCTAATGCTGTTGTCACTTTATTATCAGTATTTAGCAGATAACCACAGAGTTAAGTGTCACAATAAAATCCCAACTACTCAGGTTTGGTTTTTTTCACCGTTAAAACATTTCCACACTACTATCGTTTCCATCTTACCTCAAGCACTGGGCCAGCTCCAAGAATAATCTGTTCTACTCCACTGGCAAATCCCTTCTGGCTGAGGGCGGTGAGGTGATGAATCAGAAAGTTGGTGCTCTGTGTCTTTCCCGAGCCGCTCTCTCCTGAAATCACGATGCACTGGTTCTTCTTCCTCTGGAGCATAGCGTGGTAAGCCACATCTGCCACAGCGTAAATGTGGGGCTCCAGCTTCCCCAGCTGATGGTTATCGTACATCTTCACATACTTGGGGTTATAAATAGGTAGGAACTTGAAGGGATTAATAACAATGAGGATGCTGCCAACGTAGGTGTAGATTTTTTCCTGCTTGAAGCGGTTTCGGAGATTTTCCAGGAGCGTTTTCTCGTTCAGGTCCGGCAAACCGCACAAGTCATCGTAGTCCTTCTGCTGGGGCTGGGGGAGGAAGCCCCTCTCCACCATCCTGCGCCGCTCCTCCGTCACCCGCAGCCAGGACTGGAGGCTCCCGTAGTGGATGGAGCCATCCAGGTTCTTCTCCCGCAGCAGGAAGCGATAATCCTCGCCACTGATGCGGTTCTCCAGCGCCATGCGCGGCCACAGCATCATGCGCTGCACCGGGCAGTCCGTGGGGTTGAGGATCCATTCCTCCCCTCCAAACTCCTTCACTTCGGCCAACACGTAGCATTTTGTTTTCTCAAGCTGGAGTTTGTTGATGAGCGAGTCGATGACCTCGGCGGCCGTGGAGGTTTTCCTGGCGGTGATGGGGCAGTAGATTGTCCCCTCTGCGATGCTCCCGGGGTAGATGTGCAGCGTGTACTCGCTATCCTCAAAGCGTCGTCTGCCTCCAACATCATTTACACTCATATTGGATCCTGTTCCATCAGTCCCTGGGCTGCATAGTCAGGACTGTGTGCTCTATCTTGTCAGGTCATCATGTTAGCAAGGCTGAAAAAAAACCAAAATAAAAACAGTTAGGTGTTATCATACAATATCCCAAAGCTGTAGCAGATAGCTAAGCAGATATTCAACATCCAAACACTACACACACACAACACAGCCTCTCCCTACTCCCCCTCCCACAGCACCTCAAGCTTTTGCTAATTTTGTCCCCAGTCTGAGGGATCAGAAATACCCTCTGATTTTCAGCGAAAATTTTGTGAGCAACACACCAGAAAACCTCCTGAATCCATCTCATGGGTGTGTGGTACTCAGCACCCACAAATTTTAGCTGCTAAAACAAAATGACCATCACCTTCCCCTGCACACCTGGCCCTTACTACAGATGCATTTTTCCATGGTCCTGTGCCAGTGAAGAGGAGATAAACTCCTTTCCTTCCTGTCCAGGAGATTTTGAACCCATGATGATTTCATCAGCAGCACTTTTTCCCCTACCAGGTCACCCTTTTTCACAGATGTCCATATCTCACACTGGATACGAGTTATTGCAACCAACTCCTTTGCTGTCTACATTGCACTTTTTATTTTTCTTGTACTGCTGAAAACCAAAAAAACCCCATCTCTCTGGCAATGAAACATCAAATGTGCAGCTGATTTCTCAAACTTCATCACTACAAGAAGAGAACACACCACCAGCAGCCCCAGATAAAAGCAAATTCAGAGTTAAAGGGGCCCAGTTCTCCACCAGTTCTAGCAAACTCCAAACTGTCCTGGAAGACGTTAAGAGTTACTCCAATAGAAAGACAAAAAGGAGCTAGGGAGAAAAGCAGGACCCTCAGAACCAGGATCTGGGCAATCTCGTGGCAGTGACACCTCATACAGATTAAAGTTTACATGGACACACATCCTAATGTTATTTATAATGTTGAGTTTTTCATTGAGCACTGTCCCACTGGAGCAAGACCTCACAACTATGACAGTTCCTTCCTGGCATCAACAAAATGCTCAAAAAGGGTCAAAAAAACATGATGTAAAAACCCACAACAGGTGTAGGTAACTTCAGATATTTGATGCTGGCAAGAGTATTCACTGCGAAAGCATTTCACTGGTCACCCTGTCCCTGCAGTCTCCCCCAGGTTTCCAGATCCAGGACCTTCAGTCCAAGTACAGCCACCCTCATCTCCTACATCCACTCCAAGGCTGGGATTTGGAGAATTGTTTCATTTCTGAGGTCCTCAAATGAGCAGCACTATTTTATGCTGTATTGTTTCTCGCTCCAATATTTCATTAAGTATATTATCCCCAGCCACGCGCACTTCAAAGCCCAGAAATGAATTTGTCCCAGTGAAATACATCTGGCAGAGGCTCACGGCGCATTGCTTGGTAGCAGGACATACATTATGCACCGGGAAGTGTTCCAGCTGCTTTCCTATGGCTTTACTACAGGCACAGATGCAGCAGGGATGATGTCAGGGAAGTGCTGGGCTGGGCTTGCTTTGTGTGGCTCTGCAGCTCCAGCATCAGCTTTTCATCAAGAAGGGGTGAACAAACCCCCCCACTGTACTTAAGCTGGGTAATTCCTCACTCAGATTTTACTTCAAAGCTGAGGCCAAGAGGACTGGCTATTTTTATTGACGTTATCAGAGCGTATCCAAGACTGCTGACTCACGTGAGAAGTGCAAACAGGACTTTAAGTTGCTTACCTTGAGCAAACTGACCTCGCCTCCTCCCTCCTGCACACTCAATAAATACGCAATAAAGCACCAGGCCACTCCAACCCACCCACCCAAACATCTCTAGAGATGTTTATTCTGCATGGAATTGGTAACAACAAACACCTGTGCCTTCTGAATCCAAACAGCTTGAATCCAGCAGGGTTGTGAGCCAAGCATGAACCCCATGGAGATGCTAAAAGCCTCAGCAGCTCTGGGGACATAAAAGAGCCAAGTCCCATCCCCAAAACCACTCAAAGAACAGAAAGCAAAGGGGTGTCAATTCGAGCCTTGTAAATCCCAGGGGTGCCACAGGGTTTACTGGTAACAACCTCAAACATGGCTCAGAGTGTTGAGAGAGGTCAAGCAATGTTAATGAAGTTAATTGGTTGTGGTCTCCCGTGCCCTGCTGCACATGAGCCTGGCCCTGGCTCAGAGTCCAACACACCTTGTGCATGCAGTCAGCTTTCCAAAGCATTTTGGACAAAATAATGCAATGAAATATCCATCCTAAGGTAATTAGCATATGTCAGGGAGAAAGGTTCTCCTAACAACTATTCCAGTGACAACTATTCTATGTATTAGATATTATATGACTTGAAAAAATAATATTTTTGCATTTAGACATAAAGAATTAAATGGGATCATGAAAAGAAATACACAAAGTTTATATTGTGTCACCCATTAATACTTCCTCTGTGCAGTATTTTAATTAAAGGCCTTTTGAGTTACTACATGCTTACATTTACAGGTGAACATATAAAAATGATGCTACATTTCAGTCATTTATACATTGTTGCCTATTGCAAACTCCTGGGATCACTCTGGCCAAATATTCATGGACTCTGCACACCTATGAAAGGAAACATTTAAGGCATTTTAAGTCAACACAGATTCATGGAATGGTGTGAGCTGGAAGAGATTTTAGAGCTCATCTCGTTCCACCCCAGCCATGGGCTGGGAAACCTTCCACTAGACCAGGGTGCTCCAAGCCCCATCCAAACTGGTGTGGAACACTTCCAGGAATCCAGCCACAACTGTCCTGGGCAGAGCCTCACCACCCTCCCAGCCAGGAATCCCTTTCCAATATCCCATCCATCCCTGCCCTCTGGCAGTGGGAAGCCACTGTCCCCTTGTCCTTGTCCTGACCATCCATCCCTTGTCCCCAGTCCCTCTCCAGCTCTCCTGGAGCCCCTTCCGGCCCTGCCAGGGGCTCTGAGGTTTTCCTGGAGCCTTCTCCTCTCCAAGTGAGCACCCCCAGCTCTCCCAGCCTGGCTCCAGCCTTCTGACCATATACTTTCAGCCTAATATTTTCTATTTTCCTTTTCCATTTTCTATGTTAGAATGAAGATTCTTCTCAAATTAATCCTGAATGCTGACTTTGCTCAATTTTACTACACTAACATAATTTTATTTCCAACATAAAAAAGCACAATCTCTAAACATGGTTACAAATTAATTATATTACCTGGGTTCTCCTACATAATAAAATCAAGTACTGTTTGCAAGGGGAAGGCTCAGAGGGTCCTGATAAAACTGACAATAATAATCTGATTATTAGCAGGTTGACAGAAAAATACTAAAACTGACTGCCAATTAGGCTTTGTACGGACATTAAACATGTAAATACTGGTTGATTTTTACATTCTACGTGATCTTTTGCTATATGATCACAGTTTAATACACATTCAGAAAGACCAGCCTCAATACATTCATTTTCAGGGATAGTGTGAGCAGCATGTGGCAAAAATCCAAAACAAACTGTCCACTGGAAGCATCCAAACCCGGCATAAATAATCTGTGACAGCTAAAGCCTGAAATCATGTGCAGAGTTTGCCAAATACCGAATGATTTGGAAAAAACAGGGATCAGTGTCAGCATTGAGGCTGCTAAAGGGGCAATTCTGGAAGCAAAGTTCACTGAGTTTATTATAACATCCCCTAACCTGGCAAGGGACTACACAAACAGGGAAACTTTCTCCCCATTCCCAATCCTCAGGGTTTGGTTTGTTTCTTATCCATCCACCAGCACCTCCTAACACACTGTGCAGGGCACTAATTCCTCTTTGCCAATCTAAACACATTTCACTGCTTAATCTGAATCTGTGGGCACAAGATGTTTGTCCTGTAGCAGCCAACAGCCTCGTGCTGCTGGTACCCAAAATAACACCTTGGTGACATCAAAACTGACACCAGACCCACACATCTGGGCCAGCTACACACAGGAGAAATACCCAGGTGGAAGCTCAACATCTTGGTTATCATTGCACCTTTTCACATGTCAGTTCCTTTCAGAATCTACATAACACTTAACCCTTTTATTTTATCATCTTCCTTTTCCATGCTCCCCATGTTTTTCTCTTCCCACTGTTTGCTGATGGGAGAGAAATGTAATTATTGTCACTTAATCACCTATGTGTGTCCCTCTCAAAGAACCTTGTGTGCAGGAGCGGTGGTACCCAAAACACAGATTTATGCAAGCTATTTTCATCCAAAAGAATGAAAGTTCTATCACAGAGAGTTCTATCTCTATCACTGAGATTTGGAAGCATTACAGAGATCTTGGAATGGTTTGTTTTGGAAGAGACCTTTAAAGGTCATCTAGTCCAACCCTCCTGCAATGAGCAGGGATGTCTTCAACTTGATTTGTAATCACAATTCAAATTTATTTCTTAAAGGAAGATAAGCTTGGATGGAGAAAAATATACCCATTAGCACTCCAGGATAGTCCACATGCAGAAGGAAGGCCTTTTGGCTGAATTTCAGAGCAGTTTATTTGGACTGAGGTACCTAAGCAAGATGCCAAAGCAGTGAGAAAAATTAAATTAGAACAGAAAATGAAAGCAGAAGTGGAGACACATTCTCAGAGGCTCTACAGCAACACAGGACCCTGCTGGACCTGGCACTGAACCAAAACAAAACCCTGCAGGCACCAGCAGTGAAGAGACAGAGGCAATGGCAGCAACATCCCAATGACACATCTGACTGTTTCAGGGGCTTCTTTCCTCTCCCCTTAAAATTCTCCATTTGGTCACAATTCCTTTGAAAGAAAGAAATTCTTCCCCTTTGATAAACCTGCTTTGTATTGTTCAGAGTTCAAGGCAAATGTGAGTGAACATAAAAATTTGGTGTCCTTTCACTTTCTGCAAACCTAAGTGATTTTGAGTTAAACCTCCTTGATGGGTTAACCCAAAAACCTCAGCTTTGAGTTAACTCAAAACTGTCCCCAGTCCAAGTGAGATTTGTAAACTGGGGTTTGGCTGTTATTATCAGGAGCCATAATGAAAGGAGTGTCAGCCCTTGGACAGTGTCAATCACTCAAGCAGAAGGGAATTTTTCTGGAAGCAAAGATGCCTGTACAGCCAGAGATGCCTACTCAGCCTCCAAGGGGGATTCCCAGAATGCAAAAGAAGCAGTGGCGCAGCTCACCCTATGTAAATCATTCCTAAAGTTGCCCACACTGGAACTAAAATAAGCTAAAATAGTATTCTGAAAGTTGTTTCTGAGATCCACAGCTTCTTCCATGACCTGAAAAATCTGAGACAAGTCATATCACACTGGTTTTCCCCATGTCTTTCAGTTTTATTTAGCACTTTAGGCAATCTGTCACCTCCTTGTCTGTTCCCTTCTATAGTGGAGGATAACACTTGAATTTCAGTTTGGCACCCAGGAGCTCCTTGCTGGCACCAGAGGTGTTTCCTCCTCTCTGTCAGAGATGGACTTGATTTTCCCACACTTTAATCAGACACTGATATTAAGAAGTCCATGAATACACAAAGCACCTCAGTGCACAATAATCCCTTCCAGAGCCTGGAACCACCTTGTCTTGAGGTTTTGGTATTTCCCTATGATATGACAACCACTCAGTGGTTCCTCTTCTAGAAACTGGAGGTGGTGAGGATGTTGCTACCCATTACATTCTTGCTGATGCATCTCCTGTGGAAATCTCTCAGCTTCTATCAGACCTTTCAACTGAGACAAAATGGAAAGAAAAAAAAAAAAAACCAAAAACCTAACAAACAAACAAACCAACCACAAAAAGAAACAAACAAAACCAAACAAAAACCTCAAAAACCCCAAAACAACCAAACAAAAAACCTAAAAAAAATTTACAAGAAAAGCTGTTGTGAAATGAGTTACTCCTAATACGTTACATCATTTCTGGTGAAGGAGGAACTGAATTAGGATGTGAATAAGAGCATGATCACTTATTCTTTCCCTTGAGGTCAAAGCACTTTCTGTGCAGGGAATGAGTCAGCATCCAAGGAATTAACCTGGGCTATGCAGTGAATGAACCTCCTGCCTGCATGACTCCTGCCTCACTGGCTGCAGATGCTACCAAAGGCACAGATCCATCATCTAGGGTGCCAAAGAAATGAAAATTAAATAAAGAAACTACAAAAATGCTTGGTGAGGACTTGACTGGGACAGCTGCATGGCAGAAGTGACTCCCATCCTCACTTCTGCCACAGCATCTCTGCTTGATGCTGGGAAACCCAAAAAAGTGGTGCAAGAAAATCCTGCCCTGGAGTGTTCCTCTTTCTTGAGCTTCAGATTTGAGTCACTGAATCTTGACTTCTTGGAAGCACTTCTGCTCTCCCAAAACATGCCCCTTCACAGACAACAGGATCCTCCAACTGTTGCCTTGGCTTTTTTTTTGCCAGAAACCAACAAAATAGTAATATAAAGAATAAAATTAAAAGAAACAAAAGGAATTACTGGATCCTCTCTTAGGCTGCAATGGTAGCACCTCTTTAACTTAATTTGCTGCTCTCAAATTCCCTATATGGCTAATGAGAACTGTCAGTGAATGGCAAGGATTAACAAAAAGGAGAGACTAAGGAAGAGCCTGGTGTATCCTGAATGTTTTGAGTCCTGCAGGGAAACAAATCCTTGCTACATTTTGTTTTGCTGCTTCTAATGACCAATGAAGTCCTCTGTGGTGGGACAACCCTGTTCCAAACACCAAGAAAAACGTGTCCTTTATTAACGGATAGAATTACATTTACAGCCCCTTCAGGTTTTCCTGGATTAACTCCAGGCTCCAGCATCTTCTTCAGACAGAGCATCTCCCACCAACACAGCAATTCTGTTCACATGAACAACCAAAATATCAGATTTTCGACTTGACTGACTGGATTTGCTCATCACAGGTGGACACAGAGCAGTTCAGTCTCTGGAAATCCAACTGGAAACAAAGTGACAGAGTTGATATCCCAAAACCACAGATCAGTGTCAAATCCCACACCGCTGCAGGCACAGAGCAGAGCCAGTGAGCACACACACAGCTGCAGAAACTGGAAATGGACTCAGGATTCCCTTTTAGCTGTACAATCATGTGCCTAGCTATTTATATTTTAGTTTGCAGCTAAAATTTCACATAAAGAGCCTGAAAACCAGCAGCCCTAACAATAAAAACAGTTTTGAAGCTGATAAAAATGATGGATATGAAGTGTAAGCCACGTTGCCAAGGACTAAACAAATTCAGCATCTCCCAGCCCCAAAATAGCTGCAGAAAATACCTTTTGAGAGCTCAGGAATTACACCAGTGTTAAGGACAAGGTGCTTCTATCCTAGAGGAGCTCAAGAGCTTCAGAGAACAAAACCTGGGTAGGGAAATCAAGGGATCGTTCTCCTCCTAATGCACTGCTGAAGGTGGTGGGAGCAGGCTGAGGACTGGCACGCTGAAAAGGAAGTTTGCTGAAGGATGTGGAGGCACTCCAGGACCACTTCCAGCTCCAACAAGCACCACACTTGAGATAACAGCTGAGAAAAAGGCAGAAGGATTTACAGAAGCACCAAGAATTGCACACATTGTGCTGGCACCGAAATGCACCAAATTGCTACATTAGCAATTTTCAAAGATAACAGAAATAAAGGGCAGATCATTAAAAAAAATAATTATGTTATCATCAAGAAATTATTTCTCACCTTTATGAAATGGCAGAGTATTTTGAATATTGCCATATAGATATATATTGATCTACATCAACTGCATGTATCAATAGACTGATAAATATCAGTACATAAATCCATGTCAAAGGATTTTGTTGGGTTAAAGAATCACGTCCTCCCACACATCCTCAGCATGGATCCTTCCTCAACATTCTCCATCCTTGGGAAACTCAACCCACTTCCAGCAGAAGCCAAGACAAACACGGACACCTCTCAGCCTTGCTTATTGTGGAGCCCACAGACACAGGAAAATAAACATTAAATCACTATGGAAGGGACGATACCTACGCTGTATTCCCCTAAAAATATAAAATTAGGGACAATTTACATAATTGAATGTTATTTTTGAATACTTGGTCAAATAATTATAATTTCAGATGTTTTTCCTGTAGTCTTAGGAGCTTTGAAGTTATTATGAAGATAATTCAGCTTAGGAGCAAAGTCAAATTTAAGTGCAATAGCACCAGGAGAAGATGTAATAATGTGGTTACTGATGTTCTCCCTTGCCTCATTTTATGGAGGATTATGGACCATGACCAATAGCAAGGCAGGGATGGTTTTAGAGCCTTCTCACAGAAAACTCTTTTTGGCAAACAGTCCATTTCAAATTAAATTTTCCAGTGTTCCCTGCACAATTTTATTGCATTTCACAAGAATTATTACCTGCGATCCACCAACACAAACCCAGAAGAGCTTTCTCTTCTGCCAAGAAGATTCCGACCTTGCTCCTGATAGGACATTTACTGTTCAAGATCAAAAGAAACCATACAAATTAACTCTGGCTGGGCAACAGACAAATCCCATTTTTCCCATTTTAGGTAGAACATACCTGTTAATGAATGAGAGTTTAAAAGGCCAATTTCCAGTTTTTCAGCTCAGTCTCCTACTACTTAAGTGACACTACAATTCAGCTTTTCTCAAGCATCTGCACAGGAATAAAGTTATTTTTTGGGAGTCCATAATCTTACAGTGCCATGTGCCCCTGCAGCTGCTGGTTTGTTCTGCTACAAGTCTGAATTTTCCCAACAAAATAACCAAAGCTTCCACTCCAGCCCATCCTCATTCTTTTAAATCCTCCTTAAACAAAAGCAATCCTCAGCTAACTTCACCCTTCAGCTGCCTCTCGTCCTTGCACCTCCTTCCCGTTTTCCATGGGCGATGAAATCATTTCCCCACAGAGAATCATCTTCTCTGCATTCAATGAAGGTCAGCCCTGAGCAGCAGGAGCTGCAGGAGCATCAGGAAATCAAGAGACTGCTCCTGCCTGGATTTAGTTTCATATTAAGTAAGAGGTGATGCCATTTGTTATCTGTCTCCTCTCCATGTTCAGTGTCTCAAACAGCTTAGTGATATTTAATAATCTAAAGACTTTACCAGAATAATAGAAATCATTGATAAATAATTGATATATTTTAGGGATTTGATCTCTGTAGCCAGACTGTACAGGTACCTTCCGCTCCTTTAAACCAAGCAGCTCAAAATCCCCCAAAATTAGTTCCTTTTCAATGCAGAACTACTGAAAATCCTGTAGCACCAACGTGAAAGCATCCTGGTCCATGCAGGAGCAAGATTCTATTAACTAGAGACTGATTTAAGGCTCATAGTAACCTGTAGATTCTCTGCACAGCACATGCAGCACAAGGAATAGATCTTAGAGCACTAAGAATTGTGCTGTCAAAGATCAAAGGGAAAATAATATTAAAACTGTACTGCCAGATCTGGCTTAGTTACCTTACCAAGGAAGAAAAAACCAAAAAAACCCCAAAACCAAAACAAACACCAAACAGGATGAGTCACACTTTAAACAAGACTTTCAGTAACTAGTTCACAGAAAAAAAAAAATAGTCTTTTTCCTCTAAAGGCCATGTTTATAAAAAATATTCAGCCCACAGATGATGATCATTTACAAGCAAGAGCAGGAATAGGATGCTGGATTTAAATGAACCACAAACCAATATATTCTGTCTGAAAATTAAACTGTCAGGCAAATGCCACAACACAAGAGTGGCTTTTAAACTTGAGAAAGAGGGTTCTGAAAGCATCAGGACTTGAAACCAAAAACAAAAGCTGCCTCACAATGCGAGAAGTACCAAAAAACCTCTTGAATTAGAGCTGACAGCTCCACTAAAAATAGTTCTTGGCAGCTACCTGAAACACAGGCTTTGTAGTTCTTTGAAAACATTGATATCAGACAGAGAAGCAAAAAAAAAAACAAAAACAAACCAAAAAAAGCAGGAGTTAATCAAGTATTTAATTGAAGTACTTCCCTTGTCCCAAGTCCCTCTCCTGGAGCCCCTTCAGGCCCTGGCAGGGGCTCTGAGGTGTCCCTGGAGCTTTCTCTGGTCCAGGTGAGCACCCCCAGCTCTCCCAGCAGAGCAGAGGAGCTCCACGGCCTCCTCTGGACTGGCTCCAGCAGTTCCACATCCTCCTGCTGCTGTTGGAGGCAGCTCTGCAGGTGGGGCCTCAGCTGAGCAGAACATGAAGCCCTGGATGAGCAAAATTCAGCTCCTCCTTAAGGTCCTCACGTTATTGCTTTTCCTGATGGATCAGACACACTGGCTGGAGGCCGTAGAAATTCAGAGATGTTTGATGACCAGCATCAGGGAACCAATACATCCATTAGGAATGCAATAATTCACCTTTTTAAAATGAAACAAGCAGTAAATTATCAAGGATCTACATCAGATGCTCTCACCCAGCATTTTGCTGTAATAAACATGTGGTTTATGGTGCCTCTGGGTTATTTAAAGCTGTTTCTGGGGGTTCCCACACATTGTGCTGTAGGATTAGGAGGAAAGCATCCCTGATTTCCAAACCTCATCAACAGGTACACCCCTACAGCCACCCAACACAAAGAAAGACAGACAGAACCTGCAAACAAAGATTAAGATGACACTGGGGAACAAAGACATACACAGACTTGGCATTTCACTTGAATCTTCCCTGTTTGGGGCAAAAGCTGGAACATCAGAGCTGGGATCAGGACTTCATCCTGCACTTGGGTAGGAGCTTCCACCTCTCCCAGCCACAAGCTACAGCTCCACACAAACTTGGGGAGCAGACAAATGTGACTGTAGGGAA